>NC_090930.1:1316020745-1316330844 GCF_040938575.1 Ambystoma mexicanum | reverse complement strand
AAAGATATAATGCATAATTCCTAGAACAAATGACATTCATTTTAAGCTTATCCCTACATAACAGAGAGGTTTCAACACGTTGGTCAGGCGTTCTTGCTTATACCTGGAGAGGAGAAAAAAGGTTATCAGAAAGAGTGAAAGAAAGAGAGCGAAAGAGAGAGAGAGAACGAAAAAGAGAAAGAAAGAAAGAAAGAAAGAAAGAAAGAAAGAAAGAAAGAAAGAAAGAAAGAAAGAAAGAAAGAAAGAAAGAAAGAAAGAAAGAAAGAAAGAAAGAAAGAAAGTGAAAGGGAGAGGCAGTGGGAGAGACCCTTTTCCGACCAGGGCTGGCCAGTTCTGGGCCTTCAAAATTCACAAAATCAAAAATAATTGAAAAAAGATAGAAAAGAACAGAACAATGAAAAAAGGAAAAATTAAAAGAAAGAAAAACAGAAAAATCAGGCGTGTGCTACTGCACACCACCTTGGCATGGATACTTTAAAATGTTTCTTCTTTGGCTATATCCTTATTGAGCTTTGCCTTGTCTCAGGTGCTCTTCGGACATCCGAGAGATGCACCCAATATCTTAACTCCTTCACACGGACGGTGAGAGGAGTGCAGAACACCACCTCATAAGGGCCTTGGAATCTGGGAATGTTCCAACTACGTACAACGTTTTTTACGTAGATCCGCTCACCAGGTCATAATGGTCCAGTTGTGACAGATATGTTTGCAGTTGCTGTCCCTTCCAGTGTGTCCTGTCCTTTGTTCCTGGGTGGCGCAATCTGTCGAGATATATTTGACAGCACGTGTTAGTGCTCTTAAATATTCCCTAAATTCCTCGCCTAGTACTGTCGCTGCTTGATGTGCATCTGACACTTTACTCACAGGGGATGTGGGGGTCTGCATGCGCCTGCCTGTGACTATTTCATGTGGTGTCAAATGGTGGTCCTTACTGCGCTGCGTGCGTAAACTGAAGAGGGCCAAGGGCAAACAGTGTACCCAGTTTTTCTTCAACGTGGAACACAATTTTGACAGTTTACTCTTCAAGAGACCATTGATCCTCTCCACAATGCCATTAGTCTGTGGGTGTTAAATTGAGCACATTCAATGTTTTATGCCCAATAGCGCTGCGACATGCTGAAATAGCGCATTAAAGAAATGTGTGCCATTATCTGATATCAATACTTCACACATGCCCCATCATGGAAACACCTCTCTGACCAGGAACCATGTTGCACACTTTGCATGTGGGTGTGCACATGTTCCTGCCTCCACCCACCTAAAAAAGGGGCAAACTGCCACAATAAGGTACCTATATCCATTGCACCTTCCCCCATAACTGCATAATCTATATTCAGTTCACGGAACCGCCCCATAGGTCGAGGTAATGTACCTCTTAATGTCCACAATGTCATCCCTGTGCTGAAACTTTGGCATGTCAGACAGTGTATTGCTTTTTCCGAAATGCTCTCCTGGAGGTTTGGTACAAACCAGTCCTCCTGAATATCTGCCACAATATGTTGTTTGGAGCTATGGGAGGGGAAATGGAGTTGCTCAAATGCCACAGAGAGTAATTCTTGGGGCATCACCACCTTCCCAGAGCTCTCCTGACTCCACAATAGATCAGTTGGAGACTGTTTGCATCCCCTACGCAACCATAGCTCCTTTTCCTCTTCAGGCTCTTTCCCTTGAAACCCTATAATCTGTGATATAGGCAATGCTGTATATATAACTGTGGTCTCACTCTCTACAGGGTTGGTCACTGTACATTCTGTTAACATTGTATCTGGGAGATAGGCTGCCAACTTGGCTGCCTGGTCTGCAGCGGTGTTGTCCTTAGAGATTTCATCCATGGCATTAGTATGGGCAATGGGCAGCGCATTTGATGACTGCCACAGCAGAGGGCCATGAAAAGACTTTAATCAGTTCTTCCAACAGCTGCACTTGAGAGCCATCTGCCCTCCGAACCCCTCTTCTCTTCCACTGAGACAGACATGCATGCACTATTGTCATGACATATGCTGAGTCTGAGTAGATGGTGACACACTGCCCTTGAGAGGCTCTCAATGCCTCAATGAGAGCGACAAGTTCCACTGCCTAAGCAGAATAATACATAGGTAATTTTCTCATGATCAAAACTTCATGATCCCCCACTTTACCGCGCACCACTGCCACCCCCGTGTGTCTCCGTCCCGTCTCCTGGTCAATTGTTGATGACCCATCAACATATAGTTTCTCTCCTTCTGTCAATGCACTTTCATTAGCTTTAGATTTGCCCTCCTCTTCACCCTTGTATGTAGCACAGTCATGCATTTTAGGTCATCATCAGTGGATGCCTCTGTCAAAAATGTGGTGGGATTCACCATCCTACACCTGACTATATGAATATGAGGTTTGGATATTATAATCTCATATGCAGAGGATCTCTGAGTTGTCAAGGTCAATTTAGATCTTTCCGAAATGGTGAATAGTGAATGTTCCACAGACAAAGTAACAGAGCATCCCATGACAATTGTGGAACTTTTCTCTATTGCAAATACAGCCGCAACAAGTTATTGTTTGAACGCAAACTGTCCCTGCATGTCTGAGTCGAGGGTCCCACTATAATAAGCCAATGGCTTGTGGCCTATTGTGCTCTATTGGGTCAATACTGCTGTCACGAGCCGTCCATCAGAGTGGGAAAATAAATAAAACTCCAGTGTATAATCTGGAGTTGTTAAAACAGGGGCTCTGCAAGTAGCTTCTTTCAAGCCCTCAAATTGTCTAGTCATGTCTTCAATCCATTCCAATTTATAATTTTTTGTCTTCTGTCCTTCTCTGGGACTTTGTAACAACGGTGTTGTGTGGGCTGCGTAGTCTAGGATCCATGCCCTACAATAATTACATAAGCCCAAAAATTGCTGCATTTCCTTGACAGTACTTGGCCTAGGGGTGGCGCGTACTGCCGCCGCCCTATCTGGCAATACTTTTTTCCTGTTTGCAGAAATAAGTTGGCCCAAGTATAGTACCTCTTGTTGGCAGTATTGTAGCTTCTTTTTATCTGCCTTGTACCCTTTGTGAGCCAGCAATTTCAGTAATGCAACAGAATCCCTCCTGCACTGTTGCTCATTTTCACTATATACCAGCAGATCATCCACATACTGGATGATTGTGCTAGTTCCCTGAATATTTCCCAAGTCGGCATGCAGTACTCTATTGAACATACTTAGACTTTCACAGTACCCTTGAGGCAATCTTGTGTGCTCAAATTGCCGTTGACCATGCATAAACGCAGTGAGTTACCATGAATCAGGGTGAAGTGGGATAGAGAAGAATGCATTAGTCAGATCCACCACTGTGAAGTATGTCGCTGTCTTGGGAATGCTACATAGGATTGTTGCCGGATTTGGAATTACTGGAAACTCCTTCTGCACCACATCATTAAAAGGACGTAGATCCTGGATCATCCTCCAACTACACCCTGTTGCTTTCTTGACTAGTTATATGGCTGTATTACACAGGGATGTGGATGGCACAATGATCCCTTGCTCTAATAGAGCCTGAATAGTGCCTTTTATCCCTTCCTCTGCTTCCCTTGACAACGGGTACTGCCGCACCCTCAGGAGTACTGCTCCTGACTTCAACGTAATCTGTACTGGGGTCACATCCCTCAGTAACCCAACATCATGTGGATTAATAAAGATGGGGTCACCACTGCCATCAGGGGGGCACTGTACCTTCCTATACTGCACCATGATATCACAGGGGATGCAGATTTCCAAAATGATCTCCCCATTTTGCTCACTGCTCTCAAATAACTCATCAGTAATTTCCTTCAATTGTACTGTCGGGTTTACACATAGTACTGTGTGCCACATGCACCCATCCTGGTCTGTTCCAATCAGGACTACTCTTTTGTCTGGCACCACTAGTCCTTGCAAATCTAGTGACAATATTGTCCTTGCCACCATCTCGGGTGGCACCATGGGTCGAAAAATAAAATCTGTGGGCACTCGCCAACACTTGAGGCACTGCTTTTACCTTGATACCATGGACAAATATGTCCGGGACCACAGGAACCCCAGGGACTACTGACTCCCTTGCCATTGCTCGAGCTACACACATCCCTGGAGTAGAACACAATACCCCTTGATCTGTGAATGATATAGTTACATTTAGTTTACTACCTTCCCTCCCACTTTTATTTCCAGCTCCTCAGTGTATGGAACCGTAGAAACAGCCCCAGAGAATACCTGCATGTTAAGAGTTTTACCTAATAATGGAAAGTTCCCCTCCATAATGCATGATTTAGTTGCACCTGAATCTACCATAAAAATAAATTGCTTACTTCCTATTTCCGCCTCCACCAATGGCTCATCTTCAGGGTGTGCGGTTGTCAATAGGATTGGATACGCAAGTGCTATGTGTGAGCTGTCCTAATCAGAATATGTATTTGTCCCGGGGAATGAAAAAGCCTTCCCCGCCATTGTAACTCCTTGGAACGGGACACTTGTTCCCCCTGCCATCCTGTTGAACTGTGTTCCCTCACCCTGATGTGGTTGTTGCCCATGTTGCCCTTGCCTGTCAGCTCCATAAGGGAACTGATTTTGACCCCCTCGCCCAAACGGCTGTTGTCCCATTCCTGGAATCCCTGCCTTGGAGGTGATGCCCATAATTAAATCCCATCGCAGGCCTGTTCCTGCATGCCCTTGCGAAATGTCCCCATCTCCCGCAATACCAGCACTGTGATGTTCCCAATCCTCCTCTCTGGGGCCCTGTCCCCCCAAAGCCTCCTGCTCTTGCTCCTCAAAATTCTCCTCTTCCCCTTGGTGCTCCTTCATACTGCTACTGTGGGTTGGGGTACTGTCCCCCCACCCCATTGTCCCTACCTTCCTTCGCCCCATAGCGCCACAATTGTGGCATTCACAGTTTGTTGAGTGTCTCCTGTCCTTTCCCCCTGAACCGGTGCTGTCACTGGTGCTTGTACGACAACCCTATTTAGTTTCTTTTCCACTAGTTTTGCTTCATCCGTTTGCTGCTTCTGGGCTGTCTCCCTGTCCCGCTCCTTGATTCTCTTACAATCGTGGACTATTACACTTTGTAGCTCCACCCAGCCTTTGGCTTCAACTGCCACAATTGTATCTAGTGCCTTATGGACCTATTTTGGTAATCCCCTCTTTACGATAAAATAGAAAAATGGTACTGAATGACCCCATTGCCCTCCTGTCTCTACTCTCCACATTTCCTGTAACTTAAGAATAAACCTGACTGGGTCCTCATCATCAACCATTGTGCACTGCATTAAAGAATGTAAGTCAGGGGTATCTGGGTACATCCTTCGTAGGGCATCCAATACCCTTGCACTTACTTCCTTAAAGGCTGTTCCATCATGTTCATTATCTGCAAGACTTATCCCAGGGTACCCAGCCCTTGCACATATGTCCCCAGCTTGGTGCCCAACTATGGTGACCAGTAAACTCTTAAGTTCGCCTAGTGCTAAGGCTACCCCTGCTGTTTGTTTTTCTAATTCATAGATCCATTTACTGGCTCCGGCTGTAAGCTGGGGGAGAGCTTTCATCAAATTATATTTTGTCCATTTGAGGCCATGGCACATACTGCGTTATCCCTACTCTTTTATGTATAAGAGGCATCTGCATGTCTACTTTGTTTTCAACCCCTTATTTAGTATTCTGATCTTGCACTAACACCATTAAATCTGGTCTATTTCTTGGTCTATCCCTCCTCATTGCCTCCTTTGGCGGGGACGGGTTTCTCACCACCTCTTCTCCTTGATCTCCTTCTTGCCCTGCCTCTTCATTTTTTCTACCACCTTGATCTTCCCGTTCATTTGCCCTTGCTTGTTCTACTTCTTGTACCAGGACCGTCTATACCCTCTCCCCATCATCTTTTTCAACACAAACGTTTCTTATTGCCCCAGGATTGAATCTAACCAAAAAATATCCTGACTTCCAATCCCTTATTGTCTGCACTGGTACCTTTATTTCTGGTGATACTTCTTCAGGTTCTTGTAACCTTACTAACCTTTCCCGCAATGCTCTTAACTCATTGTTTATATCTGCTTGTGGATCCTCTGGGTACACTAAGGCTACGGGCATGTCAGCGCTTGTGGGTGGGTTATGTGGAGGTGGGGGTGCAAAAGCTCTTGAGTTCACTCCCTAGTTGCTAATCCTGACACTGTCTCTACCACTGGAGGCTTATAGACTGGATTGGTATACCCTCCTGCAGGTTTAGGTGTTTACGGGGTATATCCCCTTACATTGGATCTCTTTTTCATCTTCCTGATCTTCCATATCCTCAAATAATCGCCAGAGATCTAGAATCTCTTTTCTTTTTTGGAATTCTTTCCCTTTATATTTTGCTGCCAAAAAGATGGAAATGTTTTCTTGCATGTTTCTGTTATGGGAGTGATGCTCTGGCCAAGAGCAGGACATCACCCCTTCCTTTGTTTCCAATACTCATTGTTTGTGGTATTTATCCACCCTTTCACAATACAGTGGCATGACCTTATGCATGTATTTTATTGGGGTCTCTTCCTCCATAATGTTGCACACATTCCTAATGCTGCACTTAGACCTTCCCACTATGCTGCACAACCTGCTGCTTGTTACACAAAAATACAGATCAACCCATGTTTTCCCCCACCTTCTTTTATTCTTTTCCACTTTTATTTCACACACACAAACCACGACTCATCCACCTTCCTTCCTTTTTTACCACAAAAGACAGCCTGAGAAAATATACAAAAATAAGGGACTAAAATCTGGGCCCATTCCTTATACCAAGCCAATACTTTTTCTCCTTATATCCTTGTAATACCACCTTCCCAGCTTTTTTATTTATGCTGTGGATCCATTGCTTTTAACATCATAAAAGAATATTGCATGGTACTACCTTATCAACCTATTATGGCTGAGGATCCCTTACTTCCCAGTCCTTATACGCTGAGGCTCCCTTTTTCCATTGTAAAAAGTAGAAAAACAAAAATATGCGACAATTTCAATACATAACCCACCTCCTATCCAATCTACTCCTTAACATATCACCTGAAATCCTATTCAATGTATACCATAACACATCACCAACGGTACTATTCAATTTATTCCAATCACATCACCAAAAAGTCCTATTCAATCTATTCCTTGTACTTCATCCACATCACCATACTTTCATACATTCATACATACATATCCCCTTGTTGTTATCACTTGCAAGAGTATACTCACGTGTGTGCTCACTCGAGTTTCCTCCAGTACAAAGTCCCACTGCTGCCCTGTCTTTCTCTCTGGAGCCACATCCCGCTTTAGTGAGCATAGAGGATTTCTTTTAAAATGGCTCCTACTAAAACCGCTCAGGATACACATGTTTTTTGATTTAAGGGACTGGTCGCTATCGACGCGCGTGGCTCTTTCCTGGTGACTGGCCTGGGGCTTTGCAAAGTTTGGTGGCAAAGCAAAGTACGGGGGCAAAAAACTGAGATCACGTTGGGTCATCACCACTTTAAGGGTAGCCCTAATCACGCTCACACCAGAGTAGATGCACCCCTCTGGAGAAGTAAGGCCAAGAGTCTATCTTGCAAGGATAATGTTGGGAAGGAAATGGTCCTAGCCCACTCCACTCTCTGCAACCAAAGTAAATAAACTATGTGTATGCCAAGGGGGGAGGCACACCTACCCCCACGGTATGTTCACGCAAGGTATAACATAAAGAATTACAAAATATCATCGCCTATGTCCCTGTAGCAAGACACCATTTTGGACTAGGCCAGACGCCATGTTTTTACTAGGTCCGAAAAACCACCTCTCTATATATCATCTCTCTGTAAAATCACAGCTCTCCCATCCCCAGCCTCTCATACAGAGGGACCAAGCCACCCTCACCCCAGGCCAGCTCTGCACGAGCCTTGTTCCCACAGAAGTCCAGCCATTCAATGTTGCAAATCTTTAGTATCTTCTCCGAAAGAATGTGCTCTGCAGAGAGCATGAGACATAGACAGGCCTCAGCCCAAGTGCCCAATTCATCTCCACTAAACTGTCCGTGCATTCTCAACCCCAACCCTCCCAGGCTAGGGTCCACCAGCCCTGACCCCCAATCTCTTTCATGCTGATGCACATCTGACCCCCTAGCACTGACCATTCCAGAACACCCACCACAGATCTAATCCTGTGCAGCAGTATATTCTCTCAAAAGCAACACAAGTCTGTTCGTATCATGAGGCACCAGGGAGGGTAGACTGTAGATCAAACCCCCACGGGAAGACACCTGGGTGCGGGAACTGAGGTATCAAAGAAACCCTGAATGTGGAGGTCGGCATGCCAGTATATTATTCCCTCTTTTCTAAGTACCCCCATTCATGCAATGATCAGGTGTCCGCCATCATTTCTGAATTGACAGTTCCTGTTGTTTAGCTTAGATTAGTTAGGATTGTATCGCCTCTTCGCCCTGACCTTCACCCCGGAGATGAGCCCAGCTGACCCATGTGCACCATGATCGACTGAGAAGCAACAGCCAATGAAGTCCAGGCATCCCCTATGGAGCAGGGTTTAGTATATGTCTCCAGCCAATCAACCATGCTGAATGTGTTACCTATGTATTACATCACGAATGACGCTTGGTGCCTTTTTAATGTGCTGCCCGTGTAATTTTTAGAAGAGCGCTCTCGGGCAGCAGAGTTCTTTGCTGGCATTTTGAATTATTATATAAACTTTGTTTCCCCTGCAACCTATCGGTTGGTCTTATTCCCTGACAGGATTTAGAATTTTGTGGACACGGGTTGAAGACGTTGCCTTCATTTGGTGACCCCTTAGCGTGATTTTCTCGAGACCCCCGTAAAGGCCAGGCACTATAAGACCACTATGCTGGTGACGGGCACAGTATACATTTCAGATAACATTACATTTCGGCACAACTCAGGCTTTCCAATGGCTCCAGCCCCTTTTCACTGGGGATATATTTGTAGTGAAATAAAATTAGTTTCTTGATCCTATGACCCAAAACCTTGTTCTGATTATTACTCTCAGCATGGATTCACTGGTGTACTGAACTTTCCCCCACTAGATCAACTGAACAAGAAACCTACTGTTGTTAGATTACCTTTCACTGCAAAAGATCTTATCACTTACAGTAATCATGACACATTATGTATGGGTATAATCACCTGCAAATGTTCTCTGTCGTCTGAAAAGAAGTTAATAGTAATGGTGTACCTTTTTCTTTTAAAAACGGTTTCTCATTTTCTGAGTCAGGCAACCATGTTACCTATAATGGTACCGGTATTACTTAAGCAATATGACCAGAGCGGCAGGGGCATTATCGACTCAGGTAATGTCCCAGGCCCCATAGTTATAACGAGTCGGTAATGCCGCCGCCGCGAGGGTCATATTGCTATTAGTACCCTGGCCCGCATTATCTGCGTGACCGGGGCACTAAAAGCATTTTTTCTGTCCTGAAACGCTGCAGCGTTTTGGGACAGAAAAAAAAAATGACCAAGAAAATGGTCGCCGGGAAAGGGTAAACGGAGTCCGTTTTCCCTTTCCATGGCGGCCACCGAGAGCAGATGCGCTGGGAACACAAGTGTTCCCAGTGCATCCGCTCCCTTAAAAGGATCAAAACGGAGGTAAGTGGGGTTAGGAGGGCGGGAGTGGTAAGGTGAAAAAAGAAAAAAAAATGGAAAAAAAATATATATCCCTGCATCCCAGCGAGGGACGAGGTAAGCCTCCAGCTGTGTGGAGGCTCGGAACTGGGATGGCCCCGCTCCGAGTCTCCACACGGCAGGAGGCTGCCATCATCCCCCGCCGGGGACCAATGCATAGAAGGTAAGTGGGGTGGGTTGGGGAGGGCAGGGAGGTGGGAGGAGGGAGGAAAGGGGAGGGAAAAAAAAAGCCTCAGCTCTGTCCCCGGCAGGGGGCAAAGGTAGCCTCTCAGCCATGGGGAGGCTCGGAGCGGGTAGGGCCCTGCTTCGAGCATCCTCATTGGCTGAGGGGCTGCCATGCCCCCCCATCGAGGACAAAGGCCGTGGAATCCCGACAGAGGGATTCCTGGCCTGGTAATGACTCAGCCAGGGCCAATCAGAATGGCTCTTTCATTCTGATTGCGCCCTCGCCGAGGAATAATATAAAATATCGCAGACCATCACTGTGAAGCCGAAAATACCCATTTCACTCCATATATATGTGGGGGATGGGTTAAGTTAATGACAAATGTGGGGGGAATGAGGAAGGGAGACTGCAGGGGTCTCCCCTGTATATATATATATATATATATATATTTACAGAGAAATTAAATAAAAGAAAATAAATCGTCATTTTCGGCTTCGCAGTAAGGGATTCGATATTTTCACACAGATCTATGGCACTTGTTATATATGTAACTTCCGCTTACATACGGTTTCCAACAAAATAGATCGGAGGCTACTATATGGGATATGTGCTACCTGGTACTTCTCCCCCAGGACATAGACGAGAATTGGGTTGGGAGATGTTTGCTGAAGGCCTGGGTTATCAGATACATGGAGTAGGTATCAAACAGACTCTTGATAACATTCTTAAGTTGTGATTGTTGTTGGAGAAAGTAGCTAAGGACACATCAAATTAATTATCACTGACAACCCATTATCAAGTGGATTTCTGCAGTATGGTATTGAAAACCCATATGACCCAGGGCATAATGTTGGCTTCCAAGTAACCTAACTGATATTAGACCCAGGCCGAGGGATGCCACCAATGGGGTTGCTCAGATGGTGGCCTGAATCTACCAATCCAAGCCTGCATTCCAAGCAACCTTATGACTGCTTACCCAGCCCCGCCATCTTCCCTCACCCTCACTTACCTTCACATTTATCGTCCCTACAACCCTAATCCCACTTACCTGGTTACCTCAGCAGCAGCGACACAGCTGCCGCTCCGTGTTCCTGCTGGCCGCCATGGAAATGGAAAACGGGGCTCCAGCCCAGCCTTCCTGATCCATGGCAGCCATTTTAAGTAAGTATGTTGTTTCAATGAATGGGATGCCTTTCTGCGGCCCATTCATTGAAACAAAACACTTTGCTCTTAGCACCTAGTGTTCCAGATTGCAAACCTGCAGTGCTAATAGCAGTAATACCTGATCCGGTCTACCGGATTGGGTATTATTGCTAAATTATCCCAAATATTGGAATATATACTGCTACTTTGCAAGGAGAACTCATACACTAGATGGTCTCTTTGGTCCTGATTTACTGAGTATTTTGGATATTTAGAAGCTTTCATAAATCATGGAATTCTGCTCGTGTTTTATATATTGCTGGGAATGTATTTTTATATCTGATGGTCAAATCTGCTCTCAGTTGCCTCTGTATAAACACTGCAAACAAGTTCAGATTGATGATAAAGAGGATATCAGAGGACATTTTTGAGAATAGCAATGGTTACTTAGAATTGACTAGGCAGAAAACCTAAGGTGTTTATGGGAGGCTGATTGAAAATAGCCTCTAAAGGAGGAATTTTGTGGAGGAAAAATGCAAATTAAAACGTAGATGGGAATGTAATTTTAAGTCGACGTAATGTGATTATGCAAAATATTTTTCATTTGAATGACTAGGTTTGACTCAATTGAGAAGGGGAAACCATCTTGGCTGAAGTGTGCTTGAGAGAGAAAAAACGCAAGGAAATGAAAATAATGATGCATTTAATCACAAATTCGAATAAGCTGAGCTAGCATTATTATTTTAGAAGAACCCTTCTCATTGCCAAATGATATCATCAGTGTAGATAGGTTGCCTTCAGCTAATGTGGCTAAAATAGGTTTCAATGTTTCATTGTATTCATTGCTCACAGCTGCATGGTTACCTTTCCTAGACTAGGCTTCTGACTTGGTGGTGCCGAAGGCAGTCTGGCTTCAGTAGTAAAAGTTGCTCCATTAATTAACAAAGACCAGCCCTCCTCATTGCAATATAGTAACATTCTACTCTCCTGTATTTAGAATAATGGAGCACAAAAAGTATAAGGAAGGTTTGTTTCAAGAGAGGCTGGGGGCATGGTTCCAAATCATACAGGGATCTGGGTCTCGGTTTGGGGTTTTTACTTTTCTGTGTCTAGTGCAACTCTGTGAACTAAAGATTTCACAAACTAACCTCAACCCAAAACAATCCCTGCATTTGGTTTCACCAACACTATTAAGACATTGACATATCGAAAATGAAAAGGGGATTTGTGATCTCGATATGGAAACAGTTTTACTAGGTAGTTGTGTTGCTTATAGAGATCATTCCCGCTCCAGAATTGCACCACAGTGCTAGTTATAGCACAAAGGATTCAGACTAAAGATCTGTAGCCAATTAACCAGCAGACTTAACGTAGTTTAAAAGTAGATAAGTTTTGAGATGCATTCTGAAAGGCTGCCCACGTCATAACATTGCTCTCCTAACATTTAGAGTGGGGGTACAGTGGCTCAACCCAAATCTTGAGAGCAAAGCTATCTTAAAGGTTTGTAGAACAGAATCTTATTTGAGAAAACATTAGGCTCAGAAGATAGGGAAGGGCTACCTAAACTTACTATGCTTGAATACAGGAAACCAGTGGAACTGTCTCAATGCCTTGGAAAAGCTGGTTTTCCTGGAAGCTTTAGGTCTAATCTTGCTTTAAAAGCTGAATTCTGTTAAGCCACTGCATTGCACTTTTCTGGTAGACCATGATAAACATTTACAGTAATGTAACTTGACTGCTACAATCATCTAACATTCAGTACCAATAACTTTTGTTTTGTGTAAAAGGTCGTATAAAATCTCTCACACAACCGTTAGTTGGAAAAAACATGTATGAGAAATGTTGCTGAGTTAAGACGAAAAGTCAAGTTTATTGAGTTTTATTTATTTAGTATAAGATAGCTTATTAGGCTTTTAAAAAACAACATTTTAATTGAAAAGGAACAATAATTAACAACAACAAGAAAACAAGCACTATGTGTAATAAATAAAGCACAATTTAAAAGGTTAATAGTTCCAAAATGTGTTCAATGAGAATCCAAAATGTAGTCATATAAAATATTAACATTACATAATTTCCTCCATGGTAAGCCTTTCAAAACTCATCAGACGGTAGAGACACATTACCTAGCACCTTGCCACATGACAGTTAAAACTTTCTTCTTAAACTATCACATTCAATAAGCAAATGTTTTACAGATTCCAAAACCTCAATTTCACATTTCGTCAAACTATTTCTATCAAATGCAGCGCTGTAGTCAATGTAGGCTACATATGTAGTTTGATGGGGGCGTGGCTACGAGGCCATGTGAGGAGACATGTTCCATGAGGGGTTCCGCCAATCCTGCATTGATCCGTCCAGGAAAGTGCACACGTAGGTGCCTGGGATAGCTGAAAATGCATGTATAAGCATGTGAACGCATAGAGCGCACTCGCTGAGACTTTCATGCCCACAGAATGCGTGAGAGCAAAGTTCTGTACATAATGGGATCTCTATGGCCCGGGACACGTGACAAAACAAAATAGCGGCCTGAACATTAGGACAAAGGAACTCAACGAGACGAGCCGGCTCCACGACTACGGAGCAGCGAGGGCAGTGTTTGTGCCCAGCTGTCTTTCTCTCTGGAGCCACGTCCCACTTTAGTGAGCATAGAGGATTTCTTTTAAAATGGCTCCTACTAAAACCGCTCAGGATACACATGTTTTTTGATTTAAGGGACTGGTCGCTATCGACGCGCGTGGCTCTTTCCTGGTGACTGGCCTGGGGCTTTGCAAAGTTTGGTGGCAAAGCAAAGTACGGGGGCAAAAAACTGAGATCACGTTGGGTCATCACCACTTTAAGGGTAGCCCAATTTACAGGGGTATCCCCAAGTATAAGGGTACCCCTAATCACGCTCACACCAGAGTAGATGCACCCGTCTGGAGAAGTAAGGCCAAGAGTCTATCTTGCAAGGATAATGTTGGGAAGGAAATGGTCCTAGCCCACTCCACTCTCTGCAACCAAAGTAAATAAACTATGTGTATGCCAAGGGGGGAGGCACACCTACCCCCACGGTATGTTCACGCAAGGTATAACATAAAGAATTACAAAATATCATCGCCTATGTCCCTGTAGCAAGACACCATTTTGGACTAGGCCAGACGCCATGTTTTTACTAGGCCCGAAAAACCACGTCTCTATATATCATCTCTCTGTAAAATCACAGCTTTCCCATCCCCAGCCTCTCATACAGAGGGACCAAGCCACCCTCACCCCACGCCAGCTCTGCACGAGCCTTGTTCCCACAGAAGTCCAGCCATTCAATGTTGCAAATCTTTAGTATCTTCTCCGAAAGAATGTGCTCTGCAGAGAGCATGAGACATAGACAGGCCTCAGCCCA
Organism: Ambystoma mexicanum; assembly: GCF_040938575.1. Lineage (NCBI taxonomy): Eukaryota > Metazoa > Chordata > Amphibia > Caudata > Ambystomatidae > Ambystoma > Ambystoma mexicanum. The sequence goes on along the minus strand of NC_090930.1, from coordinate 1,316,316,528 downwards.
AGTGCCCAATTCATCTCCACTAAACTGTCCGTGCATTCTCAACCCCAACCCTCCCAGGCTAGGGTCCACCAGCCCTGACCCCCAATCTCTTTCATGCTGATGCACATCTGACCCCCTAGCACTGACCATTCCAGAACACCCACCACAGATCTAATCCTGTGCAGCAGTATATTCTCTCAAAAGCAACACAAGTCTGTTCGTATCATGAGGCACCAGGGAGGGTAGACTGTAGATCAAACCCCCACGGGAAGACACCTGGGTGCGGGAACTGAGGTATCAAAGAAACCCTGAATGTGGAGGTCGGCATGCCAGTATATTATTCCCTCTTTTCTAAGTACCCCCATTCATGCAATGATCAGGTGTCCGCCATCATTTCTGAATTGACAGTTCCTGTTGTTTAGCTTAGATTAGTTAGGATTGTATCGCCTCTTCGCCCTGACCTTCACCCCGGAGATGAGCCCAGCTGACCCATGTGCACCATGATCGACTGAGAAGCAACAGCCAATGAAGTCCAGGCATCCCCTATGGAGCAGGGTTTAGTATATGTCTCCAGCCAATCAACCATGCTGAATGTGTTACCTATGTATTACATCACGAATGACGCTTGGTGCCTTTTTAATGTGCTGCCCGTGTAATTTTTAGAAGAGCGCTCTCGGGCAGCAGAGTTCTTTGCTGGCATTTTGAATTATTATATAAACTTTGTTTCCCCTGCAACCTATCGGTTGGTCTTATTCCCTGACAGGATTTAGAATTTTGTGGACACGGGTTGAAGACGTTGCCTTCATTTGGTGACCCCTTAGCGTGATTTTCTCGAGACCCCCGTAAAGGCCAGGCACTATAAGACCACTATGCTGGTGACGGGCACAGTATACATTTCAGATAACATTACATTTCGGCACAACTCAGGCTTTCCAATGGCTCCAGCCCCTTTTCACTGGGGATATATTTGTAGTGAAATAAAATTAGTTTCTTGATCCTATGACCCAAAACCTTGTTCTGATTATTACTCTCAGCATGGATTCACTGGTGTACTGAACTTTCCCCCACTAGATCAACTGAACAAGAAACCTACTGTTGTTAGATTACCTTTCACTGCAAAAGATCTTATCACTTACAGTAATCATGACACATTATGTATGGGTATAATCACCTGCAAATGTTCTCTGTCGTCTGAAAAGAAGTTAATAGTAATGGTGTACCTTTTTCTTTTAAAAACGGTTTCTCATTTTCTGAGTCAGGCAACCATGTTACCTATAATGGTACCGGTATTACTTAAGCAATATGACCAGAGCGGCAGGGGCATTATCGACTCAGGTAATGTCCCAGGCCCCATAGTTATAACGAGTCGGTAATGCCGCCGCCGCGAGGGTCATATTGCTATTAGTACCCTGGCCCGCATTATCTGCGTGACCGGGGCACTAAAAGCATTTTTTCTGTCCTGAAACGCTGCAGCGTTTTGGGACAGAAAAAAAAAATGACCAAGAAAATGGTCGCCGGGAAAGGGTAAACGGAGTCCGTTTTCCCTTTCCATGGCGGCCACCGAGAGCAGATGCGCTGGGAACACAAGTGTTCCCAGTGCATCCGCTCCCTTAAAAGGATCAAAACGGAGGTAAGTGGGGTTAGGAGGGCGGGAGTGGTAAGGTGAAAAAAGAAAAAAAAATGGAAAAAAAATATATATCCCTGCATCCCAGCGAGGGACGAGGTAAGCCTCCAGCTGTGTGGAGGCTCGGAACTGGGATGGCCCCGCTCCGAGTCTCCACACGGCAGGAGGCTGCCATCATCCCCCGCCGGGGACCAATGCATAGAAGGTAAGTGGGGTGGGTTGGGGAGGGCAGGGAGGTGGGAGGAGGGAGGAAAGGGGAGGGAAAAAAAAAGCCTCAGCTCTGTCCCCGGCAGGGGGCAAAGGTAGCCTCTCAGCCATGGGGAGGCTCGGAGCGGGTAGGGCCCTGCTTCGAGCATCCTCATTGGCTGAGGGGCTGCCATGCCCCCCCCATCGAGGACAAAGGCCGTGGAATCCCGACAGAGGGATTCCTGGCCTGGTAATGACTCAGCCAGGGCCAATCAGAATGGCTCTTTCATTCTGATTGCGCCCTCGCCGAGGAATAATATAAAATATCGCAGACCATCACTGTGAAGCCGAAAATACCCATTTCACTCCATATATATGTGGGGGATGGGTTAAGTTAATGACAAATGTGGGGGGAATGAGGAAGGGAGACTGCAGGGGTCTCCCCTGTATATATATATATATATATATATATATATTTACAGAGAAATTAAATAAAAGAAAATAAATCGTCATTTTCGGCTTCGCAGTAAGGGATTCGATATTTTCACACAGATCTATGGCACTTGTTATATATGTAACTTCCGCTTACATACGGTTTCCAACAAAATAGATCGGAGGCTACTATATGGGATATGTGCTACCTGGTACTTCTCCCCCAGGACATAGACGAGAATTGGGTTGGGAGATGTTTGCTGAAGGCCTGGGTTATCAGATACATGGAGTAGGTATCAAACAGACTCTTGATAACATTCTTAAGTTGTGATTGTTGTTGGAGAAAGTAGCTAAGGACACATCAAATTAATTATCACTGACAACCCATTATCAAGTGGATTTCTGCAGTATGGTATTGAAAACCCATATGACCCAGGGCATAATGTTGGCTTCCAAGTAACCTAACTGATATTAGACCCAGGCCGAGGGATGCCACCAATGGGGTTGCTCAGATGGTGGCCTGAATCTACCAATCCAAGCCTGCATTCCAAGCAACCTTATGACTGCTTACCCAGCCCCGCCATCTTCCCTCACCCTCACTTACCTTCACATTTATCGTCCCTACAACCCTAATCCCACTTACCTGGTTACCTCAGCAGCAGCGACACAGCTGCCGCTCCGTGTTCCTGCTGGCCGCCATGGAAATGGAAAACGGGGCTCCAGCCCAGCCTTCCTGATCCATGGCAGCCATTTTAAGTAAGTATGTTGTTTCAATGAATGGGATGCCTTTCTGCGGCCCATTCATTGAAACAAAACACTTTGCTCTTAGCACCTAGTGTTCCAGATTGCAAACCTGCAGTGCTAATAGCAGTAATACCTGATCCGGTCTACCGGATTGGGTATTATTGCTAAATTATCCCAAATATTGGAATATATACTGCTACTTTGCAAGGAGAACTCATACACTAGATGGTCTCTTTGGTCCTGATTTACTGAGTATTTTGGATATTTAGAAGCTTTCATAAATCATGGAATTCTGCTCGTGTTTTATATATTGCTGGGAATGTATTTTTATATCTGATGGTCAAATCTGCTCTCAGTTGCCTCTGTATAAACACTGCAAACAAGTTCAGATTGATGATAAAGAGGATATCAGAGGACATTTTTGAGAATAGCAATGGTTACTTAGAATTGACTAGGCAGAAAACCTAAGGTGTTTATGGGAGGCTGATTGAAAATAGCCTCTAAAGGAGGAATTTTGTGGAGGAAAAATGCAAATTAAAACGTAGATGGGAATGTAATTTTAAGTCGACGTAATGTGATTATGCAAAATATTTTTCATTTGAATGACTAGGTTTGACTCAATTGAGAAGGGGAAACCATCTTGGCTGAAGTGTGCTTGAGAGAGAAAAAACGCAAGGAAATGAAAATAATGATGCATTTAATCACAAATTCGAATAAGCTGAGCTAGCATTATTATTTTAGAAGAACCCTTCTCATTGCCAAATGATATCATCAGTGTAGATAGGTTGCCTTCAGCTAATGTGGCTAAAATAGGTTTCAATGTTTCATTGTATTCATTGCTCACAGCTGCATGGTTACCTTTCCTAGACTAGGCTTCTGACTTGGTGGTGCCGAAGGCAGTCTGGCTTCAGTAGTAAAAGTTGCTCCATTAATTAACAAAGACCAGCCCTCCTCATTGCAATATAGTAACATTCTACTCTCCTGTATTTAGAATAATGGAGCACAAAAAGTATAAGGAAGGTTTGTTTCAAGAGAGGCTGGGGGCATGGTTCCAAATCATACAGGGATCTGGGTCTCGGTTTGGGGTTTTTACTTTTCTGTGTCTAGTGCAACTCTGTGAACTAAAGATTTCACAAACTAACCTCAACCCAAAACAATCCCTGCATTTGGTTTCACCAACACTATTAAGACATTGACATATCGAAAATGAAAAGGGGATTTGTGATCTCGATATGGAAACAGTTTTACTAGGTAGTTGTGTTGCTTATAGAGATCATTCCCGCTCCAGAATTGCACCACAGTGCTAGTTATAGCACAAAGGATTCAGACTAAAGATCTGTAGCCAATTAACCAGCAGACTTAACGTAGTTTAAAAGTAGATAAGTTTTGAGATGCATTCTGAAAGGCTGCCCACGTCATAACATTGCTCTCCTAACATTTAGAGTGGGGGTACAGTGGCTCAACCCAAATCTTGAGAGCAAAGCTATCTTAAAGGTTTGTAGAACAGAATCTTATTTGAGAAAACATTAGGCTCAGAAGATAGGGAAGGGCTACCTAAACTTACTATGCTTGAATACAGGAAACCAGTGGAACTGTCTCAATGCCTTGGAAAAGCTGGTTTTCCTGGAAGCTTTAGGTCTAATCTTGCTTTAAAAGCTGAATTCTGTTAAGCCACTGCATTGCACTTTTCTGGTAGACCATGATAAACATTTACAGTAATGTAACTTGACTGCTACAATCATCTAACATTCAGTACCAATAACTTTTGTTTTGTGTAAAAGGTCGTATAAAATCTCTCACACAACCGTTAGTTGGAAAAAACATGTATGAGAAATGTTGCTGAGTTAAGACGAAAAGTCAAGTTTATTGAGTTTTATTTATTTAGTATAAGATAGCTTATTAGGCTTTTAAAAAACAACATTTTAAATGAAAAGGAACAATAATTAACAACAACAAGAAAACAAGCACTATGTGTAATAAATAAAGCACAATTTAAAAGGTTAATAGTTCCAAAATGTGTTCAATGAGAATCCAAAATGTAGTCATATAAAATATTAACATTACATAATTTCCTCCATGGTAAGCCTTTCAAAACTCATCAGACGGTAGAGACACATTACCTAGCACCTTGCCACATGACAGTTAAAACTTTCTTCTTAAACTATCACATTCAATAAGCAAATGTTTTACAGATTCCAAAACCTCAATTTCACATTTCGTCAAACTATTTCTATCAAATGCAGCGCTGTAGTCAATGTAGGCTACATATGTAGTTTGATGGGGGCGTGGCTACGAGGCCATGTGAGGAGACATGTTCCATGAGGGGTTCCGCCAATCCTGCATTGATCCGTCCAGGAAAGTGCACACGTAGGTGCCTGGGATAGCTGAAAATGCATGTATAAGCATGTGAACGCATAGAGCGCACTCGCTGAGACTTTCATGCCCACAGAATGCGTGAGAGCAAAGTTCTGTACATAATGGGATCTCTATGGCCCGGGACACGTGACAAAACAAAATAGCGGCCTGAACATTAGGACAAAGGAACTCAACGAGACGAGCCGGCTCCACGACTACGGAGCAGCGAGGGCAGTGTTTGTGCCCAGCTGTCTTTCTCTCTGGAGCCACGTCCCACTTTAGTGAGCATAGAGGATTTCTTTTAAAATGGCTCCTACTAAAACCGCTCAGGATACACATGTTTTTTGATTTAAGGGACTGGTCGCTATCGACGCGCGTGGCTCTTTCCTGGTGACTGGCCTGGGGCTTTGCAAAGTTTGGTGGCAAAGCAAAGTACGGGGGCAAAAAACTGAGATCACGTTGGGTCATCACCACTTTAAGGGTAGCCCAATTTACAGGGGTATCCCCAATTATAAGGGTACCCCTAATCACGCTCACACCAGAGTAGATGCACCCGTCTGGAGAAGTAAGGCCAAGAGTCTATCTTGCAAGGATAATGTTGGGAAGGAAATGGTCCTAGCCCACTCCACTCTCTGCAACCAAAGTAAATAAACTATGTGTATGCCAAGGGGGGAGGCACACCTACCCCCACGGTATGTTCACGCAAGGTATAACATAAAGAATTACAAAATATCATCGCCTATGTCCCTGTAGCAAGACACCATTTTGGACTAGGCCAGACGCCATGTTTTTACTAGGCCCGAAAAACCACGTCTCTATATATCATCTCTCTGTAAAATCACAGCTTTCCCATCCCCAGCCTCTCATACAGAGGGACCAAGCCACCCTCACCCCACGCCAGCTCTGCACGAGCCTTGTTCCCACAGAAGTCCAGCCATTCAATGTTGCAAATCTTTAGTATCTTCTCCGAAAGAATGTGCTCTGCAGAGAGCATGAGACATAGACAGGCCTCAGCCCAAGTGCCCAATTCATCTCCACTAAACTGTCCGTGCATTCTCAACCCCAACCCTCCCAGGCTAGGGTCCACCAGCCCTGACCCCCAATCTCTTTCATGCTGATGCACATCTGACCCCCTAGCACTGACCATTCCAGAACACCCACCACAGATCTAATCCTGTGCAGCAGTATATTCTCTCAAAAGCAACACAAGTCTGTTCGTATCATGAGGCACCAGGGAGGGTAGACTGTAGATCAAACCCCCACGGGAAGACACCTGGGTGCGGGAACTGAGGTATCAAAGAAACCCTGAATGTGGAGGTCGGCATGCCAGTATATTATTCCCTCTTTTCTAAGTACCCCCATTCATGCAATGATCAGGTGTCCGCCATCATTTCTGAATTGACAGTTCCTGTTGTTTAGCTTAGATTAGTTAGGATTGTATCGCCTCTTCGCCCTGACCTTCACCGCGGAGATGAGCCCAGCTGACCCATGTGCACCATGATTGACTGAGAAGCAACAGCCAATGAAGTCCAAGCATCCCCTATGGAGCAGGGTTTAGTATATGTCTCCAGCCAATCAACCATGCTGAATGTGTTACCTATGTATTACATCACAAATGACGCTTGGTGCCTTTTTAATGTGCTGCCCGTGTAATTTTTAGAAGAGCGCTCTCGGGCAGCAGAGTTCTTTGCTGGCATTTTGAATTATTATATAAACTTTGTTTCCCCTGCAACCTATCGGTTGGTCTTATTCCCGGACGGGATTTAGAATTTTATGGACACTGGTTGAAGACGTTGCCTTCATTTGGTGACCCCTTAGCGTGATTTTCTCGAGACTCCCGTAAAGGCCAGGCACTATAAAACCACTATGCTGGTGACGGGCACAGTATACATTTCAGATAACATAACATTTCGGCACAACTCAGGCTTTCCAAAGGCTCCAGCCCCTTTTCACTGGGGATATATTTGTAGTGAAATAAAATTAGTTTCTTGATCCTATGACCCAAAACCTTGTTCTGGTTATTACTCTCAGCATGGATTCACTGGTGTACTGAACTTTCCCCCACTAGATCAACTGAACAAGAAACCTACTGTTGTTAGATTACCTTCCACTGCAAAAGATCTTATCAGTTACAGTAATCATGACACATTATGTATAGGTATAATCACCTGCAAATGTTCTCTGTCGTCTGAAAAGAAGTTAATAGTAATGGTGTACCTTTTTCTTTTAAAAACGGTTTCTCATTTTCTGAGTCAGGCAACCATGTTACCTATAATGGTATCGGTATTACTTAAGCAATATGACCCGAGCGGCAGGGGCATTATCGACTCAGGTAATGTCCCGAGCCCCATAGTTATAACGAGTCGGTAATGCCCCCGCCGCGAGGGTCATATTGCTATTAGTACCCTGGCCCGCATTATCTGCGTGACCGGGGCACTAAAAGCATTTTTTCTGTCCTGAAACGCTGCAGCGTTTTGGGACAGAAAAAAAAAATGACCAAGAAAATGGTCGCCGGGAAAGGGTAAACGGAGTCCGTTTTCCCTTTCCATGGCGGCCACCGGGAGCAGATGCGCTGGGAACACAAGTGTTCCCAGGGCATCCGCTCCCTTAAAAGGATCAAAACGGAGGTAAGTGGGGTTAGGAGGGCGGGAGTGGTAAGGTGAAAAAAGAAAAAAAAATGGAAAAAAAAATATATATCCCTGCATCCCGGCGGGGGACGAGGTAAGCCTCCAGCTGTGTGGAGGCTCGGAACTGGGATGGCCCCGCTCCGAGTCTCCACACGGCAGGAGGCTGCCATCGTCCCCCGCCGGGAACCAATGCATAGAAGGTAAGTGGGGTGGGGTGGGGAGGGCAGGGAGGTGGGAGGAGGGAGGAAAGGGGAGGGAAAAAAAAGCCTTAGCTCTGTCCCCGGCAGGGGGCAAAGGTAGCCTCTCAGCCACGGGGAGGCTCGGAGCGGGGAGGGCCCTGCTTCGAGCATCCTCATTGGCTGAGGGGCTGCCATGCCCCCCCATCGAGGACAAAAGCCGTGGAATCCCGACAGAGGGATTCCTGGCCTGGTAATGACTCAGCCAGGGCCAATCAGAATGGCTCTTTCATTCTGATTGCGCCCTCGCCTGGTATAATATAAAATATCGCAGACCATCACTGTGAAGCCGAAAATACCCATTTCACTCCATATATATGTGGGGGATGGCTTAATGTAATGACAAATGTGGGGGGAATGAGGAAGGGAGACTGCAGGGGTCTCCCCTGTATATATATATATATATATATATATATATATATATATATATATATATATTTGCAGAGAAATTAAATAAAAGAAAATAAATCGTCATTTTCGGCTTCGCAGTAAGGGATTCGATATTTTCACACAGATCTATGGCACTTGTTATATATGTAACTTCCGCTTACATACGGTTTCCAACAAAATAGATCAGAGACTACTGTATGGGATATGTGCTACCTGGTACTTCTCCCCCAGGACATAGACGAGAATTGGGTTGGGAGATGTTTGCTGAAGGCCTGGGTTATCAGATACATGGAGTAGGTATCAAACAGACTCTTGATAACATTCTTAAGTTGTGATTGTTGTTGGAGAAAGTAGCTAAGGACACATCAAATTAATTATCACTGACAACCCATTATCAAGTGGATTTCTGCAGTATGGTATTGAAAACCCATATGACCCTGGGCATAATGTTGGCTTCCAAGTAACCTAACTGATATTAGACCCAGGCCGAGGGATGCAACCAATGGGGTTGCTCAGATGGTGGCCTGAATCTACCAATCCAAGCCTGCATTCCAAGCAACCTTATGACTGCTTCCCCAGCCCCGCCATCTTCCCTCACCCTCACTTACCTTCACATTTACCGTCCCTACAACCCTAATCCCACTTACCTGGTTACCTCAGCAGCAGCGGCACAGCTGCCGCTCCGTGTTCCTGCTGGCCGCCATGGAAATGGAAAACGGGGCTCCAGCCCGGCCTTCCTGATCCATGGCAGCCATCTTAAGTAAGTATGTTGTTTCAATGAATGGGATGCCTTTCTGCGGCCCATTCATTGAAACAAAACACTTTGCTCTTAGCACCCAGTGTTTCCAGATTGCAAACCTGCAGTGCTAATAGCAGTAATACCTGATCCGGTCTACCGGATTGGGTATTATTGCTAAATTATCCCAAATATTGGAATATATACTGCTACTTTGCAAGGAGAACTCATTCACTAGATGGTCTCTTTGGTCCTGATTTACTGAGTATTTTGGATATTTAGAAGCTTTCATAAATCATGGAATTCTGCTAGTGTTTTATATATTGCTGGGAATGTATTTTTTATATCTGATGGTCAAATATGCTCTCAGTTGCCTCTGTATAAACACTGCAAACAAGTTCAGATTGATGATAAAGAGGATATCAGAGGACATTTTTGAGAATAGCAATGGTTACTTAGAATTGACTAGTCAGGAAACCTAAGGAGTTTATGGGAGGCTGATTGAAAATAGCCTCTAAAGGAGGAATTTTGTGGAGGAAAAATGCAAATTAAAACGTAGTTGGGAATGTAATTTTAAGTCAACGTAATGTGATTATGCAAAATATTTTTCATTTGAATGACTAGGTTTGACTCAATTGAGAAGGGGAAACCATCTTGGCTGAAGTGTGCTTGAGAGAGAAAAAACGCAAGGAAATGAAAATAATGATGCATTTAATCACAAATTCGAATAAGCTGAGCTAGCATTATTATTTTAGAAGAACCCTTCTCATTGCCAAATGATATCATCAGTGTAGATAGGTTGCCTTCAGCTAATGTGGCTAAAATAGGTTTCAATGTTTCATTGTATTCATTGCTCACAGCTGCATGGTTACCTTTCCTAGACTAGGCTTCTGACTTGGTGGTGCCGAAGGCAGTCTGGCTTCAGTAGTAAAAGTTGCTCCATTAATTAACAAAGACCAGCCCCCCTTATTGCAATATAGTAACATTCTACTCTCCTGTATTTAGAATAATGGAGAACAAAAAGTATAAGGAAGGTTTGTTTCAAGAGAGGCTGGGGGCATGGTTCCAAATCATACAGGGATCTGGGTCTCGGTTTGGGGTTTTTACTTTTCTGTGTCTAGTGCAACTCTGTGAACTAAGGATTTCACAAACTAGCCTCAACCCAAAACAATCCCTGCATTTGGTTTCACCAACACTATTAAGACATTGACATATCGAAAATGAAAAGGGGATTTGTGATCTCGATATGGAAACAGTTTTACTAGGTAGTTGTGTTGCTTATAGAGATCATTCCCGCTCCATAATGGCACCACAGTGCTAGTTATAGCACAAAGGATTCAGACTAAAGATCTGTAGCCAATTAACCAGCAGACTTAACGTAGTTTAAAAGTAAATGAGTTTTGAGATGCATTCTGAAAGGCAGCCCACGTCATAACATTGCTCTCCTAACATTTAGAGTGGGGGTACAGTGGCTCAACCCAAATCTTGAGAGCAAAGCTATCTTAAAGGTTTGTAGAACAGAATCTTATTTGAGAAAACATTAGGCTCAGAAGATAGGGAAGGGCTACCTAAACTTACTATGCTTGAATACAGAAAACCAGTGGAACTGTCTCAATGCCTTGGAAAAGCTGGTTTTCCTGGAAGCTTTAGGTCTAATCTTGCTTTAAAAGCTGAATTCTGTTAAGCCACTGCATTGCACTTTTCTGGTAGACCACGATAAACATTTACAGTAACGTAACTTGACTGCTACAATCATCTAACATTCAGTACCAATAACTTTTGTTTTGTGTAAAAGGTCGTATAAAATCTCTCACACAACCGTTAGTTGGAAAAAACATGTATGAGAAATGTTGCTGAGTTAAGACGAAAAGTCAAGTTTATTGAGTTTTATTTATTTAGTATAAGATAGCTTATTAGGCTTTTAAAAAACAACATTTTAAATGAAAAGGAACAATAATTAACAACAACAAGAAAACAAGCACTATGTGTAATAAATAAAGCACAATTTAAAAGGTTAATAGTTCCAAAATGTGTTCAATGAGAATCCAAAATGTAGTCATATAAAATATTAAGATTACATAATTTCCTCCATGGTAAGCCTTTCAAAACTCATCAGACGGTAGAGACACATTACCTAGCACCTTGCCACATGACAGTTAAAACTTTCTTCTTAAACTATCACATTCAATAAGCAAATGTTTTACAGATTCCAAAACCTCAATTTCACATTTCGTCAAACTATTTCTATCAAATGCAGCGCTGTAGTCAATGTAGGCTACATATGTAGTTTGATGGGGGCGTGGCTACGAGGCATTTGAGGAGACATGTTCCATGAGGGGTTCCGCCAATCCTGCATTGATCCGTCCAGGAAAGTGCACACGTAGGTGCCTGGGATAGCTGAAAATGCATGTATAAGCATGTGAACGCATAGAGCGCACTCGCTGAGACTTTCATGCCCACAGAATGCATGAGAGCAAAGTTATGTACATAATGGGATCTCTATGGCCCGGGACACGTGACGAAACAAAATAGCGGCCTGAACATTAGGACAAAGGAACCCAACGAGACGAGCCGGCTCCACGACTACAGAGCAACGAGGGCGGTGTTTGTGCCCAGCAATAAAGGGAAGCATATTGCCGTACCCCTATATGGTGATGGAAGCCGTCGGAACCCACAACGGAGTGGTGTGTGCGTGGTTCGCAGCACACGGAGGTGAGGCTCTGCAGAAGGACTGTCCCGAAGCCGTTCAAGGACGAATGTTTGTCATGGCAGCAGGAGACGTGCACGCGGGCGCTGTTGCCCTGTGAGAGGACTGAGCGTATGGCAACGACCCCGGCGTCTGTATAGCACCGGGGTCGATACATTGTGGCAAGCAGCCGCCCAATTCGGAGCAGGCCGGCGAGAACAGCTGCCTATTACGGCATTAGGAGGCAGGAGTGGCCTGAACACATGGCCACAGCCCTCGCGTCTGAAGAGCACTGGCGCTGACACTTTGTAGCGAGCGGCCGCTCGAATAATCAGGGCGGGGGCAGCAAGACTTCACAAGAGACTCAGTGTACTGCAGGATCAAGCTTGAGGAGACACGTTTGTAGCCCGAAACTGAAGAAGGGCTAAGCGCTTACACTACAAAAGCAGTCTCATCTTAGAAAGAGGGTGATACCACAGATGCACTTGGATGCAGGGGATGATTGACCACTGACAGTGGGCCTGGGTGGTACAGGCACGATCAGAGGGGCAGCTTGCAACAACATTTGAGTTGAGAAACACAGAGCCACGCCGTTGCGCAGGGCAAGATATTGCTGCATCACAGGGGGCCCCCATTCGCCACACACCTTGGCAATCAGGAGCAGGTAAGACACCTGTACACCCGCTGCTGGGACCTAGTGGAGTGTGCATGCTCAGGTGGAGTGTGGCCAAGCTCGGACTTCTTGTAACTGGCCAGCGCATACAGCAGTGAAGCTGCAAGGAGTGTCATCATACTTTAGGGTGGCCGGATCCCCATGCTGTCACAGGAGTCCCCAGCAACAGTCCCCGTGAGGTGACGGAGGAGTCGGACAGACTCAGCGGAGCGAACCGCGTCCAAGGGTGTTTGCGGGTGCCCACAGGAGCGACAGACAACCCACAGGGCACGCGGAAAGGAGCACTTGAGGAGCCTGTGGAGGCGTTGGCAGGACAAACCTCTCTCCAAGCATAGACTCAGCAGCAAACGCAAACCCCCATTCTAGCCCGCCAAGGCTCCATCTCAGACCGTGGAACGACCCGGAGGAGCCAAAGACCAAATGCCGGGGCGCCCGCATAAATACACACAGTAACACCAGGATGGCCAACAAACTGGCCAAAACTAAGGGCAAACAACCCACGCTTGAGGAATATGCCAGAACAACGCCTGTGGCAGAAGGGGCCAGGAGCAAGGAGAGGACCCCCATGGGAGGCACAGATGCCACGGACAAAGATCAGCAGATCCTGGAAGCAATTGCGGACCTGAAAGTAGCATGGGAAACCAAGCTGGAATCAGCGATGGTCGAACTGAAGGCGGCACTGGAGCTAAAAGTAGGGGCAGTACAGGAGGAGGTGAATCTCCTCCGGCAAGACGTCAGGGCACTAGCAGAACGTACAGACAACCTGGAGAGGGAAGTTGCCCCGAACACGGCTGCATGCGCATCCCACGAATCCGAGATCCATATCTTAGAACAACGCATGGGCAACGTGGAAAACAGGGCAGAGGAGGCGTAGAGACGCGCCCGGAGGAACAATATACGCATTGTAGGATTGCCGGAAGGGGCAGAAGGACCTAACCCCACAGAGTACATTGAAATAATGCTGCTGCAAGAGATAACCGGAGGGGCTCTGACTCAAGGATTTGCGGTGGAACGGGCGCACAGGGCCTTGACGAGGAGGCCACCACCAGGAGCCTCCCGAGGCCGATAATTGGCAAGACCCTGAACAAGGGCATCGGCAAACATTACGGCATACCCGGATTACACCCTGCAGGTAAAACGACGATGCATGAACTTCGGTGCAGTGAAAAGAAGATTGCGAGAAGCAGGCTGCAAGTACATGTTGATCTATCCTGCTAAATTGAAAGTGTTCCACAAAAACAGAGCACTGTTTTTCGATACACCGGAGGATGCCTTAGAATGGCTTGACACACAGAGCTGCTCCTCGGAATCGGTTATCCAGAAGGAAGATGGCGCAGATAAGTAATATGGAGACTGCGGTACCCAGGCTGTTGCAGTCTCAGACACTGGGACTAGAATATAAAACAGGGCAAAGACTGTCTGAGTAGGGCATCCAGAGTTGTATATATGTGATCCTTTGAGCACGGAACTTTATGGCCAGGTGTAGGAGCCTTATGGAACCAGCCCTCATGCCCCCACGTAAAGACCAGTTAGGTCACCGGCAGATCGGTGACACCCTGCTGGGTTCCTGATCTCTGCATTCCGAGGCAGGACCAAATGCGGGGGAGCCTGAGATCCAGGGATGGAGCTGGGCACCAGTTGGGGACGGTTAGGAAGGAGGGAGGAAAAGGGAGGTGTGCAGTGAACATAGTTGGGGAAGGAGGAGAGCGGGGTTAGTTGGGGAGTTTATGTTGAAGTTGGGAGGGGAACAAGCCCATATTCATGCCAAATTAGACTGGAGAGAAGAACCGGGGGGGGAGGAGAAGGGACAAACCATGCATGGCAATGGGAAGTGTGTTAGAATAGTAACCTGGAACGTGAGAGGCCTCAACAGCTACCTGAAGAGAAATAAGGTAATGATGTACTTGAGAAGACAGAAAGTGGGCGTAGCATTATTGCAGGAAACCCACCTCACTAAGGAGAAACTAGAAGTGGTTAGGAAAAAGTGGAGAGGGACCACCACGGGAGCGACATATTCTGCTTATGCAAGGGGGGTGGTCACGTGAGTGGTACCTCATGTACCGTTTCAGCTGCTTCAGACCACAGCAGACCCAGATAGAAGAATGATAGTGGTGCGGGGGATGCTGGAAAACAGAGAATTGAGCATCATAAACTCATATGCCCCTAACTATGACACAGCGACCTATTTCAGGGCCCTATACTGTCAAATTAGCCCCCTATTGGGCGGCACAATTTTATGGGGAGGGGATTTTAACTGTACGTTACACCCCAAACTGGACAAGTCAGACAGTAAATTAGATAGACCCACCCCGGCTGCGAAAGCATTACAGGCCCTGCTAAGAGATTTTGAACTAGAAGATATCTGGCGACAGCAACACCCGGATGACGGGCATTATTCACACTACACAGCCCCACACAATCTGTACACTTGATTGGATTATATGTTTGTTGCCTCGGAACTTTTAGGGGAAATAATAGGCTCGGAATACAAGGAAAGAACACTATCGGATCACTCCCCCCTGCTCTTGGAGTGGAGACACCAGCCCCGTAGAGAGAGAATCCCGACATTGAGGCTCAGTGCCGAGGCCCTGCAGGACTCGGTATTCCCGAGGATCTAAGCAGGCTAATGTAGAGTATTTCGATACCAACACAGGGAGCGTGCAGTCAGAAAGAACCTTATGGGAGGTGTTCAAAGTGGTGGTACGGGGTGCAGCCATATCCAAATCCCAGGGGCTAAAAGGGGGCATAGTGCGGGAGATACAGGAGACTGAGAAGGAACTGGAAGGAATAATGCAGAGGGGGAGCACCTCACAGGAGGACGCTGAATGGGTGAACTAGCAGGGAGCACTGGGATAGACTATGTAAACTGAACTATAAAAAATATATTGAAAGGCAACATGCAGGGGGAGACAAACCGGGAAGCCTGCTAGCATGGTTATACAAGAATCAGACACCAAGACCAGTGGTTAGAGAGTTAAAGGGGGAAGAAGGCCAGATCTGGGACACCCAAGAGGGAGTTAACGGGGGGTTCCTTAGATTCTACAAACGCCTCTACAAGGACTCAGTGGATGAGATGGGTTTGGAGATTCTGGAAACACTGGAAGACATATGATTACCCAAATTAAACGAGGAGAAACGGGTGGACCTAGACGCCCCAATCACAATAGAAGAATTAGAGATAGTGTCGGACGGGCTCCCCAGCAAATTTTATAAGACATATAAGCAGGAGGTGCTCCCCCCGCTGCTCGCCATGCTAAAAGAAGCGCTTGAACGAGGGCGGTTGGCAGAGTCTCTGAGGAAGGCAGTGATCATTCCACTCCTAAAACCTGGCAAGCCAAGCACGGATTGTGGGTCATATAGACCCCTATCCATACTCAACCAAGACAGTAAAATCCTCACGGCAACGCTGGCAAATAGGCTTAAACGAGTTATTGGCAAACTTATACACCCCGATCAAACAGGTTACGTTGCAGGCAGGAATATAACCGACAATCACAGGAGACTCCACCACATCACAGAGCAGATGGAGAAGGACCCCGGCGAAATGGTAATAGTCTCGTTAGATGCTGCTATAAAGGGCTTTAACTCTGTGAGGTGGCCGTGGTTGATGGCGGCCTTGAAAGAATACGGGATGGGGCTGGGGTACTTGAGGTGGGTCAGCATGGTATACAGCTCCCCAATTGCCAGGGTCAAAACGGGCACAATAATCTCGGACAAATGGCAACTTAGTAGAGGCACTAGAGAGGGCTGCCCCTGGTTGTCCATGTTGTACATCCTTGCCTTAGAACCATTGGCAATCTGCTTTAGGCAACAGTACAGGGAGATAGGGATCCTTACGAAAGGGGGACCGCACCTGATATTATTGTATGTCGATGACATCCTGCTATACTTGCGCTTCCCAGAAGAAAACCTACAATATGTCATGGAGGTGATGGAACGGTACGCCACCCTCTCGGGCATTGCGCTAAACCCCAAGAATTAAGCTTGTTCCCCCTGGGAAGATATAGGGGGGCCCCGCATGGAAACCTACCGGTTTTGGTGATACCCTGGCAGACCAGGACATTCCGATACTTGGGAATTGACATATACCACACGGCTGCAGAGGAAAACAAACACAACACAGAAAGGGCAGTGGAAGGCATCAAGAACAGTATGGGGTTCTGGTCCAAGCTCCCCCTGGCTATGGTGGGAAGGGCGTCTTTGATTAAGATGGTGGTCCTGCCGAGGTTGCTACACTTTTTCACGAACATCCCATACATGCTTCCCAAGCGCTTCTTCGTGAAACTCCACAGTTTATGCAGGGGCTTCATATGGCATAACTCCAGGAACAGGGTAGTCCTTTAGAAGTTGCAAAACTCATGTGACGGAGGGGCATAAACCTACCGAACTTTGAGATATACTCCCTGGCGGAACAGCTCCAGTATGTGGCTAGATGGTTGTCCGAAGAATAGACGGCTGAGGCCAGGCTATTGTGCAAGGATTCCGCCCCCTTTTTTCTTAGAGAAGTGGTGTGGTTGCCCAAATCAAAGATGCAAGGAAAAGCGAGATTGCTGGAACTGGGCTGGAAAATATGGAGCAAAGCATGCCAAATAGTGGGAAACCCGACCCCGTGCTCCCTGCAGGTGCCGCTAGTGGTGCTACGCAGGGAGGACTCGCAAATGCTAACAGGGATCCGTAGATACTGGGAACCGATGGGCCTCACCACCCTCAGAGACAAATGGCAAGAGGGGGAGATACTAGACTTACAGAGATTAACGGAGGACACCGGGGTACATAAAGGCCAATATATTACATATATAAGAATTGTCAAACGTGTGCGAGAAAGGTGGCCTGAGGCAGTGCTTGTGGAGCAACCGAATACGGTTATCGAGACGATGTACGATATTTCGGAGGGTGGGCACGAAATATCCCGTATTTATGAACTATTGATGACCAGGGTGGGCAAGGAGTTGCTTCAACTGAGGCGGGACTGGGAGGAGGAGGTGGGAGAACCTATGCAGGATTGACAATGGGATAGGGCTCAAAGATATCATAAGAAGTTGTCCCAAAATGTGAAGCTACAGCAGATCCAGTTATATGTCACTCACAGGGCATACATAACCCCTAGCAAGATTGCCAGGTTTTGAGGTTCTGTGGCACAGAAATACCCTAGATGCGGGGCGGTGGAAGCTGGAATGACACACATGTTTTGGGCATGTCCGGAGGTGGGTAGATTCTAGACAGAGGCTAAACTACGCCTGGCCCAAAAAGGGATCAGGCTGGAGGTGGAGTCAGTCTGATGCCGGGGGGTTTTGCCAGACCACGCAACCAGAAGCATATTAGTAAAATAAAAGACCTGGCCTACATCCTGACCAAACAGAGAATTGCAATGAGCTGGAAAGCAGCTCAGAGACCCAGAATAGTGACGTGGTTGGCTGACCTCCTGAAGCGTGGAGACCTCTCCTAGCGTTGAGACAACTGGTGGCCACGATGGTGGGACGCTCCCAGGCCGAACTCAGGGAAGACGATACGAGTGGTAACGATGAGGGAGACAAACCCGGAGGTACACAAGCAGTTGCATTGAAGTAGGGGCTCGAGTTAAGGGGGTGGGAGGGGGAAGGACTGTGACGCATTACATGTCAATACAATGATGTGAAACTGATATGTGAATGTCCTAAAAGTTTGTAAAGTATGGTGTGTTGTTAATAAAAATAATAAAAATTATTTTAAAAAAAAACATGTAGTTTGATTTCCTATGCACCAGGCATTTCAACTGTGGTGACTAATGTCAAGATATTAGACAGAGTGCCCGATCCCTTTTAGAATCCAGTCTATTTTTGGGAAATTATTTTATTCTCAGAGGCCCAGCTATTCTGTTCTAATAATAGGATTGTTGTATAAATCTATGCTGGAGCATCTTGCATAGCTAGAATTCTATCATTTTTAGAATCATTGTGTGTTCCTTTTTTTATGAATTGGAATGATGATGCGTTCCTGCCAAGAGGCAGGTACAACATTAGTGCAACAAATATCCTTGAATAAGATAAAGAGTTTTTGAGCCCACCATTTAGGATTCATCTTCATTAGGGTATTTCACACCACATCAGGGCCAGGAGTCCAGGAACCTTTTACGGAAACTATTGTGGAAACGAAATCGCTGATTTGTAATGTGAATTATGACTTTGTGTTGGATGAATCCAAAGAAGAATCAAGTAGGGGAAGCCATTTAATAGTGGCTGAGATTTTTAACTGCCATTCTTCTTTTGAGGCACCCCTATGGTGGGCCAAGGAGCATGGCCAGATCTAGAAAATTTCTAAACAAGCTCAGAATTGTTAGTTCTTTCAGCCATTATTAAAGATTGCGATTGGAAAGTTTTCAGCTCCTTTCAATAATTTTTAAGCCATCTGTGATATTCCTTTTTTATGACTCTAGTGGCATGAATGAACTCATTACTACTGATAGTTCCATCTCACCTTCCTTTTGGCTAAGTGGATCTTGTAATCAAACTGATGTTAGTGAGGAAGGTTTTTATATGCCTGATTTATGATGTTCATAGGCAATCTCTTAGGTGTAGTCTCCCTCACTATAGATTCAATGGCTTCAGCATATAGCATCAAGTTATGTGAGGCCAAGATGGTCTACTTGTATCCGGGGTCACTGGGCTCCACAATGCCCACTATTTACAGGGGAGGTTAAATTCCCTGTGTATTAGTGCATTTTCAATGATAATGAAGTTTCTGCAGCTAAACCTGTTTAAGACTTCAATCTCATTGTCAGCTAGTTTCTCGTTGACCTTCCTTAGATTCACACGGCTCCAGCTAATTCTATTTTTACCCATAATCAGTCCAAGGGTCCCTATCTTTTCATGTTTTGCGGGAGGTTCAGAAATTCCTAAAGTGGCCAGGAGAGGGAAATTATCACTTTCTTTACGTGATCTAATGCTCAAAGCGACCTCATGATAAAGTAAAGATTCTTATCCAAATATGTAGGCAATCGTTGAGGCACTAGTTGAGGTACCTCTAGCAGAATTCCCTGGAGAGTCACTGGGACAGTGACCATTTAGCATACAAAGGCTATAGGCCCTGAATAAGCTAGCCCAAGTAGTGCCTCATGAATCATGGGAGGACTGGTGACCAAGGGAGTAAGTAACACTGTGATACGTGCAGAGATGAGGAGGAATTTTGCCATTAAAATCACCCATTATCCATAATTGGTAGAGGTCATATAGTATAATTCACTTATGTTTCTAACAACTTTGACCAGGGAGTGATTGGCCTTTTACCAAGGGATCATATATGTTTATTAGTAATAAAGAATGTTGATGATTGATGGCAGAACTCCAAGTGGCAATACCTGCCAGTATGGAATCAGAAGGTTTGTTCAGATTAGTCAGGGGACATTTATTTTTAGCACTAAAATAAAGCCCCCCTTTAGGAAATCCCAGATTACCTTTCACAGCACCTCTCTGGATTGTGCATCTGTCATCTAAAAAATTGTCCTTTGTTAACCACATTTCTTAAAGCGGCAAATCTGATTGGATTATTCTGGGAAGAAAGCCATCTTTTTCAAAGAGATGGAAGAAGCCACAGGTATTCCAGGAGATGAGGCTTACACAATGTCAGGGTCTGCTTAAATTATTGCTAGGATGGAAAGCAGAGAGCCACTGCCAATTATTTGCCTGTGGTCCTCAATGGGAGAATCTTCATTTGCTAAGTACACCATTCTTATCCCTTGCCTATTCGTGGCTAAAAAGATGTTTTCTAGAGATTGAGCTGTACAATGCTCATCTCATGTGGCCCCCTTGAAGGTAACATGATTTTGTGTCATCCTATGAGTACCATACAAGGAAGGATACATGTGTTTAATATTGTCCCTGTGTCTGCTGTGAATGACGCTTGTACAAATATCACCAGGGAACAGTCGTACCCCAGACGACAAAAGGCGGATTCAAATGAAATGAGAAAGTCCACATTTGTTGCAGAATAAAAATGGAAAATAATAATTGCATGAAGGGTTTTTATCAAGAATTTCAACAAAGTTGTTGCTACTATGGAGATTGACCATACTGGGAATATTTGGTAACAAAAATGAAGAAAAGTAGATCAGTTTAAAACAGTCATTTTTAGAGCAAAAGAGGCTCTGTATTATAACGGCCTTCTTACTGTGCCTGTCTCTATGAGAGCATTTAACATTATAACCATAGCTATTTTTCATTCATAAGAGAGAGATTAAGCCTCCCTCAATAGACTTAGGGTTAAGCGCTGAATAATTGCAATTGGTCCCAGGGGGTCTCTGGTGAACATACACAGTAGGGATCGTAAGTGTTGAAGGAGGCAGTGTATATGAATCATTTAGGGAAGTACCAGGCCCACAAAAGGGCTGTGCAATATTGAGTGGAGGATCGTCTGAAGTAAGTAAACTCTCAATGCCATCCAGGATAAGAGACTCATTATGAAGTTCCGTATTAGCAGCAGACTGTCTGTCTTTTTCAGCCGCAAATGACTCCTTGAAATAGGCTACTAAATGGTGTGTCAGTAAATATGTACGAATATATCTGGTACGAGGATGGCTATTGCAATTTGTTCTTTGTGTTTTTTTTCTCTAATATATTCTGTCGATTATTAGCAGTGTTAGATGACTGTTGTATGTTTTCCTTTTTTTTCCTTTGTATTTTTGTCCTTCATCAACAATGTCATAGTTTCCATCCTCAATATTTTTTTTTAAATAAAAGAAAATGTTTTATTGTTATTTTTTTAAGCATGTGTATTGTGATTTAACAAGACTAGAGATTTCTTTTTCATCTTGGAATTATTTCGGCAATAGAGCCATCTGAATGTATAGAACTATCGTCATCAGTGGAGGAGCAAACTTTTACATAAGATTTAGAGCTGGCTATGGGGACTCTAGTGTTATATTCATCCACAATCGTGGGTGATGTATTTTCCCTAGTTACATTAGTAGCTTTTTCCGGCCACGATTATCGTTAGCAGATTCAATAGAATCGGAAATAACACAGGGTATGTTATTGAGGGACCTCATGGGTGCAGTCAATGATGGTAGTCAAGAGTTGACAATGTTAATTTGTGGTTTTATAAAGGTTTTCACAAAGTCTTACTAAAGATGCGAGAAGATAATCAAGAGCCTAGAATTGCACTTGAGTGATAGTAACAATGTTATCTGAAGAAGCAGCCAAATTGCTGTTTGTTGCAGACATAGCGGAGCAATTCTCTTTCAACAAGGAAGAGTTTAGAACCAATATCTGAGGTGTTGCAAGTGAACTGTTATTCAGATGAGGTCCTGTGTTCAGCTGATGGATAACAAGAGCATTAGTAAATAAAGTTTTAGTTTTGTGCTGAACGTCATCACTGCCTTTAGGACCAGAAAGGGTAATGGAAATTAGCCAAAATGACAGAAGCAATAAGTGAAATTACAGAACCAATGAGGGGTAAACAGGTTGTATTCACGACTGCCTCCATAACAATCAAGGGAGGCACGTCATCTTTACGACTAAGTACTAGGTCTGTTTGATTTCTGGGACTTAGGGGTGAGCATGGATAGAATTTCCTGAGTCAGTTTACTACCCAAAGAAGCTAAAGAAGAGGCCACGCTGTCGTTCAAGCTCACATTGGGGATAATTGTGGCTTCAGCAATTGGAGGTAAAAAAACGTATGATTTTAGAATATGACTGCCCAACATTAGATGAAATATTGTTAAGCCTAAAAGATCTAATTTGGCACAGCTCCAGGGCCGGAATGTTCAGCACCTTAGGCTTGGCGAGGCACTTACCAAATCCAAGGTGTTTATCAACAGCAGATGAGCTAGAAGTGAAGTCCACCTTAGTTTCCATGTTAGCAAAGAGGGCAGCCCAAGCCGAGTCATCCTCCGTTCTTCCGCCTGACAGCGAACAGCTTTGCGCGTGTCATTGCCATGACACTTGCCCGCCGCTTCAGCGCTGCGGCTTCCATTATGTAGATTGCAGAGATGGGCGGTTCAAAGGGCTTTCCAATGCCCAGCAGTCAGTCACTGCTTTAATTGTTTCCAGCCAGGTCCAGCAACTCGGGAACAGCAGGTAATGAAAAAAGATTAAAAGTCAAGTTTAGCACCCATACAAACCTCACGATTTTTCATATTTCCAGATGGAACACGTGGTGATGCCAGGGTGCTTTTGTGCTCATAGAAAATGGCTGCATAGGCGAGGGCTCCGCACTGGGAGGCACTCCCCTTTTTGAATCCTGCCGTAGTGCGTCGCTGAATCTGGCACAAACTTCGAGCGCCGACTCCTGGGAACCCGGCGAGGGTCCTGTCCGAGCCTCGTGTAATAACTTGGCCTCGTTCCGGAGTTACAGCCCACGGAAAACGTGCCCGGGAAGCTGCGCTGCTCCGACCCGCTTCCTCCTTCCACTGAGGTCTCCCTGCGAGCCCGAGGATCTGGGGCCTGCAGTGGGGGAGGGGCACTGTTCCCGTGCTGTGTCGGCCTCCTCTCCTCATCATCTGCTTTGTCCTGCGGGTGGCCGCTGGCCTCCGATCATACACCTACACCGGCATATGCTTTGGGGCTCGGTGACCCAGCCCGAATAGCGAGCAGACTGCTCCGCTGCCCGTCCTGGGTGGCGTTCTGTAGTCCGGACCTCGCTCTGGAACCAGACCCGTTGCGGCCTGAGCTCGCGGCTCATCCACGAGGCACACCCGCCTCCCGGCGGGTACGGTTAGTCCGCGAGACCTCTGGGGGCCCCATTTGATCTCCTGCAGCGACATACTCCTCTGCTTTGGCTGCCCCCCGACTCCGGGAGAACGGCCAGCTTCTACCGCCCTCTCCCCCCCGCAGACTGCCAGCTACTACTACTAATATCCTGGGATCCTCGAGATGTGTCTGTGGGGGCACGGGGCCCGGGGATGTGGGCCTAAATATTGAATGCGCTGTGTGAGGAGGCGCGGACACTTCAGCACAGCCCCACAATGAACATTGGGCGCCTCTACACTCTGGCGCCACCCTGGCCGGGCCCTGCACTCCAGATTCCCTGCAGATCCTTCCCAGGAGCACACCATTGCGGGAGGCAACCGCGTGGAGATCACTGCCGCTGGCCCAACGTGGCTGCAGAGTTGGCGCCCCATATGCATAGCCCAAACACCTGATTTACCTGACCCTGGTGCGGCTGCCTGCCTGTTGATAATCTTAGGACACTCTGCCTCGCCCTCAGCGCTCTACAACACCTGTACCGAGACACTCAAGCGCCACAGAACCCTGGGATATTACCTGCTCCTTCCCTGCTGCGGTCCATGGACCTACTAATCACAATCTCCACCCAGGTCTGCTGAGGCTGGGCTGCGGTCGGTGCTCGGGGCCCAGCGCCCTCTGGCTGGGCCTTCTGGGTCCCCCCATCTCGGGCGCACTTCTTGACCACGGGCGGCCCCCGAAGCACAACATCTAAACCCCTTGGGGTGCCCAGCTTGCCTCTGACCCATAGGGAGACTACAGGTGCATCCTACTGGCGCCCCAAGTACTCACCTCCCAACTGATGCACGGGGCACTGTCTGCTTACTCTCTGCCTCCTACTGGGACACCACTCTACTCTGCTCCTGGACATTATAAGCCTCTCTCCAGCCCCAATGAGGAGCCCCTGTTTCAACATCACATCGACTCACACGCTCTTCTGGCTACTCAAAACCTGGTCTTTTCAATCGTCAAGCAGGAACTTTAACAGCAGCCCTTCCCAGAGCATGAACTCGCCAAATACCTACTACATCTACTCAGCCACAGGCTTCGGATCACCCACCCAACTCCTGTTGGGGGACGCTCTTTTGAAGGCCCGTGGCCGCTCCGCCCTCCGGCGGACCGAACTTCTACGACAGTCAATTGCTGCGACACACCCTGGGTGCCGGCCCGACTCCTCGGCTCTCTACCTGTGGTCCTACTCTCTCCTGTACTGCCTCGGGCCCCCCTCTGTGATCCCAAGTCAGTGGGGTTTTCCCCTTCCGACACCATGACCAAGGGAGCGGGGAAAAAGCAGTGCTCAATCAACATGTTTGCAAAAACTCTGTCAAGGTCACCCGAGGGGGCACCAGAACAGAGGCCGACTAACCTGACGACCTCTGACCCGACCGACTCCCAGAGAATGATGGAATATATCCGCAAGGGCTTCACCACACTTCACTCCAAGCTCGATGATATGAACTGTACCATATCCTCCATCAAGGCCTACATCGAGAGGACCGATGGCCGGGTAGCGGAGATCGAGACGAGGGTGAGCGCCACCGAAGACAATCTGGGCTCTCTTCGCGCAGAGGTCTCTGCCCTCTCCAACCGTGTCCTCGAGGTCGAGAAGAAGAAGAATGAGGACCTTGAATCCCGTTCGAGACGGAATAATCTTCACATTATTGGAGAACCTGAAGACAGCATTAATGAGCCGATGGAGGATTACGTTGAGCGCACACTGCTGACACTCCTAGATTCTCCGAAACTTTCCCCTCAGTTCGCTATAGAGAAGGCCCACCGTGCCCTAACAGCTAAACCTAAACCGGACGCACCTCCACGACCTATCATAGCCAGGGTTCTGAATTTCCGTGATTGTGATGCCCTCCTCAGGGTGGCAAGAGCCAAGGGCGAACAGCTGTTAGGAGGCGCCAGGATTCATCTATACCCCGATTTCTCAGTGACTGTTCAGCTGGAGTGCAAGACCTTCTTGGCGGTAAAGAAGAGACTGAGAGACCTTGGAGTTAAATACTCCATGCTATACCCCACCAAGCTAAGAATTGAACACTCCAACCAGGTGTTTTTCTTCACAATCCCAGAGGAGGCCTCCAGGTTCATTGACGAGTGCTTCCCTGGTTAAACCCCTCTTTGCAGCACCTATTCACTATTGTTAAATCGCTCTGCTAAGGGGCTGCTAAATCCAGTTACCTTCCTGTTCCAGCCGCCTTGGAGACTACTCCTCCCAACCACGAACAAATTGTTTCACTATTGAGCGAACGTGCCGCGCCCATCCATACAAAGTCCTATCCAAGTTACGCACAACGTCATCGTTGGGCACCATGCTTATCCTTAAATTGCCCCCCGGTTCGGAGCATCGCCACCAGGCCAGTTCACAGGCCCCCCGGCGTTGATGCCATTGGTTTGGATTTGGTTATTCGGGTATGGGGTTATCATCCCTCTGTTTGGGGGAGGGATTTGGAAGGGGGTGGGTGGTGTTGGGTGTTATGTTATAAAAAGCTTGGCGGCCACGGAGGGGGTAGAGCATGAGGCAGTATTTGACCGATGGTATTGCAGTGCTGGCCGCTTGGTGCATTGGCCACAGGGGTCACCATTCCAACAAGTTCTGATTTCCAACGAAAACCTCTGCATTGTTGACTGAGGATAACCTAACTTTTATGAGTTGGAATGTGCGGGGACTGGGCAATTACAAGAAAATGAGACAATTGCAGCTTCAGGCTGAACGTCATGGGGTCAAAATCCTCTTTTTGCAAGAAACGCACGCCTGTACTGAACACTGTGAAAAGTTTGCTAGAATGTGGGGCCCTCAAAGATACTTTACTAATTACTCTACTTAAAGCCGTGGGGTTATGACCTTAATCCACAGGAGCCTTAAGTTGGATCCCATGTCTTCACAGATTGACCCCCAGGGCAGATATGTGTTAGTCCATGGTACCTTGCAGAATAAGGAGGTGGTTCTACTAAATATCTATGGCCCCAACATCGATGATCCAGAGTTTTACCTGCACCTCATGTCCCTCCTAGACAGCTTCCCTCTAATAACAATCCTCTGGGGAGGGGATTTTAATATGATATTCAATGTGGACCTGGATAGATCTGGCTCCAGACCTCGCCAACTCTCCTAAGCAGCATACACTACATTGTCATCGCTTCCCCGACTTGCACTAGTAGATGCATGGAGGCCTCTCTATCCCTACTCCCGCTCTTACTCCTTCTATTGTTCGGTACATGATTCCTATTCACGAATCGATAGATGGCTAGTGTCTGACATACTGATAAGGAATGTGGCTTGTCTAACGATCCTTCCCAGAACCCTTTCTGACCATTCACCAGTGACTATTACCCTATGCTGGGGCCCAGCCCGCGTCAGATTAGGCACTGGAGAATGAAACCTCACTCTCTCCTTGACCCTGTCTTCAGCTCCGAAATGGAGACTGCCATTGAGGAGTTCATTGAAATAAACACTGACTCAGTGTCTTTGCAGGCCATCCTCTGGGAATCTTTTAAAGCGTATATCAGGGGCATTGCCCTATCCAAGGAAAATGGTCTCCTGAGAACAATTCGAAGGGATATCGCTGAGAGTGAGGCCGCGCTGTCCATCCTGGAAGCCCAACTTCTCGTTACATCAAACCCCTGAAACCCTAGCATCCATAGGCACGGAACTCGACACATTCTGCTCTCTTGCGGACCGTGAGTTGAAGTTCTTGGATAACCCTGGCCTCGCTAGGAGATACAGTGAGGGTGAACATCCAGGCTGCTTTCTGGCTAGGCTTCTCCGTCGCGAACTCGGCGCCCTACACATTCCTGGAGTGGAGAGACCCGACGGCTCCCTAGCCACTTCACTGCAAGATATCAACGCTGAATTCCTGTCCTTTTACAAATCCCTATATGCTAACGCGGACAGTGTCCTGACACCGGAGATTGACTCCTACCTAGATAACCTTCCCCTCTCGATCCTCTCCCCCGAAACCAACGGCTCTCTCGAGAGTCCATTCACCCCCGAGGAATTTTCAGACGCCATAGACTCA
The DNA here is from genome assembly GCF_040938575.1 of Ambystoma mexicanum. NCBI lineage: Eukaryota > Metazoa > Chordata > Amphibia > Caudata > Ambystomatidae > Ambystoma > Ambystoma mexicanum. The sequence continues at coordinate 1,316,289,144 of NC_090930.1, read as the reverse complement.
CTCACATTAGGGAAATCCCCAGGCTCAGATGGCATTCCCATTGAATTCTGCAAACGGTACAAATCGCTCCTACTTCCCCGCCTAATGGTCCTCTGGGAAGAATCAGTGGAGGCAGGCAGATTTCCCCCTTCTCTCTGTGAAGCCACAATAACTGTCTTACTTAAACCTGGCAAACCCCCTACCCAATGCAGCTCGTATCATCCACTCTCGCTTATTAATTCCGACATCAAAATCTACGCCAAACTATTAGCTCTATGCCTGGTCCCCTCCATGCAGCACATTATTCACCCTGACAGAGCAGGTTTTATCCCGGGACACTCTACCTCCCTGAACCTAAGGCGACTCTTCAACGTTATGAGTAGTATCAACCCAAATGTTCACGCAGTAGCCGCCACACTCGATATGCAAAAAGCATTCAACTCTGTATCGTGGAAGTACCTCTGGCAGGTTCTTGAAAAATGCAAATTCGCCCCCTGTTTTCTCTCTTGGGTTAGACTGTTATACTCCGACCCAGTTGCCAGAGTCCGCACTGAGGACCGTTACTCTCCTCTCTTCCGAATTGCTAGAGGGACGAGGCAGGGCTGCCCCTTCTCTCCCCTGGACTTTGCCATAGCAGATGGAACCGTTTGCGGACATGATGCGCCAATCCCATGCACACAGGGGCTTGCGAACTGCTGGCCAGTCGGATATAGTGTCCCTTTATGCTGATGATGTTCTTCTCTTCATCCGCTCCCCAGCTACTAATTTAGCTCCGATTCTGGAAGATGTTGTCCAATTTGGGCGCATCTCCGGACTCAAAGTGAACTGCTCTAAATCCACTTTATTCCCGCTCACCAACTGGACACGCCTGCCCCCTGATACTCTAGGTTTCGCTTGGGCTCAGTCAAAGTTCACCTATCGCGGCATAGAAGTAGATCACCAGTTTGAATTGGTCTTTGAATAAAATTATCAAAAATACCTTACGAACCTTGCAGCTAAGACACTAGGCTGGAGTAAATTCCTGATTTCCCTTGCAGGCAGGATAGGGATACTAAAGATGATAGTATTACCTCAGCTTCTGTATAGGTTCACCAACATCCCCCAGTGGCCAGGTGAAGGGTTCTTTCAAACGCTGACTCACACGATTAACACTTTCTTGTGGCATTCAGGCGCAGTTTGCCTTAAACTCAGGACCTTGGCCACCCCAATGGAGTGTGGTGGCTTCGGTGCTCCTGATTTCTTCAGATACTGGCTGGTAGCGTGAATCCAATTCACCTCGTATTGGTTCAACACATCGGATCCCCCTCCCCATATCAGGCTTGAAAGATTGACGGTCAGCGACCGTGATATCCGCTCCCCAGTTATCTAGCCCATGCTGACAGTCCTGGACTCACTTGACCCGGTAGCTTGCACGTCCTTTACCCTATCTAAGACATGGAAATTACTAAACATTGCCCACCCCGTCATTGGAAACCTCCCACTTTGGAACTTCCTCCCAGAGGTCCCGCCTGTACCACCGCTCATAGTGCGCCGATGGGCTGAGGCAGGATATGAGTTGCTTCGGGACATCTTCGAACAGGGCAACTTCATAGAATGGCCTGAACTCCCATTGTCCCTGAGACGGAATCCATCCGTATGGCTCCAGTACTCCTCCCCCCGGAAAACCCTTAAACGCAAATACCCCACTTTTCCAGCGATGCCTCCGGATGACCCAGTAGTCGCGGAGCTAGCTTCCCCCACGCCCACGAGGGGTAAAGTATCCAGACTCTATACCCTGGTTCAAGCTACCCCTGCATTCACTAAACTGAGACACACATGGGAGGACGACCTTGGGACGGAGATGACCGACGAACGATGGGCCCATATATGTGCACGCATTCACGGGGTATCCTTCAATTCCCGTTTCAAGCTGATTAAGTTTAAAGTGCTCCACAGATATCACTACACCCCGAACAGACTTCATCATATGTCTAATGACCTCTCCCCAAGATGTCCCAGGTGTGGCTTTGATAACGCTGACTATATTCACATGATCTGGTACTGCCCCCGTCTCGCACAGTTTTGGAGTTCAATATGCTCCACCATGTCAACTATTCTTGAACATCCTATCACTCCATCCCCAATGAGATGTCTCTTGCACGACTTTCCCGAACTTCGCCGGGACTCCAAAAAACTGTCCGGCCTATGCATGCTACTCGCAGTATGCTCCATTTTACTTTGCTGGCTTCCGCCCACACCACCTACTCATGCGCAGTGGCTCAGGGTGGTCACATGGGCCTCAAATACTGAAGAATCCTGGGCTGTGCTACAGCCAATTCACTCTAAACCCAGAGACATTTGGTCTAAGTTTCGGTCCTATATGTCCTCCATGGATACTGCTTCAGACACTGCATCTCCAGTTCCTTCCCCCCATCCTCCCCGTCCTCCCCCCTGAATTGCTGTCTCTCTAGCCTTGCACCAACTCTGTATGTATTCCCCTTGTGTACAATTGAGTTGCAAATTCGCTAAGTGTGCCTGTACTGCCTGCACTGCATCTGATTTGTACCTGCCTTGTATGTTGCTCGCCTGTTTTTGTGCTGCCAAGCTAAATAAAAAGTTCATCCACTGGCTAACAGCCAGCTTGCATTCAATACAATTAATGTGAATTGTTAAGAAGGTGGCATGACGGGCAACCAAGATCATCTTCATAATAACGCATACCATATCTACATAGAAACTTGGTCAACAGGTTAAGGGAAATATTGATTAAAATTAAGACATGGCCTTGTGGCACACAACAAGAGACAGGGGTGTTGCCAGAACAAAAAGTACCCAAAGAGACTCTACCCTTTAAGCAGCAGCCAGTGCAACTATAGGCAGTATGTGAAATGCCAAAAGCCTAAAGACAGCTTTGCAAAATGCTCAACTATGTCCAAGGCTTCCGACAAGTCAAGAAGGACCCAGGCCCCAGGCCCCTGATACACTAGAATCGCTCATTCAAAATACAAGTTGGAAATTGTCCAGCGAGCGAAAATCCTTAACATGGAATTGCCCAGTGACATTTGACTCTAGCATCTTCCCCAGGAAGGGAAGAAATGATGTGGGCCTAACATTTGTTGGATTGAAGAAGTAGGTCCAGGTTTCTTAAAAAGCGGAGGGACCAAAGCATGCTTAAAATCCAAATTTACCATGCCAGTGAGAAATTATTGCTTGATTGAGTCCCTGATGGGGTCTTTAAAAAAGGGACAAATAGTTGTTGCCTGTTTAGCTGGGAATGGATCTTTTGGAGAGCCAGAAGACTTGGTTTTTGTTGAAGCACTGCTCATCTCTTCATCTATGATAGGTTGAATGTTAATGACCTGCATCAGACAGTTGTTGGAATCCTAGCAAGAGTATAGAACATCAGGAGCTGAGATTTGTTTTTTCTATTTGTTGAGCACACTAACTCCACAGGTGGCTTCCTGGAGCTGACCCAATGTGCTGAGGAAACAAAAGGTAAAAGTCAAAGGCAGAAGCGCACAGCCAGGTTTTGAGGTTGCGATAGAACAGGGAAAGAGCTTAGGGATGGTTTGGAGTTCAGAGGGGGAAGAGTTCCAAAGACAATGACTGAGAAAGAAGACACCAGTGAGAGGAACAAAGAGTCCAAAGGTGTATAGTGTTTGATCCTGAAAGAAATAAGTGAGTGATCAACGTCATATATACTTCTTAGAACCAAGCAGGGGAATTTCAAAAGAATGCACTATTTGACCTGTAGCCAATAAAGCTTAATCAGAAATTGAGAAATATGAGTAGAGGAATGAAGACTGAAAGTAAGACAATCAGCAGTGTTTTCAAATATCTCAAGGCACTTGATCGCATACAAAGGAAGGACTACGTAGAGTGAACGAATGTAATCAAAGCGGGATTGGGTAAAGCAGGTGAGCAAGAGAAGAAAGGGAAGATCTGGCAGAAGAGGCAAAGATAGAAATGTCAAAAAGAAGACTTTAAAAAGAGATTCAGAAGCTGCAAACGATTCAGAATTAGATAGGTAGACTAGACCGAGACATATAAAAGTCTATTCATATTATTGTAATGGTGAACTCCACTGGGTCCGAGCGGAGACAAGGTTACAGTGACAACATCTGAGCACAATAACCAAGGGCTTACTGTTGGTACTTTTGTCTGGAATGCCCAAGTGGGTGGGACCAGACTGATATGCAAACGAATATTTCTCCTCTGTGGAAGACACAGTGAGCTAAAATGTGGTTGTAGACCCTCCCAGGTGGAAACCAGCCCAGAGAACAGGTTATTTGTCTGTGTTTGTTCTCAGTGGAGGGGCTCCTAGACCTGTTTTACACAGTAACCAAGGGCACTCAGGGAAAAGGCAGCCACAATACCTTTAAACAATAGCTGTGCTTTACACACCCACGCAAAACCTCAGACCTGCCACCTACAGATTCATAAAACCTAATATATTGAAGTGGAGAAAACATGAGTGCAAAACTGTAAACAAGCAGGGTACATTTCTATTGAATGCTGTTGCTGTAACCCCAGGTCCATGCCTTTCACTTATTCCAAGATCACTAGAGATTGATGTTCATGGAGGCCTTTATCTTCCTACACAGATCAATGTTGGGATCACAACCAATCCAGTGCCTTGGGGGCGTGGCTTAATAGCCATGTTGTAAGGAAGCCTTTCTGAAAAGCTCCTGATGATCTGGACTGATCATGGCCTGAAATAGTGGCCATAGCGTGTGCTCATCCTCCACAAAGCACCAATAGTTGTATGAATACAGTGGGCACGTAAAGGAGAAAAAACAGACGTCAGAGGTTTGCTGCTCGAGGAGTTATATGCAAAAGAAGAAAGTGTCCAGAACGATGAGGTGATGAAAAGATGGCAGTCGAGGGGACCTAGCCGAGACTTTGCAGAACAAAGCACGACGAGGTTGATGCGGACAGAGGCCGGTGCCCAGTGGGAGGCTGTGCGTGATCAGGACTGCAGAGTGACTCGATAGCCACAAGAAGTGCATAATGGGCGGATAGCAACTGGCTGTGAAGACGCTCAGCGAGGACTGCGTTCATAGACCTGAGAGCCGACTCGTGACAGTGGTGAGGAAGCAGCTGGCGAAGTGGCTGGAGCAGCTGCTTGCAGTATGGCCGTGGGACAGCAAAGTGTAATCCAGGAGGTGAGCGGCGGGGAAAGGGTGACGGGGCCAGATATACAGCGGTGTTGTTAAAGCCTGCATGGGCACCGCCAGTGCAGTGTGCTTGGGAAGTGGCCCGCCCCCCACCCACCCTCCAGCATTCAGAAGGTAGATAACAGCCAGATTACAGTACGGGGCATCCATCTAACTGTGCCCGAACGGAGTTGCCGAAACGAGGCAGTGAATAGCCCTAAGGCGCACACCCCTGGACACAATAAAGGGAGGCAGTGTGGATGAACGTACAATCCACATTCACAACAAATAGAGCCCAGAAGTGTGGATGAAACACTTGAGCACCGAAGCTCTGGAAACAATGTATCACTGCAGATGAACCCACGACACATACTGGATAATAGCAGGCGAAACTACTAGCCATGAAGAGCTCAGCAAGCAGTAACGTTGTAATTGATTTCCCACAGTAGGCCTGATACTGTAGAGTATAGGAGAGAGCGCACACCATCTGGACATAACGAAAGTAGGCACTGCAGATTGTGGAGCAGCCTACAGTCATACAGTGAGGGCACAGACGTGGGGAGGAAGTGCTGTAAACTCCAGAGCAATGGAACACTTTATTAATGTTTAACTGTCTTAGTCATATGTTTGACATTACGAGACAAGACTGCATCCCCCGAGGTGCACAGTGAGCAGCAAATTCGGGTTGGCTACCTCCCCGGAAGTGGTAATAAGTAGCTCTGGTGTGAGGGTATATAAGAGAGGGCGCACACCCGCTAAACGCAACGATTGACGGAGCTACTGACTGAGGTGCAATCTACATCCATACAAAGACAGCCCAGAAGAGGGGCGGAAGTGCCTGACACGCCTGAGCTTACAGAACACTGGCACAAGTAAGAACCCACGACCAACAAGTCACTGGGATATAATACTGTATGCCTCGAGGCACTAGGAAAGACACAGATCTGTATTGGCTGCCTCAACAATAACAGAGGGTAAATCAATACAGAAAAAGGAGGCCCAGGGAGGTGCAACATCCTCGGGAGGGTGTGAATATACACGTACAGGCGGCGGACACTGGCAATCCCAGGACAGCGACCAGAGGGGAACCAAAGGGGTTGCGGAAATAACAGACGGTCGACTATAATAGGATTGTTGGAAGTGAGCCTGACCACAAAAAGGGGTCCCGATGTTGCTACACACCTCACAAGGCACACGCATAGAGGACAGCACGCAAACATTGGTGATGCTGGAGGTGGCAAAATAAGACAGGCATCACTGCTGAGCACATATGCAGGGTGACTGACTACCCCCTGGAAGGCATAAGGTTGCAGGCATTGTGGAAATACAAGGACGCTACCTAGTAGCGGAGTCAGTTCGAAGCTAACCCGTAATTTTACAGTCAGTCCTCAGGTACCAACAACTGGCGCTGTGCAACAGGTTACAAGCAACCAAGTCGGTGGACAGGAGCGTATTTGCCGGTACAGTACAATTCATCTATGCCGTCCATGTCACATAAGAATAAGTCTAAGCACCTCCACGTTAGACACTTTCACCAAAGCCACAAACTTGGCAGACAACGCTGCATTGGAGGCCCTACCAACGCAAGTAGACTAAAATCCCACCAAGGGAGATAAACATGTCCTAGATGCCATAGCGGACCTGAAGATTGCTTTGCAATCTAAAAGGGACACTATTAGCCTGGACGTCAACCTGCTGAGGCAAGATGTTCGGATGCTCTCGGAATGCACTGGGACAGTGGAAAAGGAGGTAGCGGCGAATGCAGCTGGCCAGAAAGACACCTCCAGAGACGTATCTATATTGCAACAGCAATTGAGGAATCTTGGGTGAAGAGTTGAAGATGCAGAAGGCCGGGCCAGATGCAACAATGTGAGAATTATTTGACTTCCTGAAGGGGAAAAAGGCGCAAACCCCACCAACTATATTGGGGATATGCTACTACAAGAAATTGGTCCAGGCGCCCTCACCCAGGGCTTTACAGTGGAAAGAGCTCCCAGGTCCCTGACGAGGAGGCTGCCTCAAAGTGCCCCACCATGGCCTATAATAGCCAGGATACTCAATTATAAGGATAGAGAACAGATCCTTGAACATTTCCAGAAGGGCGGCACAATTCAACAAGCATCAGCAAACATAACCGCATACCCGGATTGTACCCTGCAGGTGCAGAAAAAAAGAATGCACTTTACCTCTGTCAAGAAAAGGATGCGAGGAGTGAGCCTTAAGTATATGTTACTGTACCCAGCAAGACTGAAGTTGTTCAATAAGGGCAGAGCCATCTTTTTTGGCAACCCGGAGGATGCTCACACATTGATGGACACCGAAAATTTGCCATCTGAAGAGGTCCAACGGATGACGGGCGAGGGAGACACATGCTGAAAAACCTGCGGAATGCCGCAGAGATGAAGCCGGCATGACCATCATATTGCAATAGACAAAGACCTTGTACACAGAACGCAGGCATCAATACCTAAGCGCAACAGGAGCCAGCAGTGCGTCCACCATCGGAAGCATGCTGCAGAGAAGCGTCATTCCCCTAAGTTGGATTTGTTTTTTGGATACTAGTTGCAGAGTATCCACCTGTCACTCCCCAGCCCCCAGGACAAGCGACAGGGGTAGGCAGAGACGCAGGGATGCGTGAGCAGAAGGTATTGAGCTGAGCAATTGTTGGGGAGGGGCTGCGTAAGGGAGTTGAGGTAGTTAGAAGGGGGTTGGTCTGTAGATCCATGCACAGGACATATGATAGCTGCATCGGACTGTTGAGAGATACGAAATTAGTTATACAGGATGGGGGACCTTAAAATAGCCACATGGAATGTTAGAAGGCTCAATAGCAATATTAAACGTAACAGAATATTGTCATGTTTGAGACGCCAGAAGATAGACATTTCACTCCTTCAAGAGACACACCTGCACAAACAACACCTTTCTGTAATATCTACTGAGAGTCTACCTTGCAGCACTAAATGAGAATGTATTCTCGCTAAGTTCCATCTCAGCCCTTCCATCACCCACAGTTTCCTTCTCCTTTACAGGCCTCCCGGCTATGACAGACATTTTGCTGACTCTCTCAGCGACTCTCTCTCAACCACGCTGATCCAGCACCCTCTGCTCACTTTTCTAGGAGATTTCAACATCAGGTTTGATGTTCCTAGCAACTCCATGACCCGCTCCCTCACCGGCAATCTGCAAGTTTCCGGCCTAACACAACAGATTTCCGACCAACATTGCAGGATACACCCATGAAGCACTATTCTGCACATCAGGCCTAGTGTTCCCACTCCCGCCTCGCCCCCTCATTTGGACTGATCACCCCGCTGAACCCTTCTCACTTCAACACCACTCCCCCTCCCCACCAATTCCAGAAAATATCTCCTGAACCACCCGGGCCCCCCTCCCTCTCTGGAACAAAATCATCATCACCCAGACCAGGCCAACTCACCTACTTCATACACTTCGCGATCACACTCGCAAGGATGAACACTCCTCCATTAATCTCTTCGACTAATGGCTCTCCAAAGATATGACCCCCCCACACCAACCCGTCCCACCTCCCAAAGATCAAGCCCACACCAAAAGTGGTACACCCCTTCCCTCAAACCTCCATCACCACAAAACTAGCTCTGATCCCCCCTCCACATCCTGGCCTCTCTCAAACTCAATCTTTTCCTTGAACACCCTACCAACTTTCTCTTGATTCACACCTATTTCCCAGGCCAATTTCTGCAACCTACTAGCACCTAGCCGACCCTCTGGCTCACCTGGAGATCCTTGCCCATCCCCCTTCTAAAAAATATTCTTACCTCCACCTGTGCAGGCAGCGTAGCCCACTTCATCATCCATAAATCCCTCTCATCTGGCACCTTCCAAGAGGCTTTCAAAACATCCCAGCATAGAACCATTCTCAACATTCATGCTACTGCCGAATCTCCAATACTTGCTTCATTGCTAAACAAATTGACTGTGTAGCATACAAGCAATATGGCCTCTTCACAGAAGCCAATAAACTCCTCAACCGAACCAAATCGAGAGTTCGACCCCTCTGTGGAACAGAACCCTCACAGGTCTCTTTCTGTGATGACCTAGGGTGTGCGGCACTCATCCTCCTGGAGCTATACACAACCTTTGATACCATCAACCACACAATACTCAGGAACAGGCTCCTCGCCCTAGGCATCAAAGATTCCACCCTTAATTTGTACCACCTCTTTTATTTATAATCCTTCGCAAATCATTCTCCTCCCACCTTCCTCCTCCGCCCCGACCCTGTCACAAAGTGGGTGCCAGACGGAGCCTCCCTTTCACCCCTCCTCTTCAACATCTACATGAGCCCACTGCCAGCTCTCATCCACTCCCACTTAGCCTGCTACAATTAGGCAGACGAAACCCAGATCATTTTCCAAAATTTCCAAGACTCCTCACTTTCTAACCTCACCTATTGCCTTTCGGGTATCGATCTTTGGATGACGACCAACCACCTAATCCTCAACCAGGGCAAATCAGAAATCCTAATATGAGACAAAACTGCTCTGATTCTTCAACTTTTACCACAGCCAAAAGCCCTGGGAGCCCCATCTGCCGTCTGCACCATGGACGCAGACCTATCTCTCTCCAAACACATAAACTCCCTATCCAGAACCTGCCACATCCACTTACGCATCCTAAAACAAATCTTTCCCTATATCTCCTATCCTCAAAGAGTCTCTGCAAAGCTGCCCATCATCATCTTCCACCCAGACTACCCCAACTCCCTTTATTTCAGCGTCCAGATTGCTCCTTGCCCTTTCATCTAGATAACATATCAACCCCACCCTGAGAGTACTACACTGGCTCCCTATTAGCCTAAGAGCGACCTTTAAAGTCATGTGCATCAAACACCGGGCCCTCCATAATACAGGACCAGAGTTCCTACAGAATAAAATCCTCCACTTTCAACACCCCTGAAACTTCTGATCGGACTCAGCTCTTCTCCACGCTATTCCCCCTTACCACTCCACAGCGGCTCTGCCTTCTCTATCCTAGCTCCCACCATCTGGAACACTCTTCCCCTGGACATCTGCTGCACCGAGAACTACCTTTCCTCGAATCGTGGCTATTTGCTGCATTATCCTGAAACCCGTCCCTACCCTTCTAATTCCTAATCCAGACATAGGAACACTCAGCACCAGGCTGCGCCAGCCGTTTTCGCGGTGGCCCGACCTCGCAGCACCTGGAGGCACCGGCCGTTATTGCAGTGCCCGGACCACACACACTATCAAACACCAATCATGACCCTTGTTTGCCACAAGCACCACCAGCTGAAAGGGAGCCCTTCATATTGTCTGTCACACTATGAAATGTCACAGAAGTGATTAGTCACTGCACCTTGCATGTACAGGGAAAACAGGCAAATCACACTTAAAGTAGTTGTGATAGAACCACCACAATCCCGCGCCTTGAAACACTTGTGTGTAGGCGTGTTATAAATGCCATGTCATATCATATCACCATCACACTCTGACAGATAGGGATGCACTGCAGCAAATTGTCATGGGAGGAATTGGGCCATGGCCATGTCTCGCGCCAGAGGGCCAGGTGGGGTTTTCTCGAGCATTACTCTGGGAAGGCAATCAAGAACTTGGCCCAGAATCGCACTGGAAAGACTTGGGGGATGGGCAGATATCGTACATGCATAAACTATAGGATCGGGCACCCATGGTAAAGGTAACAATTGAGAATGTTCAGTAAGCGTGCAATATCTGGGTATATTCACCACGATATCCACCTAGAAGAACCTGTAAGTATAGCCCGTGCTCCTCCAGTTGCAATTAGTTAAAGCACAGACGGCAGTCGCTGTCGCTAACGGTTTTATGGCAGCCGCAAGAATCGACAGAAGAAACCAATACCTGATTGGGTGCACATACAGCAAATCACCACCGAATCTGCTAGGTACGTATAACGTACCACTCCGGTGGACACTAGCCACAGGCATGACTACCCGCACATATCAGAATACAGCAAAGACTATGACAAATTTGGTTGTGCTGGCCACATAATTCTCTGGCTACTTACACCAGACTACTCCTCAACACCTCTGACATCAGTATGCAGCGAAGACCTATGTCAAATTCGGGCACGCTGATCACATAGCGAGTCTCTAGCACCCATGCTCTCCCCTGACTCCTCTCAGCACCCATCCCATGCCTGACCTCATGGGTTGCTGTCTACCAGAGCCTGGCCAACCCTGCTAAGTCTTATTTGGCCAAATGCACACATACATTCTAATCTTATTCCATGACCTCCAACACTCTGGACTTCATCCCCGAGGGCGTTCCCATCACTAGTGCATTGAGACTATAATAATGGTAAAAGGCGCTATATAAATGACAACTACAATGCAATACTCCTTGTGGGAACCGCTCACCTGTTTATGCAATCACACCCGCAACTAGCAATACAAAGCTGGTAAAGGGCAACACGCAAGCAACTCTAGAATATAAATCCATTTTCCTACGGTCAACGTAATGATTTGCCTTTCCCAGCCTATAAAGCGCATTGATGCACATGTTGGTCAGGAGATAAAACTGCATAAGCAGCAAAACGTCAAAACATGTTTGCTAATAATTTACAAAAAAAAGAAAACGAGTGACACATGATGTTTGTTAGGGAACTTGTGGATGACGCAAAGGAAGGAGGTATGCTTTCACATATATATTAACAGATATGCATAGCATGAGCTGAGATCTTTTTTCCCGGTTGTTGGCCGCGCGAATGGTTGTGTCTACAGCACGTCGTTTTAAATCTGATAGCCCCTCGGGTACACTTTTCACACAGCCATTACCAACCGTTTATGCTTCTGTGACAGATTGTCAACAAAGAGGTGCCCCGGGAAAGTATCGACCTCAGCCGTATCAGTGTCAGCAAGTGCCCATCAATACGTCTCTCCAGGATAACCATGTCTGCCCGCAGCATTGTCCTTGTGCGCATGTTCTCCCGAAATATCCAGAGAGACGTTCTTTCTCAACCAGCTGCACTTCCCCGAAAAAGCCATTTATCCATGTGCTTGCCATGGTTAATCTTTGAAGAGACATTTAGCTTTCCACTTGACACATTAACTATTAAAGGCAATATATTTTGCTCACATATATCGTATTATATGCTCAGTCTAGCCGCAATAAAGCAGGTCATTCTATAGCAAACTGTGTTGAAGGCATATCCCCCCAGGCTTAAGGACTCTTCAATTCGATCAATCCTTGTCAAAAACGGACGTAGTGAAGTGAGATAGTGTTACTGTGCCCCAGAGAGAGCACAACTTCTAATGAAACCAAAACGTCACCACAAACAGTGTTAAGTATACTTTTTAAAGCAGCAATTCTTTTAAGCTGATTTTATATAAAAAAAATACATATTTGATTTATTGTGTATATTAGGGCAATTGTTTAAATTGGAACACGTGATTTTAGAATATATTGTATTGATATATATATTGGTGTGTTATTGGTGTAGGTGTCAAAGCTATGCATATGTGCTGATCTTACTTTTTGACTTACTATTTGTGAGAGTGAATTAAGAGCACAATAATGTGGATTCTATTTTATGCGTAGTGATTAATGATAGGTTAACCCTTAAAGGTGGCATTCCAATCCCAACGTTTGTAGATTTACACTTTTTACCTTAACTTAAAAAAAAAAATCTTACTGATGTCTGTGTTTGTTAGGGGAGTATTGTTTGATTGTATTTCAGTTATGTTCACAGATTTGTTTGGCGTGCTAAGTTCTTAAGTACATCCATATTTTTTTCAATGATTTTCCGCAGGTTGTTTTGTTGGGGCATGCATAACATTTTTTAAATGATCCGCCTGCATGTGGTCTATAGAACATAGAGTGGAATAGGTTTAACTTCTGATGATGCATTGATGCGTGTGTGGGTTTGTGTATGTGTGTGTGTGTGTATGCGTGTGCGCAGGGGCGTAGGAGACCCATAAAATCTGGGGGAGGGACAGGAGACACCTTGGGACGTTGCTTTTCTATTTATTTATTATGTTTTATTCAAAGAACTCGACTTTTCACAAAATTAAATAGCAGTACGTATATTGGGGATCATACCGAAATACCTCAGCCCATCACTGGGAAGCCCAATATAGCGAATTCTGATAGCCCCATTTCACCATATGTATGTTGGGGGAGGGGGGGGTAGGTTAAGATAATAAAAAAGGTGGCGGGGTATGTTGCGGGAGTTGCGGGGCTCCCCCGACCCACCGCATATATATGTGATGAAATGGGGTAAAATCATTAAAACAAATACAGTATTTTGGGCTTCAAATTTGTTTTTCAACATGTTCCCATAGATCCCTCTAATGGTATGAATTTAAAAGGCATGGAACGGTGCTTAGTTGGTTTAAATGTGCTAATAACTGGCAATCAAAAGTCAGCAGCACATAATTTCATTGGACAAAATCTCATCCTTGTTGACATTTAAAATTATACGTTGTCAAGTAAAGTAATGTACACCATTGACGTAGTGCAGGACATCTGGCCCATTTTTAAACCTCCAACAAAATAAGTGAAATACTGTCACCCCATGCATCTGCAAATCTCAGATGGTTACACTACTTCCCCTCTGTTCCCCGTGACTCAAGGAAGTAATCTCCTTCTCCAAAAGGGATGGCATAGAGCCAGGTCACATGGCACATATGCAACCATTTTTTGCTGTGCTGGAAAAAGGAATCCTATTAGATGGGACTCTGTGTGATCTTGCGCAAACAGCTGTAGATGGCAACTACTTGTCAGGGGTAGGTGTTTCTGTAAGGGCCCCTCTCTGTGATATGTGCTCCCAGGAACCACGCTGAAGTGGGAGAATGGAAAACCAGGCTCCCGTCCTTCGCCTCTCGCGCTTGGCCTAGAGGGTCACGACCCAACACCCGCCACGAGAAGAGTTTGTCCATTTACCAGACGACCAGATACCTTGGTACAGGAACATAAGGATGTGTCCATCTGCTTGCCCAGCAGCCTGCACTGGCCATGCCGACACCTGCGGCACGGATCAACTAGACTAAAATCTACACGTCGTTAGAGATGCCATGACGACCTAGACAACGGGAAGCACATCTGTACGAATATACACACTGGACATTCCCACACCAACCTACACGAAGAATATACTCAGTGCTATGACGTAGGCGACAGGCATATTCACGGACGTGCATCTTTATTATTTTTATATAGGCTTTCAGAATGCAGAAACGCAAGACGCGTCATGAACTTTTTACTAGCTTGCTCACGCTTCTCTTTGAAACCAGTTACCGCCATGAAAAGTATAATGAAGACAATACTGGTTATGGAATTATATGCTCCTATAACCTAAAGCACCTGTGCACCAAACAGACAACTTATGCACCAGGCCCAAGTAGGCCTCAAACAAGAGCTCCCGTGGACATCAACAAGGCAAGAGTCAGTTGCTGATCCTGCAGAATGAGCTTGGCGAAGCAACCAGCCAAGGTCGCAATGTTGCAAACCCACGTTCCAAGAGCAAATCATCAAAGGCACGATGTTGCAACCTCGCACTCCGCGCACCAACGTTAAAGTCACACCGACAAATTAAACCAGACGCGCAGTAGAAAAACAATATTAATTGTGCAGAATTATGCCTCTTTCACGGTCCCTCCCCACGTGACCAAGCCGAACCTGACGAGATGCCAAACCCGGGAGAACAGAGGCGTCTGGATCCCTCGCCACGAGACACTGGCAGATACACTTGAAAGGCTCAATGGACATCTGCAACAGTGGGAACGGTACCCCGTCTAGCTATGAATAAGTCCTCACATTGTCTGCATGTACCCATAGTGAAACATTGTTGCAACTTACAGGTACACCGAGAGCTGGGAACGACGGTGGTCCCAGGCTGGGAAGCTCACGGGTGCACCAATCAGAACATGGGGCTCTTATCACTGACGCCAGCACATTTAGCCAATCCTCAGGAGTCTTCATGTAACAATTCTCATGTATCTAATTGTAGGGACAACCCAGATATACCACCTGACTACACCTTGTCCACTAATATCCTTCTCTATATGTGTGCTATACTAACCCTACCACTCGAACGCCCAATTAAGAGTGGCGATAGGTTTTTTGTTAACTTTCTGAAGTGACGCAAGTAGCGCGTCATAATACAGTAAAAAGGGCCTGCGAGCCCCACGATTGAGTGTGTGTCAGGACGAACGCGTGCGCTCCTTGACCCATCCCTGCCGTTTGTCTAATAAACAGCAGAGTCACCTTGCTCCTTGTGTGCGCCTCATACTCTATCTCATCTTATCTGGGATATACACGGGAGGAGTTGGGGCCTCCCTGCCTGGAGGTCCGCGGACGGTCCGGCCGACCCCGGCAGAATTTCCCCCCCGACAAGTTGGAGGCACTGCTGAGATCTGTTTAAGATCGACTTTTATTTTTACTTTTTCCAGGCACTCCCGTTGCGAGGAGGCCCGGCGGCGCGGCCCCCTCTGCCGTTGCCCCCTTCTGAGGACTACAGGACCATCGCGGAGCTGCGAGAAGACCGGACAGCGCAATCCGGATATTGGCCCTCGGGAGCCGGTTGAGAAGTATCCCGCCCGCGGTTGGCGAGTGTCCAGACGTGGTCCAAACGAGGGGAGGTGGCGAGCCGCTTGGAGGGGTGCACGCAGTCGAGCGGCCCTGCATCGAGAGAACTTGGTGAGCATGACACACACAACGAGCAATGCGAAATTGTGAGGGAGGGGGGAGGATTTAAATAAGGGAGGAGGGAGGTGTTGCACAGGTGCGCGGCGAAGGTTTGACAATATAGTGTTGATTATGGAATGAAAGGGAGTGAAAGGAGTGAGAGAGCAGACGGTTACGTCACGCGAAAGAGGGGGGCGGAGCACGAAACATCACGTGTGGCCGCTCGTAGACACTGATTGGCCTAAATCGCGACTAACGTGTAGGGGTGGGCGTGTGTGGTTTCCTACGATTTGGCATTTATTGATCAATGAGTAGATGAGGTTCCCTATTGTTCGAGCAAGAAACTCGATAGGTAGATGAGGTTTCCTATTGTTCGAGCAAGAAACTCGATAGGTAGATGAGGTTCCCTATTGTTCGAGCAAGAAACTCGATAGGTAGATGAGGTTCCCTATTGTTCGAGCAAGAAACTCGATAGGTAGATGACGTTTCCCTGTAGGGGGTAGCTAGTTACATAGTTGCCAAATACGGAAGATAATTGGCTGGTTAAGCCCTCCTGTTGAGGGGCGTATCACACGCGAGGCGACGCAGCGTGTGCAGTCCGATTATATTATTGATGAGATTACCTTGTTCCAGGAGAGACAGGAAGACAGCTGTAGGGTTAGCGGGGGTAAATTGCAAGTGTATTTTGAAATTAATAATGAGAATGTACTAGTAGCGTAAAGACATCGGTGACGTCACCAGTAGGGATTTTATAGGATATCACGAGCACAAGGAACATTGAGTTTTGAAGGTGGTGGGGAAGAGAAAAATAATGAGGGAGCGGATAGGAAGATAAACGATAAACGAGTGGATCGGAAGAGGAGAAGGGGAGAGGGGCGTGGCTGAGCACGGAGAACGCCGGCCACGGCAATAAAGACGACTGTATAAGATCGTCGTAGAGGGTACGCAGCCAGAGGGGGCTGCGTGCGCATCGGCCGCAGGGGGCCGTAGAGGAAGGAATGTAAAATACAAAATTATACATATATATATATATTTGTGTATTGTTATTTTTATTTTTTTTTATTATTTGTTTTTGTTTATTAATTATTATTATTGCATAATTTGTTAAGGATTGTCGTAAGTCCCCACACTTACGGGGCCAGATAAACAATATAAGGTTGTAAATTGCAAACTGATAGTGAAGGGAGGAGTAACAAGTGGGGCACAACTATGTCATATGGGACAGGGTTGGGAGGGTGGGGGAACACTCTCACTACCCCACTACAACACATATGCACCACACTGCCACCCCATAGAGAGAAATTAATTAAGTACAGCATAGAATGGACCCAGGGGACGGATAACAAAATGTTAACACCATGGCCGCCTAATGGCAGTTTCGATCCATATGCCCAACATTCATTGCTAAACCATCTGCACAATACATACAAGGGGAAGAAGTTGGCGAGCCATATGGAGGTGTTTAACTTATGGAGGATGTTCCAGGGATCCCGACCAGGACAAAATGGAATGTTCTCTATGGGAGAAACACCGGAAGTAAAGGAGATTAAGAAAGAGGGAACGGATGGGGAAAAGGGGTGTGAAAGGACAAAGAATGAGAAGAATGAAGGAGAGGGAGGAGAAAAGATTGATAAATTAGAAAACATAAAAAAGGAACCGAGCAACGAGATACCCATAACACCGGGAGTGAAAACAGAGGGAGAAGGGTTGTACCCTTTAAGAGAATTAGGAGAAATAGAAGGACAGTTAAGGGCGGCTGAAGGATACTCGAACCCGGCATACAGCCCTCCACCATATGTGGCTCACAGGAAGATAGTGGGGGAGGGGAGGATTGGAGAAGAGCAGATTGTAGAGATAGGACATGATGAGTGGGTAGCTGCACAGATATTATTAAAATTACGGGGTTCACTAACGGGAGAAGAAAGGGAAGCAGTAAAGAGAACTGGCGAGGATAGTAAAAGGGAGAGTGAGATGAAGGGGGAGGAGCTATTAGGAAAAAGAGAAGAGATTTTGGAGGAAAAATTGGCAAAACTAAGGGATGAGCAGAATGAATTACTAACACAGCTTGAGAAGGGGGAAAAAGAGAGAGTGAGGAAAAGGAAAGAGGGTAAAGACGAATTGGAGAAATTAAGGGAACGAAATGAGGAGCAAAGGATAGAAGATGGAAGGGTAAGAGCAGCAGCAGAAAGGGTGTCAAGAGTAGTGTTGAGAGAAGAAAAGAAGGAAGAAGAGGAGAAGGAAAGGGAATTGGAAATATGGAGGAGGAGGGTAGTATCAGAGGCAGCTAAGAAATATGAAGAAGAGAAAGCAATAGAAAGAGAAAGGGTGAAATGGGAAAGAAAGAAAGAAGATGAAAGAATATTGGAACAGATGAGCAACGAAGTGATGGAGGAACTAAAAAGAAAAAGGGAGGAAAATAGTAGGGAAATGGAAGAGAGGAGTGAAGGGGAAAGAGGAGGGAGAAATACGGAGAGTGAAAAATGGGGGGATGTATATAGAAGTAGAGAAGTAGCAACAACATCAACACCAGGGGGAACAGTTGGTAACAAAGGAAGAGGAGAAATGGAGCTAATAGACTTAGAAACAGTAACAGTAAAAGGGAAAAAAACAGAGTGGGGGATACCATTTATGACTGATTTTTGCAGTGAGGAGGAAGAAGGAGTAGAGAGGGTAGGAAGAAAGAATGAAAGGGAAAGCTTAGATAAGCTGTACCTCACTAGAACAAACATAGACTCGCCATGGATCCGTAAGAGAAGGGAGGAGCTGGAACAAAGTGAGGAGAGGGTGCAACAACTAGTGGAAAAACAAACCCATGAAGCCACACCATCGCCATCTCCATCACGCCCTCCCCCATCGCACCCTACATGCTCAACCACCACACGCACGCTGCGCACAATAAAGCTTGCGCCCTTCATGGACGAAGTGACTCCCTATGCATGCCGGCTTAGAGACCTCCCTAGCCGCAGGCAAGACAGACAAATAAACATACCCATATTAAACACAGGAGATGACGAAACAAGGGGACGGGATGGAGAGGTAGGTAGGAGGAGGGGTAGTAAGGAAGAATTTGAAGTGGTAAAGGAAATGGGGGAAGAGGAGGGGTGTGAGGACTCAATATTATGGAACATAAAGGGTGACACAAGACACAACTTAATGCCACTATTGGAGAGAGGAGGGGTTAGACCACAGTATGTACCATGGAAGCATACGGATAAAGAAAATATAAAATGTAGGCTCCCATCACTAAGTGGAGGTGCGGGGAAGTGGATATATGAAATGGAAAAACACACCGCAGGGCAGAAACTAGCAGTGGGAGATGTGAAAGGCCTGTTAATATCAATATTAGGGGATAGAGCGGACGACATCTGGAAGAGAGCGGGATTCCATGGGATAACAATAACGAACACATCGCATGATGGGGCGCCATTTGCAAACTGCAGACATGCACTATGGCAGGCACTGAGAGTACAGTACCCAGACACATCAGACATAGGAGCAATTACTTCCCGTAAGATGCGTGAGAATGAGGATCCTGTTGATTATATCCAGGATATTCAAGAGAAGTGGCGCATGGAAACTAGAGAACAATGGGATAAAACACCAGCCATATTTTATCATATACTAGTACAAGGGCTCCCAGAAGGAGTTCAGAAACAACTAAAGAAAGTAGTAGGAATGGAAGCAAAACCATGGCCTGAAATACAGCTGACAATAGTACATCACTGCAGGATATGGCAAGGAAAAATGAAACAAAAGGAAGAGGACAGGAAAACAGAAGAGGCCAAACTAGTACAGAAAAAACTTACTAAATACACAATGGAAGGGGCACTAATAACTGCGCCCACACCAATGGCCCAAAGCCCCACACAAGTAGTGGCTGCACAAGATCCAGCTCCAATAGCACCTCCACAAAGTATAATACAGCAAGTGCCGCAACTACAATTACACGCACCAAACGTGGGAGGAGGGTACCCAATGCAAGGAGCTGGGTATTATGGTTATAACAGGGGGAGAGGAGGATTTATGAGAGGGAGAGGATACGGATACAATACCCAACAACAAGTGGGGGGAGTTGGAAGTTCATACCCCACAGGGCAACCGGTATACCAGGACAACACAGGGAGCTTCCCATGGCAAAACAGAGAACCACCCGTGTGTTGGAGTTGTGGACTACTAGGACACATGTCACGCACGTGTAGGGTCAGGCCAGGAACACCAGCATGGAATGAGCAGACACAATTTAGGCCACCACAAGATCAGCAGGGCATACAACAACAGCAATTAACACAACAACAGCCACTGCAACAACAGCAATTAACACAACAACAGCCACTGCCACAACAACAAGTAGTGATTACACAACAACCCCAAACTGAACAAACGCAATTGGGTAGGGTGACGGTATTGGGACACAACCCTTACACAGGAAATGGCCAATCATTGTACCCCCAATAGGACAGCCCACAGACGGCCTTGGTGTGTCCCATCCTGTCAGTAACACCTAATAGTGCGGAGGAGCCACGCATAGAGGTAACGATAGGTGACAAAAAATTATCATTTCTTGTTGACACCGGGGCAACCCGGTCTTGCATAAGGGAAGGTAAATTTAAGATGTCAGGCGAAGCCATGAACACCCAAGGATTTTCTGGGGCTAAAGGATTGGTTCCTTTTACTGATAACGTTCCCTTATCTATCGGAGATTACGATCTGTCAGTTCCACTTTTGTATTATAGTGCCTCACCAGTAAATATACTGGGGAGGGACATAATGAATAGGTTAAACATGACAATCTCCTTTACAGAGGATGGTATAATTTGCTCTACTCCAGGGATTAACATGCTAGCAGCACGACAGATTATGCAAGCATACTGTGGGCAGACAGCAATTAGGGCGGAACCAGTAGATGGCGAAATATTCCAGTATGGAACAGACATGGCATTTGCATGGATGCCAGGGATAGAAGGGAAAATATGGAGGAGGCCAGCAGCTTATCTGTTCCGACCAGAAACACCTGTTAATGAACAAGAAGGAAAGGTGTTTGCAATAGACATTGAAAGCATTATTACAACAGCTGAGTATATTGCTGTGCACGCCCAAGACAAAGAAGGAAGAGCATGGAGGGCAGTGATAGCACTAGCAGAAGGATGTAGGTTGACCCAGGTGTCAGATGAGGAACTGTTTTCAGAAGAAAAGGAGGAGGGGGAAATGGTGTTTATGATGAGTGTAGAAATATGGTTACGAGTGGCTCACAAACAAATAGCGCAGAAAATTGCTATGGCACTTGAGGCACCTGCATGCACCCCAGTCCCCTTTTTTAAGGAGGATATGTCAAAGGTGCCCAAATCATTATGGACCATTAGCCCTTATGACGTAGGATGCATTAAAAGCATAGGGGGTGTACGGATAAAATTGAAAAAAGGTGCAATACTACCAAGAGTAAAACAGTACCCATTGTCAAAAGAGGCAGATGAGGGCATATATGAAACTATAACGGCCCTTATAAACAATGGTATATTGGTCCCCTCAGAATCACCATGTAACACGGCTGTGTACCCAGTGCGCAAGGCTAAAGGGGGGTCTTGGCGCTTCATACAGGACCTAAGGCCCTTGAACAACATAGTGGAAGCAGAATATCCAGTAACAGCAAACCCGGCCACAATATTGTGTGGCATTCCAGCAGAAGCATCACGATTTACAGTAATAGACCTTAAAAATGCATTTTTCTCAATACCATTACACCCTGACTCACAAGATTTAACAAGTTTCACTTACCGAAATACAAAATGGAAACATACCAGGCTACCACAGGGGTATTGTGAATCACCCTCAATTTTCAATAGAGTAATACAGATGGATTTGGGTAACGTTGAGGTGGAAAGCACAGTGTTACAATATGTGGATGACATAATAATTTGCAGTATAAACGAAAGTAAATGCAGAGAGGACTCGTTAAAAATGTTGACTATATTGGCTGAAAAGGGGTATAAGGTAGACATGGAAAAAATACAATACTGTCAGGAACAGGTACTCTATATTGGCCAACTGATATCCCAACATGGAAGAAAGATTGCACCACAAAGAGCACAGGCCATCTCAAGCACTCCCATGCCACAGACTGTGAGAGAACTACAGCAATTTCTGGGGTTATGCAACTACTGTAGAGCATGGGTATTTGATTACAGCTCATACATAGGACCCCTGCTTGAGGGTTTGAAGGAAGCAAATAAAGGGGAGAAAAAGTTGGGGTGGACTATGGAAATGAGGGAGGCATTTGACGAATTGAAGGACGCGATATCAACAGCTCCAGTACTGGCATCCCCAGACTATGAGCGACGCTTTTTTATATTTTCACATTGCGACTCAGCAGTAATGAAAGCAGTATTGGCCCAAAAAACAAGCATGGGCTATAAACCAGTAGCATTTTATAGCGGTCACTTAGACCCCGTGATGTTAGGCCACTTCCCTTGCGAACAAGGCCTCGCTGCAGCTGCTTTTGCAGTAGAAAAGGCATCAGCAATAACCATGGGGTGTCCAACTACACTGTTTGTGGAACATGCACTATTTGCAATATTGAATAAACCCAAGTCCACACTAACGACACAAAGGGCATCAGGTTATGAGATCATTTTGTCTAGGGCTGAACTAGCGATTGTTAGATGTAGCACTGTTAACCCTGCAAGATTTTTAGCAGAAATAATTGAGGAGGGAGATTACGCCCATGACTGCACCCAACTAAATGAAATATATTCATGTACTAGAAAAGTTGAAGAGAATGCACTAGAGGGAGGTGAGCTTTTGTTTATTGATGGGTCATCAACTATTGATCAAGGAGATGGGATACGGAGAACTGGGGCAGCAGTGGTAAAAATGATGGAGGCTCCGGTGTGTGTGGCTATGAAATGTGTACAGCTACCACAGCATTACTCTGCTCAAGCCGCTGAACTAGTTGCACTGATATTGGCATTGAAAGAAAGTTTTAACAAACGTGTAACAATATATTCCGACAGTGCATATGTTACATCAACTGTCCACTCAGGGCTAACAAAATGGAGGAGAAGAGGGTTTAGGAGAGCTGATGGCACTCCAGTGCAACATGCCCTCCTGTTGGCTGAATTAATTGAAGTAATAAACGACCCCCAAGAGCTAGCCCTAGTAAAATGCACCGCACACACCAATGGTGAAGACCACGTCTCAAAAGGGAATGCAGCAGCAGACGCACATGCGAAATATGCTGCATACTTTGGTGAGATATGGGACCCCACAGACTCACAGAGAGGGAGAGGGAGGGGAATAGCTAGGGAGATGTTAATAAGAGAAGGGTATACCCATCTCCCAGCCACACAGATTATGGAATTACAAGCAGCAGCACCAATGGCCGAAAAGGAAATATGGGTAAAAAGAGGATGTACAATGTCGCCAACCGACGCACTATGGCGCCAGAGTGGTACTGGGAAAGTTGTAATACCGTTGGCACTTTTAAATACCGCCCTGAGCCAATTACATCACCCAGCCCATACAGGCAAGGAAATAATTGCAGCACGAATTAGAGATGATTGGTTCTGTCCCGAGTTAAATTCTCATGTGTCAAATTTTATCAGCAATTGTCTCACATGCCAACAGTTTACGGCCGGTCATACCTTAAAAGTGATAAGAGGTACCATACCCCGGCCAGAAGGACCTTTTCGGCACCTCCACATTGACTATGTTGATATGATCAACATATGTCAAGGTAATAGATACATGATTGTAGTAGTATGCCCATTTTCTAGGTGGATTGAAGCAGGGCCCTGTTCACACCCAGATGCATTTAGAGCAGCCAAATTCATAGTAAGGGAGGTCTTCCCCAGGTGGGGAGTGTGCGAGGTATTAAGAT
This sequence comes from Ambystoma mexicanum, assembly GCF_040938575.1. NCBI lineage: Eukaryota > Metazoa > Chordata > Amphibia > Caudata > Ambystomatidae > Ambystoma > Ambystoma mexicanum. The sequence continues at coordinate 1,316,265,490 of NC_090930.1, read as the reverse complement.
CAGATAACGGCCCACATTTCGCAAACGAAATGTTCCAACATATCACAGCCCTGCTGAGCATAAAGCACAAATTTGCATGTGCATATCACCCACAGGCTAACGGTGTATGTGAACGCCTAAATGGCTTATTGAAGGAGGCAATTGCAAAGATACAACAAACAACAAAGAAAAGTTGGTTGTATTGCCTTCCGTTAGCCTTGTTTGAACTGAGGAACAGGCCAGGGTCCGACCACCACCTCACCCCACACGAGGTGGTTACTGGACGTCAAATGCGCCTTCCCCTAACGCCAACGTCAAGGGCATTCACTGACCACGAAAGTTCAGCGAGTGTACTAGGTGATGAAATGTATCAATATGTGTCGTCTTTGATTACTAGTGTTGTGTTTGTGTCTCAACAGCTCGAGCGCACGCGGGGCGGGTCCACCAGAGATAAAGAAGAAGGCGCCAGTACAGAATTAGAAAAAGAGAACTTGTGCAAACTAGCCAAAGGCGACCACGTGCTACTTCGCAATTTCAATAGAAGGTGGAACGACAAAAGGTTCACCGGCCCACATCTGGTAGAAGACGTATCAACAAGAGCAGTAAAACTAAAGGACAAGCGTGCCTGGAACCATCTACATGATGTAAAGATATACAAACTGCAGACCCGCCCCAGCGCCAACGACAGGTCCATCGGAACAACAGCAACAACACCCCCGACAGCGGAAGGAAGTTCTATCACAGACAACGACCCAATTGTTGCCTTACCTTCTCACTACCCAGCCACCCCAGAGACAACAACTGACGAAGAAAGGGGTGATCACTACACTGCCCACCCCATGGTCACACGTTCAAAGAGTAAAAATAATTACGCCAACCCCCCCCGCCCATTGACTGCAAAGGACAGTTGTAACTTAAACTGAAAGACACTGGCCGCACAAAAACACATGTAAACACGTGAATGTTCTTTTTTCTCTCGCACATACAGGAACTGCGTATTATTATATAAAGGCAACTTAAATTGAATGTTCTCTCACACAAATACACATGTAAACACGTGAATGTTCTCTTTTTTCTTTCGCACATACAGGAACTGCGTATTATTGTATTGTTAAGTAGAAGGCTAACTAACAAAGTCCACTGTCCAGGCGTAGATGGTACTCCCAGACGATAACTACCCAGAAGAATTGTCACACCAATTTGTATACGAAATAAAAAGGCCAACATACCTGAAAAGAAGAAGGGTACGTGTTTACTACACAGCCTTCCTCCTGGCCATAGAATATTACATGCCCCACCTCCGTCCATACTTGCCGGTCTTAAGAGACCAATCACTTAGAGTAGCGTGGGAGCAGCTCTTCGCCTGGGCACTGAATGACTATTTGATAGGGAGAGCTTAAACAAAACAAAACTAACATTTAAAAACGAGCATTTCTGAGAATTTTTAGGCGGGCAACTTTAACGTCGCAAGAATAAGCTGCCAGGACTGCAGCAAGGTAAGAGCAAAATGCCGGTGAGATTAGCAATTGTAATAAAATTAATAGGGATTTTGATGATCACCGGATTTTTGGCTGCTTCTGTATGGCAGTATAGCTGTGCTATCAATTTTGTTGCTGCACCCAAACCTAATATACCCCCATTCCTTGCTGCAACAGGTGTTACGTCAGGTGGTAGTAGTAACATTGCACCCAAGAAAAATAGAGTTAAACGCAGCACATACTCAGACAATAAAGGTATTGATAATTATGTACAAGATTCAGCACACGTCACAAACAACATATGGTACCAACACATGACCCGCATTGGTAAGCAGACAACTGAGGATAGCTGCTACGTCTGCTCATTAATACCATACGCCATGAGTGCTTCACGAACATTTGTTGCCACAGAAATAAATGAGAAGATAGCGCAGTGCATAATATACTTGGCACTGTTCCAGACGAAAGGAAGATTCCAAGGAACTGTAGTGCACATGACATGGAAAACACGAGACTCATACCCATATGAAAACAACTTCCTCAAGACCTACTTGAGTTATCACAAGACCAGTTTACATGCTGAAGCATTCAAATATATAACAAGTGGCCCTGCAAAAGGAGAAACACAGAAAGTAACACTGCAGTATCTACCATGTGATTGGTACGCCACTGAAGTTCCGGGTAAACAAGGATGCTGGGAGAGGCCGCTACTGACGATAACAGGAAAGGTGTATCTGGATAACAGCTGGGAGATAGGAGTGATTGGCAGCAACATGGTAACAAAAGAAACTATCTCAACCATCGAGACACACAATCACCGATGTTGGACGACGTGGATCAAGTATGTACCAATGCTCACGTGGGTAGAAGAAGATGAAGACCCAATAACGATACTACCGTTGACTGCGCCCAAGGTATGTTACCAGCATAAAGGAGAGGTGGACGTAGGATATAACACCAATTGCGCGAGTGTGACGGAGTTACCTGAGGGGGGAGCGGGAACAGCAGTAATAATGGACCATTATTGGGCCTGTGGAGAAAAGGCATACCATACACTGCCTCCCCTGTGGAATGGTGTGTGCACAATGGTACACGTCAATGTACCATCACTAGTGGTACCTAAGAAGCACGTCGATGTGGCGAAATTTCCTAGAATGAATGAAGGGGATAAGAGAAGAAAGAGATCTGCACCACTTCAGGAGGAGCAAGGGAACAGGACCAACAGCAATGACACTGTCCTAAATAGAAGAAAAAGACAAGGAGAGCCGCTGACAGGAAATTACCTGTGGGGAAGGTCGGAAACGGCACTAACATCAATACCGCCAGAACACAGACTATTCAGCAGAGCAGCAATGTTCTTCTCCTCAATAATACACCCGGGATTACAGGCTTACGCAAACGCAAAATGGCTCCAAATAACTAGCTGGGAACTAATGATGACCATCAATTCTACAGTAAATGGGTTCAACGCAATAAAAGAGGAGCTGCGAGCTGTAAGGATGGTAGCACTCCAGAACAGATATGTATTGGACCTTCTCACAGCAATGGAAGGAGGAGTTTGTGCAAAGATAGGACAATCATGCTGCACGTTCATACCTGCCAATGATGCTGACAATGGTACACTGACAGAAGCAGTTTCGCAATTGGCCCAGATGCACTCCAAAATGATGGATGAAAGCAACGGTGTGAATAAGGATAAGAGCTGGTTTTCACTACTATGGTCGTGGATGCCATCCTGGCTGTCAGATGGACTGAAAATAATAGTGGGCTGTACTATATTGGCTGGAGCTACCCTGATCATAATTAGATTTTGGAAGGCACGAAAGGCACGCACTACTGACGAGTTGCTGGAAATGGTGGGAATGCACCCCTTGATGCCAGCAGATGACGGCCAGCATACAGGTGTAATAATACAGGAAAGGGAGAAGCTGCGCACCCAAATAATTACCAACCATCTAGACCCACCATCAGTAAAGACCGAGAACCCAAGAAACCCCAGGAGTTACATAGGAAGATGGGTATACTGTACTCCTGGGGGTACCTGTGAATATATGTATTGGTCCTTTGAAGATCATGTAAACCACTATGGACATCTCGGAGGAATAACTAAGATATGGCGAGTAAGAGGAGATAACGAGAAGGATATGTTTGTGGTCGACAAGTCGACCAGAGGGGGGACTGAAGTGGGAGAATGGAAAACCAGGCTCCCGTCCTTCGCCTCTCGCGCTTGGCCTAGAGGGTCACGACCCAAACACCCGCCACGAGAAGAGTTTGTCCATTTACCAGACGACCAGATACCTTGGTACAGGAACATAAGGATGTGTCCATCTGCTTGCCCAGCAGCCCGCACTGGCCATGCCGACACCTGCGGCACAGATCAACTAGACTAAAATCTACACGTCGTTAGAGATGCCATGACGACCTAGACAACGGGAAGCACATCTGTACGAATATACACACTGGACATTCCCACACCAACCTACACGAAGAATATACTCAGTGCTATGACGTAGGCGACAGGCATATTCACGGACGTGCATCTTTATTATTTTTATATAGGCTTTCAGAATGCAGAAACGCAAGACGCGTCATGAACTTTTTACTAGCTTGCTCACGCTTCTCTTTGAAACCAGTTACCGCCATGAAAAGTATAATGAAGACAATACTGGTTATGGAATTATATGCTCCTATAACCTAAAGCACCTGTGCACCAAACAGACAACTTATGCACCAGGCCCAAGTAGGCCTCAAACAAGAGCTCCCGTGGACATCAACAAGGCAAGAGTCAGTTGCTGATCCTGCAGAATGAGCTTGGCGAAGCAACCAGCCAAGGTCGCAATGTTGCAAACCCACGTTCCAAGAGCAAATCATCAAAGGCACGATGTTGCAACCTCGCACTCCGCGCACCAACGTTAAAGTCACACCGACAAATTAAACCAGACGCGCAGTAGAAAAACAATATTAATTGTGCAGAATTATGCCTCTTTCACGGTCCCTCCCCACGTGACCAAGCCGAACCTGACGAGATGCCAAACCCGGGAGAACAGAGGCGTCTGGATCCCTCGCCACGAGACACTGGCAGATACACTTGAAAGGCTCAATGGACATCTGCAACAGTGGGAACGGTACCCCGTCTAGCTATGAATAAGTCCTCACATTGTCTGCATGTACCCATAGTGAAACATTGTTGCAACTTACAGGTACACCGAGAGCTGGGAACGACGGTGGTCCCAGGCTGGGAAGCTCACGGGTGCACCAATCAGAACATGGGGCTCTTATCACTGACGCCAGCACATTTAGCCAATCCTCAGGAGTCTTCATGTAACAATTCTCATGTATCTAATTGTAGGGACAACCCAGATATACCACCTGACTACACCTTGTCCACTAATATCCTTCTCTATATGTGTGCTATACTAACCCTACCACTCGAACGCCCAATTAAGAGTGGCGATAGGTTTTTTGTTAACTTTCTGAAGTGACGCAAGTAGCGCGTCATAATACAGTAAAAAGGGCCTGCGAGCCCCACGATTGAGTGTGTGTCAGGACGAACGCGTGCGCTCCTTGACCCATCCCTGCCGTTTGTCTAATAAACAGCAGAGTCACCTTGCTCCTTGTGTGCGCCTCATACTCTATCTCATCTTATCTGGGATATACACGGGAGGAGTTGGGGCCTCCCTGCCTGGAGGTCCGCGGACGGTCCGGCCGACCCCGGCAGAATTTCCCCCCCGACAACGCGGTTGCTGGGAGCCTGTAATCCACATGTTTGTGCCGCTGTCAAGCCCCTCCTGAAACGCGCAGGTCACCTTTGAGAATGAAGTGACCTGCTCATTTCAGCAATGAGCACAAATTAAAAGAATGCATCCACTGCCTTTTTTTTAATTTGGGCTCATTTTTGGGAATCTGGCCCTTTCGGCAGATCAGGCCTCTAAGATGCATTCATTCAGATGCCTTTTGTGAATTGGGCATCTCTTTACTTGCGCCAAAAACGCTTTGAGAATTTGGCCCAGTGTGTCCACACACTTAAGGACAGTGGGCCTCATTACGACCCAGGCGGTAAGGGGTTTACGGCAGCGTAAACAGCGCCGACCCTTACCGCCTGAGTACGAGGTCCCTTAGCGCCATAGAGCTTTTAACACCTGCTTTTAGCAGGTGTTAAAATCCATGGCGCTAAGGGACCATGGAGTTAATTACGCCACCGTAATTTACGGTGGCGTAATTAACGCCTTCCCCACTCCCATTATGCCCTATGGGGCGAAAATGGGAATGGGGAAGGGTAAATGGGGATTGGGGACTTACCGCCCCGCCGACCTCGGAATGGGGCGGTAAGTCCGCCTACCACCATGGCGTAAACGTAGTTTACGCCATGGTGGTAAAGTCACGGCCCAGGCGGTAACTTACCGCCTGGGTCGTAATGAGGCCCAGTATATTAATGAGGTGCCAGAAATGGCCCCTTTTGAACAACTTCACCTTTTATGAAATGTGTCATTCATTTTTAAATATGAGGGTTTATCTCCCTCATTCGCCTCTTCCAACGCAGATCTCGTCTGGCATAGGCGACCCCCGTGAGGGCGCAGGATACCTTGGCATGATTGAGACATTGAAATGCCCATGCCAGACAGCCAATATGCAACACGGCTTGTGTAGAGTATAGGGGTGCGGATAACTTGACACATAGGTGTCTGAACCAAAGATCTGAATCCCAGTCCTACATGCTTTCCCACAAAGAATGAAACATTTACAAGCAAAACAATTAAAATGGCCTTCAACATTTCTCTTGTCGCTGTCGCATTGCTCTCTCCAGTACTTCGGGCTTTCCCATGGTGCCCATGCCATAATGATGTGTGGAGAATAGCAACTCTCTGGCATTCTTTTTATGGGGGAATGGTCTATTCACCTCTGTACTGCAAAATGACCTGACTCCTACCCTTTTTGAAGACACCTGTGATGATTCCTCTTCCACCCATGGTCTTGCCTCTCTGTGAGGCTAAGGGTTCACCGAGCAGTGCGCCAATAATGGGGTACAGAGTAAAGACAAATCTCGGGGCAATCTCTAGGGTTATACACCCCCAGAGAGACACTCTTGCAATTTGGGCTTTACTGTAACCCACCCACTTGCAAGGACTTAACCCTCTTGGGCCCCGCAAACACATGACGTGTGGAAGGTGCTCTTCTTGGATGTCCTGCACAGTTCCTTCGGCTGTTCAGTGTTAATGTAGCTCACTATGGAGACCAGTGGCCTCAACACCCTTGGTCTGAGTCCCTCTACATTGGAAACACAAAACCCACTGATGGTTAATTGGGTCAGCAGCTTTCCACATGCCTAGCCCTTGCGTTGCCTGGCCATCATGGCAGGTTACCTGGGCTATCTCCTTTGAAACCCACCATCACATAATAGCGCCCAGGGCTGGACTCCCCGCAATAGTAAAATCCCCCTTCGTCTCCTAGGAGCTGGCCATTTAGGATAAAGTGACACAGACTTCAACATTTGGCAGCAGAAACCAAATATTGTGGTATTTATATTTAATTACAACAGAGATAGGTAGTTCTAAACTTACAGAATGCCATTGCCAATGTCACTATTGAGCGTTCCAGATGAAAAACAAGCTCTACTGAGACTGTGCATTTATTTAAATCGTGTCTACTTTTTAAGGGCACTGGCACTTTGGGAATCAAATATCTGAATCTACTACATGGTGATTAGGCGACCTCTGCTGTTAAATGGTGTGATTAACTAGGCATACGATGGCAGAGTCGGATAAATGCCTACCTAATTCCTATACAAAAGGCAAAGTGTTGACTCGCCAATGCTTGGGTTGAAGAAGAATTCAGTACAAGAAACAGATGGGAAGGCACATATATTACAACACCCTAAAAGTAGCGTGGTAAAGCACAAATAAGGCTACCTACACACATTGTTTTCCCCAGAGATTGGGGTTGTGTGTGATTAACTGTTATTCAAACCAAAAAAGTGCATTCTATCCACCACTCGCATGCACAAGACCACAAGGTGCAGAAGATCTTTGGGCACACACAGATCTCCACTTTGCATGCATTAACTCACTGTAGGTGCATACAACTGCTAACAAGGACAACAACACTGCAACTCCCGGAACGGGATGCGCTTTTGGCTCAAAGGTAGCAGCCACACGTATTATTTACACGAGATGCCCGCCCGTGACTCCCTTCCATGTAATCCACCATCAGGTGTGCAGCCACAATTGCAAGACCCCCGGAATGCCAAAGGGACTGGCCTGCACAAAGGAGAGCGTCGCTGCCACGTGGTAACAGCACGTGGCGTGCTGCTGTCAGGCAAAAACAAAACGCATGCTTTCCACCAGAGATTACACGAGCAGTAATGAGGGCATTTATGGGGCGCCCCTCGCGACTGCGTGATCGATGATGAAAGGAAAAATAGCAGAATGAGTGGCGTTCGTGCTAACTTCATGGGCCTGGGCGAACCGGACATTTAAACAACAGGAATATGACTAGACGTCGCAACTTAAAAACAAATATGCATCAGTGATATTAAACAAAGTCTGGCTCAATCTAGTTTAGTTTATAAATGAAGTCCTTAATAAAGGAGTTAACAGGAGCATTACCTTACCTACAGTGCTAACGGGAGATTCACACCGTAAAACAATGCTATTGGAAGGGACTCTGTCTCCCTCGATAAGTTAACACACAGTGTCAGACAATGACTCACTCACTGGAGCGCGCGTCGCTGCCTGGCTTGGCTTCTCCTTCATACTGAAAGAAGGCTGAGGCTGCGCAGCAGTGCACTGCGCAGGCAGGGCACATGCAGTTGCTTGTTTCCGGGCCTGGGCTGGGCACGTTTATTATGCGCAGGCACGGGGCAGTGGCGTAACACAAAATGTGGGGGCTGCCCTACGAGCCATGCTGAGGGCCCCCCCAACTCAGCAATAAATCACGGGTCGTGCCACACTCTAGGCCGGCCTAGAGGATCACACGTGCGTAATATGCACAAATGTGCTGTTGAAGGGGTATGCCACACACTGCACTAGGAGAAAGATATAAATATGTGTTTTAATGCAATATACAGCACATATTCTGAGAATAATTGGCTAAAAAGCCAGTGTTTGCAATGGTTTTGTAGGGTAACACCAATCCAATACATGCAAGTCACCAACAGTGCACAGGAACATTAATGCTTTGCTATTAACAATGCCATGCCACAATGAAAACATGTCCAACTGGCTGCACAATGTAGACCAGTGTAATAAGATTACAGTAAAGCATGCCAGGACACTTTTAGACATACCTAGACTGGTTGCACCAAAATGCCAGTCGAAGCAATAACACCCATCAAGAAGAGAACACACATTCAAGCCTGCATCTCTGTGGTCTCTAACAACATGGCCAAACTCTTTAAGATCTGTAAGTAACTGGTCAATCCTGTTGTGGTCATTACCTCTCCTATTCCCTCCCTGGCCCCCTTTATGGCTCTGTTCTCTCATTTCTCTGCTAAAACTCAGGACATCCAGCCCACCATCTCCTCTTCCTCTCCCGCTTCCTCTCTCGGTCCCCATTGGCCAGCTCTACCTCTCTTCCTCCTTTCTCCTCTTTCTCTCTGACAATACCTGATGAGGTTTCTAGACAAGTCCGATATATGAAAGTTTTGTCCAAACAGGTGCTACCCTGCTCCTCTAGAACCATGAAGGACCATTTTGACACCCTCGCTCCAGCCTTGGCCGATTTCTGTAATCACTCTTTCACCACTGGAATGTTCCCCTCTCCCTTTCAGCACTCCCTTGTGCAGCCAATCCTCAAGAAGGCGTCTGCCTTTCCTGCCTGCCTGGCAAACTATCGGCCAATATCCATCAGCCCTTTCCTGGACAAACTGTTGGAAAAAACTGGCCATCTTCCAGCTTACTCTCCACACTGAATCTGTTAGTTGTCTCCATGGCCATCAGTCTGGCATGGAAACTGTTCTCCTGAACACCTGTGATGATCTGTTCTCTAACCTCGATTAAAGCATTCCTTCTGTCCTCATCCTCCTTGATATACCTTTACCTCATACCAGTACTTGTGTATTCGGTAGAGTGCCTCATACACAAGTAGTGTGACAAGGAAGAATAGGGCTAGGATTACCAATAAGTAATCAAGGCATTAAAACAGTAGTGGTGCAACACCATTGAGTTGACTGGGATTCAGTACTCCTCCCCCCCCGAAATGTTGTGCTATGTTGACTCGACCTGGCTGACCTTCAGAGCAGTTGCCGGACAGAACAGGACAACCCAGCATCTGGGTTTTGCTGTTAACAAGAGCCCAGCAATTACTAACATAAAGCATTTCACTGTTAATACCTGCATTCAAATGCCAATCGTGATGTGGGTTTAGTACTTGCATGCCATGGGAGTGATTGGAAGGGTAGAGAGGGAACAGGAGACCACTCAATTCTCGCAGCAGTCCATACGTGGGAATTTTAAAAACCTTAAAGGATAGAGTTAACTGCTTGTAACATTGAAGCTGCACTAGAATAGTCTCATTAAAATGCATAAAGAAATTGGATACCCCTACACAAATAAGTTTGCCCCTCCCCCACCACCCGTGAAGTTAGCGCCTCTCCCAACATTTAAAGGGTTAGCCCCCCGGAAATGTAGGTTTTGTTTCACCCCTGAACACAAGCACACACGCCAATCACCATATACACACATGCACACCCAGCCATCCATACATATAAGTGTGCACTCTTTCACCATACAGGCACACTGAGGCAGCCACCCATACATTTAAGTGTGCACCCTTTCACCATACAGGCACACACACCCAGGCACCCACCCATACATGTATGTGTGCACCCTTTCACCATACACTCACACAGACAGCAACCTATATATTTAAGTATGTACCCTTTCACCATGCAGGCACACCCGGGCAGTCACCTGTACATTTAAGTGTGCACCCTTTCACCATACACTCACACAAGCACCCGTCATGGGGATTACGGGATCCCTATTACTTCAAAAAGAAATTGTTTATTTTTGAAGTCACGTTGACTTCATAAAGAAATGATTTCCTTTAAGGACTGAACCATAACGGAAGTCATTTCTTTATGAATGCAGAGTGACTTCAAAAAGATACTGGGGGTCATTATGACCCTGGCGGTAGCCGTGCGATGAATGGGCAATTACCGGTGCATTATAGCCCCGGCAAACCCGGTAATTGGCCATTCCCGGGCGGCAGAAAATATCACTCCCCATTCTCATTTGAGTCCCATTGGACTCAATGGGAATGGGGAGGCCGGATACACCGGCCCCATTCCTGAATGGTGCCGGTGCATCCGTCGAGTTCTGCGCGCCAGTGCTGTTCGGCCCACCAGGTCAGACCTGGTGGGCTGAAAGGCACTTGCGTGCAGAACTCGTAGTTTGCCGTTCCGGAAACAACGATACCGGCAAGCTTACTGGTACCGTTGTTTCTGGACCGGCAAACTCATAATGAGGCCCATTGTTTCTTTTTGAAGCCATAGGTCTTCCCCACCCCAAGATATGGAGGCCAACAGCCTAGGGTCTACCATTGCATGGGGAGGGGGGATCCCTCAGTTTTCAAAAAGAAAGTTTCTTTTTGTTGTCACTCTGCCTTCATAAAGACATTATTTCTGTTACAGAAATTATTTCTTTATGAATGCAAAGGGAAAGCAAAAAGAAAAAAAAATGAAAATAAAATATTAACTTTTGCAAGCAAGCTTACAGTTACATGACAACTGTATTTAACACTCTGCGAGCAGCCTAATCTGGGGGGGATTAACGCTATTATATCCCCCCACTTAAAATTGTGGGGGGATTTGTCCTCCCATGTCCTCCATGTCCTACGCCCTTGCGTGTGCGCGTCAGTGTTGAAGCAGCAGATTATTGTGTGTTTTTTGGTGTTTGTGTGTGTGTGCGTATGTGCCTAGGGTGCGTTTTGTGAGTTTTTCTGCATTACCTGGTGTATTATTTATTTTGTTAAGTCTACGTAGCCCTACTGTGCAAGAGCAAATATGTGTATGTTCGTGTTTGTGGGGAGGGTGGTGGAGGGGGCTAAAGATGTTTCTTGTGCATTTCACAGTATAGTTTTCATGTAGCAGAATATTTTTCATTTTGCTTTGTGCCTCTGACCTTCCTGCATTTGTACAGCGAGCGGCCTGACTGACTGACTGTGTGTGTTGGGTGTAGCAGATCATATGTGAATTTTACATTATCATTTTCATTTTCAGTTTTTTTACAATTAGTTTTGTGTTTCAGAACCTACTGCACATACAACAGCCTAATCCGTGTTTGGTGGTGTGGATCATCCTGTGTGTTTTGTAGAATACTTTTCTTTTTACTTTATATTTTTCATTTTGTTTTGTCCATCTGGTCCTACTGTGCATGTGAGACGGCCCCCCCGCACCCCCAGTTGTTGGCTGCGTTGGACCATCTCGTGCTTTGTCTTGTCAAAACTTTATTTGACAGTGTATTTTTCAATATTTTGGGTCCCTCAGCCTTTTTGCGCATGTTGGGTGGCTCTATTGTATATGGGGTGCAGCGGATCATCATACGCATTTCGCAGAATATTTTTAATTCTGCAATATATTTTACTAGCAGGTGTACCCGTGCTTCACTCTGTAATTCCTACTTCAGTCCTAGTTTGAAGTTTATTTAATGAATTAAAACAGTGTTTCTCTGTAGACAATATTGCTAGTCTTTCCTATAGGAGCTAGTGTGAACAAATTGTCTTTGTTTCCAACTCTGGAGCAAGCCACATAAAGCTGACCATGAGAAAAGCATGAATTCTGTAAATCGATTCCAGCTACTTTGAGTTGGAGCGTTGAGATTGCACAGCAATATTATTGGTGTCCCGATCTTCAGCCGAGGCAGCAGCGACCTCAACATAAATGCCGTACATGTAGGGCTGAAGCGTGTAAGCTTGAAGTGCTGAAGCATGTAAACTTCGTACTGTTGAGATGGCATACATTCGTCAGCTTCCATGGGAAATGAAGTTTCTGTAATTATCATTAGAAATGTGCCACTATGTGACAGACAAACGTAATTGCGGACACTATTGAGGAGACATTTGCCGTTTCCTGCCACCCGCATTACTACAAAAGCACTGTTTTGTGTCACCTGCATGACTTCAAAAGTGAGTGCCGCTAATGTCAGCTAGAATGCTGATAGTGTGGAAAGTTTATGACCTATGAACTGCTTAAGTTTTCAAAAAGAAAATTCTAGAAAAGTTTTATACTTGTTACATTGTCGACACCATGGAACCTACCCACATGTCAAAGTTCTGGTTTGTAGCATGTGGGAAGTATGCTGAACATTTCGAACAGACACACACACATATCCAAGCATTGCAGGGCGATTAAAGAAATGTATTGAAAAACGTGTATTATACACTTTTTACATTGTCTACACCATGGAACCTACCCACATGGTAAGTGTCAGGTTTGTATCATGTTGGGAAGTATGCTGAACATTTCCAACGGGGACACACACATATCCAAGCATTGCAGACCGCTTCAACGAAAAACGTTTACAACGAAGAAAAAATTGGAAAAATGTATATTTTATACTTTTTACATTGTCTACTCCATGGAAGCTACCCACATGCCACATTTCAGGTTTGTGGCATGTTGGGAAGTATGCTAAACATTTCCACAAACATACATATTCAAGCATTGCCGACTGCTTACACAACACTTAAAAAAGAATAAGAAACATTTATATTTTATACTTTTTACATTGTCTACACCATGGAACCTACCCACATGCCACATTTTTATTTTATTTGTTTAGTTCGAAAAGAAATTTACAAAAATGCACAATGCAGATAAAAACATTATAAAACACTGAATAAAAACATATTTAAGAACATATTATAAAACACAACATATTATTACTGCATTGAAAACACACAATAAAAAGAGAATCTAAATCTGGATACTCTATTTCAGTCTACAGCTTACGTGTCCCTACAAGTTTTCCAATACCATTAGACGGCGTCTACAGTATATACTTTACCAAATTAGAAGGGCTACAACTTCCTATCACATAGTACTTACCTCTACTGAAACTCGGGATCTCTGGTCCTATCCTGATGGGCCTTGAGTCACTACCGGGCCATGTAGGATTATGCTTCTGTATGCTTAGATCACAGTACACCTGGGGCACCATTATTTCCCATTTAATAAGTGCAAATTTCAAATCTGTATATTAAAACCTGTTGTATATAAATATGCTAAAAACTCCCGATAAGTAACTACCATGTCATGCTTTATAGGCATGGTAGGACCTTATCTGCTCTCAATTGTGTCCCTCTCACCCACCTTACTTCAGGCAAATACTTCTTGACAACACCCCATAAATTATACAGAGCAATGTGTACACTTAGGTAGTCTGTATTCAATCAATAGGTCCAGATGGCATCACTCACTCATAAGTATGGACCATCCCCTAAGATTGTCATGTATTCTACTCCTAAGGCTGCACATTCCGTCATTAGATGTTTAGTAGTCTCCAATTTATCCGGATTATTACAGATATGACAGCTTCTTCCCTTTAAAGGAATCCCTAATTGGGCTCCAATATATGCCAGTACCGGCAATTGATTAATACACAGCCTTAACCGGAAATACAGCATTGCCAGGTTCTGGGGCTGGAAATAACTATGCGTCACTCCTGAGACATAAACGTAGCTACGTAATGTCTCCAGGTGATTATCGTTCTTAACCCAATCCCATTCCTTAGCTTTACATTTTAAGATACGTTTTAGGGTTCCATATTTAGTGCCCCTTGTAAAATCGGGGCTCCATCTCTTATTCCTGTATAATTTGGCTGCTAAGATCTCAAACCCATCCTCACTGATGCCCCCACTCAAATTTTACTGTTACCTAATAAGGCCAGCAACTTACATTTCAGGCAAGAGTGAATTTTCAAATGTAGCAAGCCTCACCTAATTAGCAACTCGCCTTTCAGCGAGGCCAAGCCTAAGTCTCAATATCTGTTTCCAAAACAAACCTTCTATAGAGTATAGCCATGTCAGATGTCTCATGGCCAGCTCCTCCAGTCCATACAGTACCATCGGACAATAACATTGTTTGTACAATATTATAATCCCCTCCAGTGAAAACCCTGCTGTTTTTCTCGCAAAGTTGGTAATCAATTGTTCCATACGTCTGGCCTTTATTCTCTTAGCTTCGACTATGTGTTTGTAGGTTTTACCACAAGCCATGTCTAGATAGTGGTATGTCTCAATGTAGTCTACCTTGCCCAGGGTAGTTATAAAACTAGGGCTCTTCACTCTTTTATATTATGTTATGTTATGTTACTTTGCATTTATATAGCGCCTTATGTATCATTGGTATGATCTCAAAGCGCTGGTAGGTTGAACGCCCTCAGAAACCGCAGTACAAGTCAGTAGAGAGAGGGAGAGAGAGTCATAAGGTGCGTGGGTGCACCGGCTATGTGTGCAGCTGGTGTGGCACTTGTATGATAGCTGCTTCTTAGCGGTAGGTGTGGTGGTTGGGAGGTCAGGAATATGTGTTCATTCTAGTGGGTTGATACTCAGACTGATTTCTGGCTGCGTTAGGCCTGAGGAGACGCTTAGGCTAGCGGTGTGTGGTCAGCTAGCTGTGCTTAATTAGGATGATGAGGAGTATCTGGCGGGTGTTAGTATGAGAACAGCTATACCGAATGTGTCATAGTATTGCTGTGTTCTAGTTGAGTGGTGGTGTATAGGAGAGAGTAAGCGTGGTGGTGTGATATGGTGATATCCATCCGTTCCATGCACTCCATCCGTTCGGTCCACTCTATCCGTTCATGCGCTCCCTCCGTTCCATGCGCTCCCTCAGTTCCATGCGCTTCCTCCGTTCCATGCACTCCCTCCGTTCTATCTGTTCCATGCACTCCAACTGTTCCATGCACTCCAACCATTCCATCCAATGCTAGAACTAGAAGGAAAAAAAGGAATTGAAACCCACATTCCCAACTCAGGAGAAAATCATATTATATGAGCACTATCTGACAGTCAGCTAGAGGACCACCATTCTGA
Organism: Ambystoma mexicanum; assembly: GCF_040938575.1. Taxonomy (NCBI): domain Eukaryota; kingdom Metazoa; phylum Chordata; class Amphibia; order Caudata; family Ambystomatidae; genus Ambystoma; species Ambystoma mexicanum. Next base: position 1,316,250,002 of record NC_090930.1, on the reverse strand, counting down.
TACCAATTCCATAGATACTAATTCATGCCCCACTTCATGTTCTACAAACCATACCCCTGGCCTAGGTCACAAACGTCACAAAAACACTGGCCTGCTTATGATCCCATTACACAAACTAAAACCATTCTGAATCAGCATATCCACGGCCTATCGCACAACTCCCATTACTAGAAGATTCTCAAAATACATTTCAACTGCTCCTAATCCCCTCCACCCCAAACTTCCCACCAGAACAGTCCATCACACTGAATGACACCCACCTATGATCCATTAGCCCAATGTCACTTAATTTCCCCTCAACTAACTCTGCAACACCTAGAATTGCATTCTTCTTTGAAAAGTAGTCCAAGGTGCAAGTGGAGGGTCCTCAGCAATCCCTGCCATCTATATTTCCAGAGCTACCTATGCCAAAGCAGTGAATTTTCAACTGTTTAGTCACATCCGAAATTACTTCTAGATGAAGGTAGCAAATATCCACTCTTGAAATTAGAAGCAGACCGTATTGGGCTTCTCAGGGATACCTCTAGCTTCAACTGACGTTAATAACGGTATTTTGTGTAATGCCCTCGTTTTGGATCAGTCCCACCCATTTCCAGTGGAAATTCTGCTGTTCTCTTGCTGAGCAAGTAAGAGCTAACCTCGTGGAGGTTCCATAAAAAGATTCAGGTCGATTGGGGAGCCTCAGCTGTTCTACAGTGCATCCCTTTAAGCCAGACAAATGCACCACACACCGGATCATTGCAAAAAAAATAATGAAAACAAGCCAAATAAGAGTAAATGCCTTACCACCCACAACGTGATGCCATCATTGTGCTTTACTGCAGTCAACCTGGGCCCAACATTGGAACACATACAATGGGGCTACAGGACAAAGAATTGCCCTGTTACACCACCCTCCCCCACGGTCGTCCAACGAGAGGAGTTCAGTATTTGTCCAATGCCCGTACACCAAATCTGTATTCTTGGCAATGGATTCTGGGTGAAGTGATGGAGCTTGTGGGGCAGAGGGGAAAGTCCAATCAGAGCAGGCAGATGCAGAGAGTATAGTTTCAAGTTTAGGACTGAAAACGGCAGAGAGAAGAAAGACCTGATTGACAAAGGTAGTGAGTTCAACACAGAAGGTGCAAGAACAGAGAATGGCGGATCACCACAACAAAAAACGGCAATGTCTGGGAATGGAAAGACTAGCGTTAGCAGAAAAGAGGCCAGGAATCTGGGCTGCAGATGGAGCCTTATGTAATTAGAGAGTCAGGTTTACACCATGGACAGGGATGGGCGGGTGGTCATAGTTCGCCCATACAGACAGGATTTCGAAGCTTTAAGACCACCAAGGTGGTGATCTGCACAGTATCAAGCCAGTTAACAAGAACAGTGGGCCTCATTATAACTTGCCCGGTATGGAAACAACGGTGGCGGTAAACCCGCCGCCACCGTTGTTTCCATGCTGGGCGATCACAACTCCTGCAGGCGGAGGCATCAAACCTGCCAGGTCTGACCTGGCGGGTTTAACACTGCCCGCCTGCAGGCGGACGAGGAAACACCTGCACCATCACGAGATGGTGCCGGTGTTTCCATGATCCCCATCCCCATTGAGACCCATGGGACTCAATGGGAATGGGGATTAACACCATTCCGCCTCCGGAATTCCCGGGACACCAGGGTTGTAATGCCCCGGTAATTCCGGGAGTCATGGAGGCGGAATGGTAATACGAGTCTGGCGGTAACCAGGCAGTTTTACTGCCTCGGTTACCGCCGGACTCGTAATGAGGCCCTTTATCTTTTGTTTTATGGAAGCCAGTAGAGCTTGAATATGTAGGGAGAGGAAGGAGTAACAGCACAGGCCACAAATGACTTGAATGGCCAAAAAGGTGCAGGTTACTAAAGAGCAAGTCACGAAAGCCTGATTGACTGACAGTTCTTGGCAGTTCTTGAGGGTAGGAAAAAAAAACAGAGCTGAACAATAACCTGAGAAAAGAGGTTAAAGCATTCCAGTGATGCTCCTGAACCACCTTGCATTAGAAAATGTACTTTGGGAGAGGATGATCGCTTTGTCAAACATAGCTTTGTGCATTAGGCCATGTGCCTGAAATTCAATTAGTTTAGTTTAGTTTAGTTAGTTTATTTATAGAGCGCAACCGAACCCTCGGGTAGCTGGGCTCATAATCATATGGACAACATAGTTACATATCGTTGCGCACAGCAGGAAAAGTACATACGTTCAATTGTGTAGACAAATGGTGAAGTAAAAAATAAGCAAAGAATACAATAGAAAATAGCGGATCGGTTTACATGGTGATCCGTTTCACGGTGTAGTTAAGACCTAGGGTGCGTGAGTAAGTAGCACCGTGTTTAGGCAGAGAGCCATGATTTCACAAGAGCTCTGAATGGCCAAGAGGATGCTTCCGATCTGATTGCAAGAGGGAGGGTGTTCCAACATTGAGCTGCAAGAACCGGGAAGCTGGAACCTCCTGCTGTTTTTAGGTTGAATTTAGGGACCTTGAGTTGGTGCAAGAAGGGAGTTCTGGTGGGTCTAGAAGTGCTGTGTCTAGCGAATTTGTCGGATAGGTATTGCGGGGTAGTCAGTGAGAGGCACTTGTGTGTAATGACAAGAGTTCTTAGCTTGATTCTGTCTCGTATTGGGAGCCAGTGGACATCTTTGCTAGCCATGGTGATGTGTGCCTTGCGCGGGAGGTTAAGAGCACATCTTAAGGCATTGTTTTGGAGGATCTGGAGTCTGTCTAGATTTTTGGAGGTAGTACCTAGGAAGAGTGTGTTACAATAGTGTAATTTAGACAAAATCGATGCTCTGGATAAGGTGAGGCGGCTGGAAGATGATAGAAAAGACCTACAGACATTGATACGTTTGTTGGTATATGTGGTAGATGAGATGGTGGCATTTATTTGTTTTTTCAACGATAGGGTGGAGTCGAGGTACACGCCTAATGTTTTCACCTCTTTGGAGACTTTTATGATGTTGACATACCTAGAATCTAATTTACTGAGGCGGGCCTGGGAGCCTACAATGAGCATTTCCGTCTTATCGTCATTAAGGCAGAGACTGTGTGTGGCCATCCAGGCTTGGATTTCTAGGTACATTTCGTTAAGCTTTGCAACATCTTCTTCGTAGCAGCCAGTGAGTGTGATGAGGACCTGGGTTTCGTCTGCATAATTAGTGTAGCTGACACCCAGTTCGTCAAGACGGTCGAAGAGAAGCTTCGTGAAGATGTTGTAAAGTGTGGGGGAGATGCAGGAGCCTTGGGGAACTCCGCATTGGATTGGGATAGCGTCAGCAGCCGCTGAAGGGGCGAAGACCCTAGTCGATCTGTCAGACAGAAATGACTGAATCCAATTGGTGGCATTCTGTGAGAATGCGGCAGCCGAGGAAAGGTGTTGTGTAAGGATCTGGTGGTCAACCAGGTCGAAGGCCACAGAGAGATCCAACAGGAGCAGGATGGCCAAGTTGCCCTTGTATTTGGCTTCATCCATTTGGATTTTTAGATCCAGGAGGGCAGTTTCGGTCGCGTGCCTGGGTCTAAAGCCGGATTGTTGCAGGCCTAAGAGGTTATTGACTTCCAAATGTTGTTGTATTTGGAGGTAGGCAACTCTGTCTAGTATTTTGAGGAGGAAAGGGACCGTGGTGATGGGTCTGTAATTCGTAGGGGTGTTAGGGTCTAGGTTGGGCTTTTTGAGGAGGGGGAGGACCCACGCTTCTTTGAGGTTATTAGGGACTACTGAGTTCTTGAAGGAAGAATTGATCAGTGAGGTGATGTCCCCTTTTGCAAGGAGAAAGATAAATCTAAGACATTGGTTATGCTGAACTTTGTAGCACCTATTTGGAGTTCAGGAAGTATTGATTTGTTTACAATAAAAGCTTGCACCAACGTGAAAACCAGCAATTTTCCACACCCAATCTCTAGATGGAAGGAGTATAAATAGCGTGTGAATAGCAGATTCATATCACAAAAAAACATCAGTTTTGCAAAAAAACATGTTCTAAAAGATCTCTGCACTTGTCTTCTTTCACTTAATCCTGGTTTAATGTTCTTTGTGTAGCACTTTTTTCCATCCACATTCTTCCATACTATTCAGAATCTCTGCCATGGAAAGATATCGTCTGGACTGAACAGCTGTTCTCCTTATGGTATTAAGGACTATTTTAAAGCGACAGCTTGTGTTACAGTTCTCTAAAGTGAACTTGTTTCCAGTGCCCGAGCACTGAACACTTATGGAATAACCCGTGCCTTATGAAATTCTTTCCTTTTAGCAGAAACTACCAATATTTTCGTTTTCCCCATGTTGATTTTGAGCTAATTTTCGGATGCATAATCATTTAAAGCTCTAAACATGGCTCTAGCACCGTATGTATAATTCAACATAACAAGATCATCCGCATAGAGCATACATGGGATAGGTCACCCGCCTGTTTTCGTACAGCATCAAACAACTGGTAACAATCTGGCCGGGAGGACAGCCATATATAGGTTATACAGTACTGGGGTTAGTGTACAGCCCTGCTTAAGCCCCTTAGAGATATTAACTGGGGTTGTAAGTACCCCGTCCTCCGTTAATCACACCCTGCCCTGTGTGTTTAGGTGGAGTCCTTTCAATATGTTAACAATCCACAATGGACAACCCCAAGTCAACAACTTCCACCATCATTTTAATCGATTGACACTGTTGAACGCGGAGCTAAAGTCAACAAAGGTCACGTACAAGGTCTGCCCTCCGGCCTCTTGTATCCCTCTTATCAAGGAGTCCAGCACCCTGAGGTTGTGCATCGTACTACTAACTGGGCGAAAGCCTGTCTGCATAAATTGCAGTATCTGGGATTCTTCCACTCAGACTTGAAGGGCACTCAACACAAAATTTGAGAACAGCTTTCCTGTCACATCTAAGAGTGACAACAATCTATAGTATCGGGTAGCGTTCGCTCACCTTTCTTATATACTGAAAGTAGGATTGACTGCTGCCATGATGCTGGAATAGTCTGTGTCCTACAGACCTTATTAAATAGCAATTCCAAATCCTGGCCCACTGCTCTGGGTTCTGTTTCAATACAGCATTGGCCAGGGCATTAGGGCCATGGGCCCTGGAGTTTTTCAATTTACGAACAGTGTTACTAATCGCAATTTCATCAAATGTCAGCGGCCACCCCCGACCATGTATTCAGGTGGGGACGTCAACACGTTAACTTCCCCACTTTCTTCCAGGAACATGATCCAGACAGACTCCTGTATAGGGTTTAATGTGAGTTTCCTTACTTCCCCTTTCACCTTGTTCAAATTCTCCCAAACCGTCCTGGGGCATCCACAGAAAGTATGCTGAACATTTCGAACTGACACACACACATATCCACACATTTGCCTTTTATTACACAGCCACAGTAGTGGCTGTGTAGTTATGGTTAAGTTGCTAATCCCATAGGAAGAGCACTTTTTGGGCGGCTTATAACTTCGCTCCCCCTGGACGAATCCTCACCAAACTTTGCAGGTATATGGGCCACTCTGAATGTTTTTGCAAAGTTTGGTCAGGTTTGGTCCAGGTGGGGCAAAGTTATAGGGGGGATTACCAAAACTTCTTTTTTTCCCATATACTGAATGGGGAAAAAACTTTGCTCACGTCTACAGTCCAAACCGTTGGATGGATTTTCACCAAATTTGCGGCAGGAGCAGCGGCTTGGTCCCGAAAGCGTGCTTTTGTAAATTTGGTGAAAATCCGTACAGTAGTTGTCTTTTAAAATGACCAAAAAGTAGGTCACAAAAAATTAGTGATATCTATGTCCGCTCTGCAGACACATTTCCCTGTTCGCTCGGCGGACAGGACACCGATTGGCTGATCGGCTCGCGTCATGTCCGCGGACATGTGACGTGTTCGCTGATTGGATGGTGAAGAGCGTGAAGTACGTCAGATTACCCACCATCTTGGATCCGCGGACATCTGCGGACAGCGCGGTGACGAATGGGGGAGAAATACAAAGTTGGCAAATGCTGTATTTATTTAGGTGGCAGGCACCCCCATTGCGTTTGTTGCATCTGCGGACAGCCGCGCTCTCCGGGATGTCCTATACCTGTCCGTGCTGTACGCAAGCAAAATGAAACTGTTCTTAGAACACATTCGGTGTCCGGGATGTGGGTAATTATCCAAAATGGGTGTGTCCCAAGGACACTATACCTTTCCGTACTGTCCGTAGGCAAGATGAAACTGTTCTTAGAACACATTCGGTGTCCGGCATGCCCGTAACTATCCAAAATGGAGGTGTCCTAAGGTCACTATACCTGTCTGTACTGTCCGCAGGCAAGATCAAACTGTTCTTAGAACACACGCAGTGTTGGGATGTCCGTAATTATCCAAAATGGGGGTGTCCTAAGGACACTTTACCTGTCCGTACTGTCCACAGGCAAGATGAAACTGTTCTTAGAACACATTCGGTGTCCGAAATGTTTGTAATTAACTAAAATGGAGGTGCCCTAAGGACACTATACCTGTCCGTGCGGTATGCTGTCCGCGGATATAAAAAAGAATGCAATATCTCTTATAGCCAGTTAAAATGTTTGATTCTATGGGTGGGATATGCTGCAGTGGTTGTGGCCAGGGCCTAGCGTCTTGGGTGCATGGCTGTTTGATTCTATCGGCCTCATTACGACCCAGGCGGTAAGTTACCGCCTGGGCCGTGACTTTACCACCATGGCGTAAACTACGTTTACGCCATGGTGGTAGGCGGACTTACCGCCCCATTCCGAGGTCGGCGGGGCGGTAAGTCCCCAATCCCCATTTACCCTTCCCCATTCCCATTTTTGCCCCATAGGGCATAATGGGAGTGGGGAAGGCGTTAATTACGCCACCGTAAATTACGGTGGCGTAATTAACTCCATGGACCCTTAGCGCCATGGATTTTAACACCTGCTAAAAGCAGGTGTTAAAACCTCCATGGCGCTAAGGGACCTCGTAATCAGGCGGTAAGGGTCGGCGCTGTTTACGCTGCCGTAAACCCCTTACCGCCTGGGTCGTAATGAGGCCCTATGTGTATGATCTATGGGTGTGATATACTGCGGTGGTTGTGGCCAGGACTCTAAGCCCTGGCCACTACCACCGCAGCATATCACACCCATAGATCACATTCATAGATTTGAATATCTATGAAATATTTGCAAATCTACAGTTTATGTACTGTTCGATTTGTATAGTTTGTATGTGAAGTTTTGGCTACGTCATGTCATTAAGATTCTCGAGTTTGGTAACAAGCACTGCAGTATAACATATCCATGGAAGTAAACATTGTCAGGGTAATTCATAGATTTCAGCGCAGAGGCAGCGCACGCGAGCAGCACAGAGAGGTAGCCAGCCGTGTGCGCTAAACAGCATTCTGGTGCTCTGCGTATTCATGGAATATCAAAGCCATTTTGAGCGCTGGCACAGAGAACATCTCGCAGCACCAGTTACGCCCCCAAGATCGCCTCTTGAGCAAAGGATAAGGCATTGAAATCCTCAATGCAGCGCAAAGGGCCGCGCTAACCCTGCACCAGTTCACAGGGCCGGGACAGTGCATTTAGGGGGTGCGCGGGAAGTTTCACATGCGATAGGCCTTGGGCAAGCAGGTTACGTGTATTCTGAGGGGTGTGCGGGGAGTATCACACGTGATAGGCCTTGTACGAGCGGGGTACGTGTATTCTGAGGGGTGCGCGGGGAGTATCACACGCGATAGGCCTTGTGCAAATGGGGTACGTTTATTTTGGGGGTGCACGGAGAGTATTACACGTGATTTCGCTGGGCGAGCGGGGTACGTGTATTCTGAGGGGTGCGCATGCAGTTTCACACGCGATAGGCCTTGGGTGAGCGGGGTATGTGTATCTTGGGGGAGCGCGGGGAGTATCACACGCGATAGGTCTTGTGCAAGCGGGGTACGTGTATTCTGAGGGGTGCACGGGGAGTATCACACGCGATAGGCCTTGTGCGAGCGGGGTACGTGTATTTTGGGGGTGCGCGGGGAGTATCACACGCGATAGGCCTTGTGCGAGCGGGGTACGTGTATCTTGGGGGTGCGTGGGGAGTATCACTTACGATAGGCCTTGTGCAAGCGGGGTACGTGTATCTTGGGGGTGCGCGGGGAGTATCACACGCGATAGGCCTTGTGCAAGGAGGGTACGTGTATCTTGGGGTGCGCGGGGAGTATCACACGTGATAGGCCTTGTACGAGCGGGGTACATGTATCTTGGGGGTGCGTGGGGAGTATCACACGCGATAGGCCTTGTGCGAGTGGGGTACGTGTATTCTGAGGGGTGCGCGGGGAGTATTGCTCACGATAGGCCTTGGGCGAGTGGGGTGTGTGTATCTTGGGGTGCGCGGGAGGTTTCACACGCGATAGCCTTGGGCGATCGGGGTACATGTATCTTGGGAGTGCGCAGGAAGTATCACACACAAATTGGCAGTGTGGGTCCTCCCAGGTGTGTCCTCTCCCCCCTCCCCAGGCCCTGAAGGCAGCCCACACCACAGGGAACTACCCTGCACCCCTGGCCATGCCCCGCAGGCAGCCCATCCACCTTGGACATGCCCCGCAGGCAGCGCATCCACCTTGGACATGCCCCGCAGGTAGCCCATCCACCCTGGGCATGCCCCCCAGCCAGCCCACATGTCACCATGCACCAGTGAGCATTGACTCATGTCCCCCTACACCCCCACCCACCCAGCAGTGACAGGAACCTACCAGCAGGCCCCGACTCATGTCCCCCTGCACCCCCACCCACCCAGCAGTGAGGGGCACCTGCCAACAGGCCCCGACTCATGTCCCCCTGTACCCCCACCCACCCAGCAGTGACAAGCACCTGCCAGCACGCCTTGACTCATTTCCCCCTGCACCCCCACCCACCCAGCAGTGACAGGCACCTGCCAGCAGGCCCCGACTCATGTCCCCCTGCACCCCCACCCACCCAGCAGTAAGGGGCACCTGCCAGCAGGCTCTGACTCACGTCCCCCCGAACACGTCATCATGATCCACAATCATGGCCCTCATGGCCACCCAAATCCCACTGCACGCCACCCCTGCCCAAAAAAACAACCAATTATTACAACCACCACACATTGAAATGCCCATTACATGAAACAACCCAAATGGCATGTATGTACATCAACACATCAACACACACAATGGGTGCCAGTGAATGTGAAAACCCACATCGTGACATGCATGAAACCAATGAGAGAATACCACACATTGAAGTATGAAACAAACATGTATTCAACACAATATGAAGTGAATCAAATGAAAATACACAATAATGGAAATAAGAAATAAAATGCAGCATGTTCCAAAATGAAATAAAATATGAAATCAGAATCCAAATAAATCCAAATGAAAATGTGTCCAAAGCCTCCGTCCAACAAAGCAAATCCAAAGGGAAAGAAATAAGTAAAATCCATTGCTCCATGTTGAAAAAAAAATAAAATGACGATAAATCCACTGTTCAACTATATACAAATAACAAATCCAGGGTCCATGAGCCCAACCATTGAAATGAAACCTACAAAAAAAAACGACCTAACAAAGAACTATCTACAAAAAGGTGGGGCCTAGTCCAAGCGCCCCAAATGAAAGAAAACATAAATGAAACCTAAGACTAACTAACTATATACAATGGTGGCAGGCAAGTCCTACGGCTCACTTGCCGATTTCCCGGGCCAGGGCATCATCGAACTCCTGTTCTATGTCCTGGAGGCGGGCCTGCTCCATAACCCCAAGGTTTTGCCGGGATAACGCCATGTCCAACTACAACTCCCTGCGAATTGCCTCAAGGCACTCGGACCGCCTCAGCGTCTTGCGCATGGGGTTCTCTACCCTTACCATAGTGAGCTGTGCCTCTTCCGCCCGCCGCTGCTCCGTATCTATGTACTATCCCAACTGCTACCACACGGAAGACACCCCCAATCCAGGGTCCTCCTACCCTCCGGCCGATGCCTGCCCCCCTGATGTTGATGGCCCCGAGCCATCATCGCTCCCACCTTGAGCCTGCTGCTGCTGTGCCTGTGCCCTGGCTCTTGATGCCTGCACGTCCTCCTCCTACTGGGGTGCAGTTGTTGGCGTGGCCACCACTGCTGGACCTCCGACGCCCGACTGTGGCAGGGATGTGTCCTCCACCAGCCTGGCCGCTGGGTCAGAGGCAGCTCTACAGGGTACCCAGGTGATACATGGGCCGGAAGATGGCACGGAGTACAACTGGCGCATAGGGGGTTCAGGTGAGAAGGGGGTCGGAAGAAGGTCCAGCAGACGGAGGAATCCAGTCCTGGTGACCCGTCGCAGTAAGTCGACGCGGTCAAAGAGGCATCCGAGATGACATGCAGTGTCTCCACAAAAACACTGCAGGTCATCTTGCATGCCCCGTTGACGCAACGCCATCCCAGCCAGGACAGGCTCAACCTGGTCCCGGATTGCCACGTCTGCAGGGAGAGGAAGGCCAGTTGTTGTGCGCTCATCCCCTCCCTGAAAACAAGTCTGGACGTAGGCATCCCTGCCTGTGCGGGATGATGCAGTCACAGGATCGGGGACAGGATTACACACAGGCACCTCCGCGGCGGCCTGTGCTGCCTCCTGTCCCTGCCCCTCAACTGCACCACTAGCACCAGTGGAATCCCCCCCTCCAGGCCCCGTGTATATCGCTTCCACGGCCTCCTCCTCAACCAAACCTCCCACCAACCTGGATGAATCCGTGCCATCTTCCTCCATCGGACCCTGTGGGTTCTCAGCTGCCCCTTCTACTGCCGAGGAGTCCACCTCCGACCTCCGCCTCTTGGACCTACCCTCGGCAGCTGCGGCCACGGACGCAGCACCAGACTCCTCACTCCCCGACGAGATGACAACATGGGAGGGGAGCTGGGCCTTGCGTCTCCGGCTGGCGGTGCAATCCCTGCTGCTTTTCTCCACAGCACCTTCTCCGCCCTTTTCATCAGTTGACGCTTGAGACAGGGAGAGATAGAACACAAGCATCAGGGCACATTACAATGGTCTGATACACACATGACAGTTGTACATGAGTGGCAGTGTCAAACTTCAAACATGGCATCACACTCCCCAACACACATGTCATTTCAACTCACACACATGAGCACATCAACAGGAATGTTGCACCAGGCAGCACCATCCATACACAAACAGCATTAGCAGCCGAAGGTGAGCCTGACATCACATGCAGCACGGGGAGTGCAGAACACATGCACACACGCCACCAAACATACATGCATCTGTACATCTCCACCACCTGTCGCTGTGATAACATCCACATCATGTCACATCTGGCAATCAGCCTCCTACATGTCAGTGTCACATGCATCCATGGTGTATCACAGTTGCACACTTGTCAAATACACACACATGCAAATGTACATAGTGCAGATACATGCAGGTGGAAGCAGCATCCATGTGTGACACCACAACCATGCCACAGTACATACACAGAAATTCAAAAATGTGTGCACCCACACCTGCATTTGTCAAGTATGCTTACCAACACATACACCATAGATGTGTCTCACACATGAGAGGACTCACATGCGGCAGGCTCATTTCCCTGTACATACACATGCATACATGGCCATACACAGACATATGTACAACCTGCACACTCCTGCCACACCTCAACATGCACAGCGTCCAATCAGTACACATGTACACTTACCGCTCAACTCCAGACGGGTCTGCCTCTCAAGGACCTGGAGGTGGAGCGCTGGGCGTATACGTTCCAGGACCCTCATTTGGTTGTTGGTTAGGCCAACCCGGCACCCCATGGCATCCGCTGCCTTCAAGATGCGCCAGGCCTTGTTGAGGGTCCTAGACCTGAAGTCCTCCCAGCGCTTCCGGACGTGTTGAATGTCGTGGACTGCCACCCCCTCCTCGTTGATGGCAGTCACGATGTCCATCCAGATCCTCTCCGTCCTTCATTGTCGGCACGCGAACTTCCAAAGAGGGCATCATACTGCCCCAGGACTTGCTCCACCAGGATACCAACTTCACTGGCACTGAAGCTGGTAGCCCTCTGCCTCTCTGGCTGGGGGTTGCCAGTGGTGCCAGATGGTGTTGTGTCTGACATGGCAACCCCAGAGGCAGGTGTGGGTGGGCAACTGGATCCTGGGGCTGGGCTGTTGAGCGATGGTATCCCAGTCGGGAGTCTTCTGTTCCAGCAGGGGTCGTCACAGCAACTGCACCCCTGCAGATGGCTGACGTGCAGGCACCCAATAGCAGGGCACGTGGGCAGCAGGCAGGCAGGTAGCAGCAGATGGCAGGTGGGAGCGTGCTCGGGGCTCTGGGGGGCAGGAAAATGGCTTTCTGGCCAGGAGCGTGGTCTTCCTTGTGTTGTTGCGTGGCCAGCTTGATACGGAGTGATTTGGCACGTGGAAAAACTGCACGTCAGCGTGTAATTCGAGGAAAGGCCCTTAGCGCGTAAGCGCGTCTGTGAGGTGACGCGCAAGGGCGTTTCCCTCAGCACGGGTGCATGTTGATTGTACACGTGCAAAAACTGCACGTCTGGGTGTGACTGCGTGCAACTGAAGGAAAGGGCCTTAGCGCGTACGCGCGTAAGTGACGTTGCATGTGTGGGCTGGCTTAAAAGGTATGCATAGGACGCCATTTTCTTGTATGTGCTTTTTGTGGAGAGCGAGCGGGTGATTCTTGTACTTCTTGTCAGTTCACACGCGATAACTTCACAACGGTTCCAGTTCATACTCCCTGTTTACTCAGATAGCGTTCAGTTCTTCTTTTGCTGGGGGTGTTGCGTCTTTTTCACGTTCTTTTTCCAGGCAGACGGTGAGTCGGGCACGTATTTTCCAACTGTGGTTGCCCCCGTGTGTCTCGTACCCATTCAGAGGTCATTGTAGGCTGCGTGTACCACGCGTATGCTTATTTTTGTGTTTCTGGGTGCCACAGCATAGTGCGGGTTCATTTTTCCACGCACGTGCTCTACCAGGGGTTGCGTGCACGTTAAATATTGTTTTCGGGTGCCTGTGCATTGCGTGACCCGTCATCTTCCCACAGGGGTTACAGACAGCCTTGCTAGAGCACTAGGGTACGAATTCCATCTAGTACCCTATCCCTTTCACACCAATTGCCCAGGATAATTGTTTACTGCAACTCCCATACGCACAACAACATTAGTACCATGGTTGGGAGGCGACCAAGCAGTAAGGGAGGCAAAGGTGGCCGACCTCAAAGAGGTGGGCGCGGTAGGGGACATGGCCAGAATGTGCAGGGTCGCCCAAGAGGCCAGTGTGTGGAGGACCAATCGGGGACACCTATGCCCAATGGTTCGGGGAGATGTAGCTGACACCATCCAAGGTCAGCCCTTGTTAAACCGGCCCATATTGTCAACTGAACCGGCACAGGATGACTCCCAGGCTGACGTCCGTGTCACCAAGTCTAAGCCAGCTGTGTCGGTGAAAGTTGCCATCTGGGTGTCCTTGTCAATTCTGCCATGGCTATGGTACATAAGAACAGCAGATAACACTAAGGCACACCTATATTAAAGGTTCTTTTGATTAAATACCTGCAAGGGTATTGTGGAAGACATTCTATAATGTTTATATGGAGTTTTGAGGTGCGGGGGGCAAAGGCTCAACCTTGGCATCTAGGTTGGATATGTAAGCACAAAAAAGTGGTTGTTCCCGTCCCCTGCACACTTTCTAATGTCTGAAGATCAGACCAAACATTCAAGTAGGTAATCAATAGTTCATATTAACCATTTGGTATAATTGACAATTTGATATATGAAACTCTCTTTTTCAATATTTCCGTAAAACACAATATTTTATTATACAAATAAAGAAGCCCAACGCGTTTCGAGTCACAAACTCTTCTTCAGGGGCAATATCACAATTCATCAGATTTCTAGAAAGTAGAAAAGAAACATCTTAGTGTAATATTTCACACTGTAATTTCAACAATAACAAAGTAACTATTTTTTAACAATTTTTAACAATTTTTAACAAATCACATATTAATACATACTTAGATCAATCAGGGTCCTCTATAACATAGAGGTGAATCAGCTAGTGTAGCTATTATTAGAAATTTGGAGAAAAAGAGCTTCGCTCGGCTCAAAATAACCAGAATTCTATCGTATCAATCCGCACATGCAGTCAAGAGAGATTGCTGTCAAAAAATCTTTATTCAGTATGGTCGGAAGAAAAGCGGACAACACTTACCCCAACAAGTGGGTGTCTAGATAAGGAAACGATCCTAGAGGTGTATATATTCATGAAGTAAATGATTGATAGGACCCCGCGTCCAACAGTGATCCATATTAAGTCTGCAATACAAATAATATCTCTAATTAGGAAAAGAAGTAGAGTCTCGGTGGAATGTAGTAAAAGAAAATAGATAAACACTTACAGTGGGAGGAGAAGAAAAACCAGACGAGGGAAAAAGAAAACCCCGTCAGAAGAACAAACATTGAAGGAACCAATAATAGTCAATATCTCTTCCAATACCTCTTTCTCAGTCACAAATAGATACTCTCAATTTAGGTATCTCATTTATACCAACTACCAATACAAGTCTGTTTGAAGAGGAGGTCAATCTGTTCAAATTGATTCGAAAAATGGAACTGAAAGTCTTTTTTGATAATCTCACTACAGATACAAGCACAAAAGATAAATGTCCTTATCTGGAAATAAAAGACAAAAGTCATTTTCATCCACAAATTAATCATCCCCTGATAAATTTGTTTAAATTAAAAACCACGAGAGCACTTAGAAGCTTGAAATACACGACCTCTAGCAAACAAAATATCAAAAAACATCAGTTGAGAATAATTAAAGATCTAGCTGGGGATAATAGCATAACCATTAAGAAAGCAGACAAAGGAGGGGCTCTCGTCAATATGGACACCTCATTTTATAATGAAGGTTGTTTGAAATTGTTATCTGATCAAAATACCTACCTTAAATTGGATAGTGACCCTGTTAGCAAGATTAAGGCTACTATCAAAACAACTATAGAAAAAGCAGAAAATGCAGAATGGATATCAGAGAACACAAGTAAATTTCTGATTAACAACAATCCAGTAACACCGGTGTTCTATGGACTCCCGAAAATTCATAAGAACAGAACGGACCCACCTTTTAGGCCAATTGTAGCGGGTACAGAGAGCATTTTTCATCCCTTAGCAGTATACCTGGATACGGCACTGCAACCTCTAATTCAAAAAACAGAAACCTATCTAAAGGACACAACTCATTTTCTTCAGAATATCAGAGATTTGAACTTGGAGGAACCTAACCTTATACTATTTACAATGGATGTCACTAGTCTCTACACCTCTATTCCACATAAGCAGGGCATTAATGCCCTCGAATGGTTCTTACTAAAACATGAAGAAGTTACTATTCACAAAGTATTTGCAATTGAACTCATTAACATCATTCTCTTCAACAATTACTTCAGGTTTAATGGACAATTCTTTCTACAAACATCAGGTACATCGATGGGATCATCGGTGGCACCCTCATATGCCAATATTTTTATGTATTTTTTTTAACATACACATGTTCTAGATCATGTTGCTTGGAAAGACAAAATTAAGAGCTAGTTTAGATACATTGACGATATCTTCGGCATATGGAAAGGAACCGAAGAGGAACTTTTGAAATTTTGGGAATACCTCAACAAATGTAACGACAGGATTAGGTTGACAATGGACATAGGTAAACCATCTGTACATTTTCTGGATGTCACCATTGAAATTACGAATGACGATCTTAAAACACAGATCTACAGGAAACCGACAGATGTGAATAGTAGTCTACATTTCCAAAGTTTTCATCCAAAACATCTTAAAGAAAATTTACCTTACAGTCAACTTCTCAGAGTGAAAGTAATTACTTCGGAAGCAGATAAACTAGAGGAAGAATACATCAACATGAAAACAAGATTCAGAGACAGATGTTTCCCTGGAGACCTGATCGATAAAGCCATACTCAGAACTGAACTGCATAGCCGAGAGGACCTCCTGGACCCAAAAGCAAAAATGAAGAAAACTAACTTAATTCACTCTTTGAAATATTCTAGTCAGAGTTTTCAAATCAAGAGAATCATCCACAAAAACTGGGAGATCATAAAAACAGTTCCACAACTGAACAACCTTTTTCCGGAACCACCAATGCTGGCATACAAGAGGGGCAGAAACTTTTGCGACAAATTGATTAAGGCTGAAAAACAGAAACCTGGTAATCAAACTGTGTTGTGTAAAATCAAAAATGGGACTTTTCCATGCCTTAATTGCCAACACTGTTCAAATGTGATTAAAGGCGATCACATCCGCCATGGCAATACTGGCAAAAAGATACCTCTGAAACAATATGCTACATGTGACTCTAAAAATGTTATTTATGCCTTACGCTGTCCATGCGGGAAATACTATGTTGGCAAATCCACCAGGAAAGCAAAGGAGAGATGGACAGAACATAAGTCTAATATTCGCACAAAAAAACATTAAATCACCAGTATACAGACACTTCAGAGACCATCAACATACAGTAGCACAAATGCGCTTTGTAATACTAGAAACTATACATCCACTTCCTCGAGGACGTAACTTACAGAAGTTACTAGCCCAGAGAGAACTTTTTTGGATTCATTGCCTCGACTCCCTCTCCCCTTTGGGGATGAATGAAGACTATTATCTGGGCCCTTTTTTATAAATTTGTTTATACACTTTATATATCATGTATCCAAATTTACTGCCTTTCATCATAAAAAATGCAACTTTATTTCCATTCTTTTGTAATAGGTCTATTTTTCATATGACTGTGTAAGATTGTACGCCCCTAGGTGGTCAGGCAGTACATGTATTTTCTAAAGACTCTTCAGTTTTGGACATTTATGACTGACAATTTCACTGATCTTCAATTATTTTATCATCTCCATTGCTTATTCTTTTACGTAACGAGTATTTCACTGTCTTACGCTACTTCCTTTTCCGTAGTTTTTTACAGCCACCATCACGTTCTGACGCAGATCATGTCACTATGGTGACGGCGCTATGAGTATTCCACACTTTGCTTACTTCCTTACGCTACTCTCCTTCCTTACGTGAATACTTTTACTTTTTAAGCGTTCGCGCATGATAAATGACATCATTCTCATGACGCCCTACATCTTTCCATCAAACGCACACGCATACGCCATCTTGATACGTCACGACGCTGTGTTTACTTTCCTTCCTTAGGGTATTCCGCATGTTCGCATATGACGCAAGCCTTATGACGCTCTTGACCTTTTCCTTAGGCGCACGCGCAATCTACTGCGCATGCACTTCTTTACACTTCTTTGAGTATAAATAAATAGCACCCATTGGAACAACGCATCCTACTCTGGTGAGATGTATCACTCCTCGGCTCCCACGTTCGTTGATCTTTGGCGAATTCTGTAAGTAGCTTAGGTACCTTTCCCTGTACCATTGACTGCCTCGTTATTCGAACTAGCACTTATCCTTTTCTTCTTACTTTCAGCTTTTTGCGGTTAGGATTTTTTCTGGGTACCGTTGAGTAGGACATCATTATCGATGTAACTGTTTATCTATTTTCTTTTACTACATTCCACCGAGACTCTACTTCTTTTCCTAATTAGAGGTATTATTTGTATTGCAGACTTAATATTGATCACTGTTGGACGCGGGGTCAAATCAATCATTTACTTCATGAATATATACACCTCTAGGATTGTTTCCTTATCTAGACACCCACTTGTTGGGGTAAGTGTTGTCCACTTTTCTTCCGACCATACTGAGTAAAGATTTTTTGACAGCAATCTCTCTTGACTGCATGTGCGGATTGATACGATAGAATTCTGGTTATTTTGAGCCGAGCGAAGCACTTTTTCTCCACATTTTTAATAATAGCTACAATAGCTGATTCACCTCTATGTTATAGAGGACCCTGATTGATCTAAGTATGTATTAATACGTGATTTGTTAAAAATTGTTAAAAATTGTTAAAAAATAGTTACTTTGTTATTGTTGAAATTACAGTGTGAAATATTACACTAAGATGTTTCTTTTCTACTTTCTAGAAATCTGATGAATTGTGATATTGCCCCTGAAGAAGAGTTTGTGACTCGAAACGCGTTGGGCTTCTTTATTTGTATAATAAAATATTGTGTTTTACGGAAATATTGAAAAAGAGAGTTTCATATATCAAATTGTCAATTATACCAAATGGTTAATATGAACTATTGATTACCTACTTGAATGTTTGGTCTGATCTTCAGACATTAGAAAGTGTGCAGGGGACGGGAGTTCCTAAAGGATTCTTTAGGAACAACCACTTTTTTGTTATGGCTATGGTACATGCCATCTGTGTGCTGGCATGTGTCATGTATGTAGATTGTCCATGCCACTCACAGGCTAATGTTTGATGCGACTGCTATCAAGCATGCTGCACATGTGTTGGTTTTCCATCTTGCAGTCATCAGTGTGTGCTTTTTGCCTCCCCTTCCAACTCATTGACAGTGCATGCATGCCAGAGTTATTGTCATGTGGGTCATGTGTCATTTATGTACTGGATCTCTGCCTCGTCATGCCTATGTGCGTGTGCGCTATGGTGCTCATGCCTGTTTCCATTTGTTATCTTTCATGTGTTTGCAGATGATTAGGCGCTTGATGCTGTTGAGGAGGAGGAGATGGGGCAGACCCAGGAGGACTCACAGCCACAACCGGGCACCAGTGGAGGACGTGGGGTGGTGGTGGTGGGTGAAAACCAATTACTCTTACAGGCCATACTGTCCACGGGTGTCTCTGGGTACACCTCCGGAGACCTCTATGAATCAGGTGCTGAATCGGACATTGAGACATATGTGCCGTCGCAGGTGAGTGTTTCTGGCAGGGATGCTGTTCTGTCAAACCCACCTGCACCGGGGGTAGAGCCCTATGTGGGGATTTCAGTGTTGGAAAGTCCACTTGTTAGGAAAGATTTCGTAATTGTAGGTAATTTTCCTTCCATGTGGCAACCCCTAAACTTTTTTCTGTTGGTTTTCACCTTGTTCTTGACTTTGCCAGAGAAGTGCAGCCTTCTGCTGCACTCCTCTGGGCTTTCGCTCCTTTCTTACGGGGAAACTGACATGCCCTTAAGACAGTCAGTACCGGGGAACGCTGTTTCCCGTAGTTTCTTTTATCATGTTGCGGCTTTAGTGCAACATGACACAAGAGGGCACTGTAAGCTAAGTTACAGCTCTCTTGGGTCTCTAGCCTTCTACGGGCCCTAGATACTCGTTTAGGATGGTATTTGATCGGTGCAAGTCATTCAGTGATTGGAATGGTGGCAGCGATCGTTTTGTGTATTTTGAGCTCCTTTTGGCGTTCTGAGCGCGTTTTTCGCGCTGAACCCAAAATGGTGGCCTGGCTCCCAAAATGGCCAGACCACGAGGCTCCTTTGTCCTGTCCACTGACCGTCTTGCTCCCTTCACCTTCCCCAGGTCGAGCGACCCGGGGCCTTCCTTATTTGGGCATGTACTTTCCCGCGAAACGTGGTTGCTTTCGCGGGCTTCTACATGTCGTTTGTGTGCCTCCAGGGTGTGGGCTGGGATGTCTGGTCCCAATACACATCCTGGGTGCCAGAGAGTCTAGGGTGGTGTGAATGCCTGGGACCACCGTGGTCCGTGATTGGTCCGCGTATGGTATGTGTGTTGATGAGCGGATCTCCCATTGGCTCCCCTCCGTTTTGGCGCGAAGGGAACCGTGGATAAGAGGGGGCTGGAAACACCACTACCATGTCGATCTCCTGAGTTCTCACGAACGAAGGAATACAGGAGCCAAGTATCCTGCAACCACGAGGCTGGACCGAGGAATCGCTGGTGACCCGCTGAAGGAATCCTCCTTTGCACTGCTGTCGTCCTGTGAAACCCTTTCCTCCTTTGATCAAACCAGAAGGCCTGTACTGGTGCTTCGACCTTTGGAATAGCAGGAACAGCTATTCCCGGCGACTTCATCATCTCCTGCCAAGTAAGCCTTCGGAAGTGTCTCTAGGCCATCCAGTTGACTGACCAGCTTACAAGGGAGTCCTGCTCTGTAACCGCCGCCAGGTTGTGTTGTATTTCGAGTCCTTGTCACTCTCCCACGCTTCGTACACTTGGCGTTCCCAAGTCTGAAGGGAGGAGTGTACATTTGGCTCGAATACACACGGCCGCTCCGTTGTCCTGCTGCGGCAACAAACTGTGCTGGTTTCGTCGATTGGGACGTCTTTTTGCTCTACACGACTACGAGGCGTTCCCTGCTCTTCTGAACTTGCCAGCTGCTGAAACTAACGTGGAGAAGCCTGGGTCTGCTTGCTTCGGGGACCGGTGAGTAGTTTAGCTAGGATCTGGTCGCCCTCCTGCAGTAGCCCATTGCTTTTCCCCGCTGTGTAAAAACAGCACCCTTTTGTCCGTACTCGCGCTCTGCTTCTGCTCGCTGTGGAGGCTGCGCTTGAGTCGCGGAACCTGTTCTCCTTCTGTTGTGCACTAACTCGAACTGCCTGACTTCCTCCGAAGAGCTTCTCCTTTTGCCCGTTGGCACCGGCGTGGCAGGTACTTTGAGCACAAGGCTCCACTCTTCGCAGGGCTCAGACTTCCATCTAGTTAGGTGCCTCTGAAGGCGAACTGAGTCTAAAGCGTTATCGCACTGCCTGTTTTCCTTCCCTTTCAGGTGGACTACACATTTCGTGCTTATAACGCTAGCGACTGTTGTATTTGTATATATATTGTGTTGATATGGTATGTGTTGGTTTAGTATTGTGATATTGTGATTTTCTCGCTACGGTCATTGTTTTAAAGGCCTTAAAATAAATGTGTATCTATTTTTGATATAACAACTGTTTGGAGTAGTTTGTAAGCGCTCTTGCTTTGTGTGCTCATTGCGGGCTTTCAGTCACCCTCACCCCTCTTGAGACCTAGTCTTGACCGCCGCGATCGCTACCTTGATTGGTCTGGCTTGTCCAGAGGTTACCCTGTTCCAAGTAATTAGGTTGGCCTTCTGAACTTCTGCGCCACCAGGACAGAGTTCAGAAATCCGTCTTAACAAATTGGTGTACAGCGGTGGGATACGACTGAAGGTATCCAGTGTTGCGCACGAACTAAGGCATTTCAGGTTATTCCAACCAGTACACGTAGTGAATTGTTGTAGTATAACTTTAAAAAGGCCATAGTCCTATCAAACAGTATGGAAACAAATACCTTGTTAACTTTAAATGCTTCCAAATCAGAAACATTGAAGAAGATGTGTGCGGAGAGAGGTGTTTCCTCTCAAGGCACTAAATTGGAAATGATCCAAAGAATCGTGGCGTGGCAAGAAGCGCAGCTTGACGCTATAACTTCTGAGGACAGTGCGGAAGGTGGTGGGGCTGCTCTCACTGGTAGAACTGACGGTTCTGCCGCCGCACTGATCCATCGCGACCACGAGGACAGGGAGGACGAGATGTCTAATGTTTCCTCTGCCAGTGCTGATGGGGAGGCTATGCTTGAATTCAAGAAGCAAGAGCTGCGGTTTAGGCAGCAGGAGCTTGAATTCAGCATAGCCAAACTAAAAATCGAACAGGCAGAAAAACAAAAAGACAGGGATCACCAGTTGGAACTGGCCAAGCTTCAGTTTGCAAATGGGTCCAAGGGTCCTGGACATGGGTCTGGGGCTTCCTCTCATCCACGGTTTCCGAAAGATCTGCTCAGTGTGTATGAAGAAAGGAATGACATTATGGACTGGCTGAATGCGTTTGAGTATGCATGCGAGGTTCAAGAAGTTGACAATGCTGATAAGATTGCGTGGTTGCTCAGTAGACTGCCCCATTCTGGCTGTAGTGCCATTATGGAAATGTCAAAGGCTGAGCGAGCTGATTTCGCAATGTTAAAGCAAACTCTCATTTTAAAGTTTGGGAAGACTCCGGCCCAATATTTAAAGCGTTTTCGAGAGTATAAGAAAAAGGAAGGTGGTACTTGGGTATCTTATGTCGCTGAATCTTTGAAAAACTTAACTGGCTGGGTCGAAGGTTATAAGGTTTCTACCTTCGAAGGCATGATAAATCTTGTCATGCTGGAACACATTTTTGCTTCTTCTTCCCCGGAGCTTAAGCAGCATTTGGCCGATTCGAAGGAGATAGATCCTAAGAAGCTGGCCATTGCAGCAGACTTATGGGTGTCACATCGAGTGTCCCATAAGGACAAAACTCATCCTGGTAAGCAGGAGGAAGGGAAAAAGTCCAAAGATATGGAGGGTGGGGAAACTGCTAAATCTTCTTCCCCTAAGGGCCACAAAAAGAAAAACAAGGGTAAGACACAAGAGAACTCACAGGGTAGTGGAGGTCAGCCTCCGAAACAGAACTCTGGTTACAATAAGCCTCCCTACGTAAACAGACCCACTGGGGCTTGTTTTTCTTGTGGAGCAACTGACCATGTGAAGGGGGAGCCCCGTTGTAAGGTTAGACCTTTGGGGGTCCACTCCGCTAATCTGGCCTTCTCCTCCTACGAGGAAGAAGAGATTACAGGAGCATCCTTCTCCTCAGACTCATTTCCCAGCGGGATAGAGGCTGAGGTAGTTTTAGTGTCCCTGGGTTCCTGGGAGCCTAAAGTCGCAGAGGCTTATGCTAGGATTCCGGATAATACCAAGCACTACTTTAAAGACAGTGTGCTGATCAATGGAGTGGATACTCCAGCTCTTAGGGATATTGGGTGCAGTCGCACTGTAGTGGATTCTACCTTGGTAGACTCAGAGGAAGTTGCCAGAGCTACTCTGATGCCCACTAAGTTGGCTGACGGCCCCCTCCGTATGTTTCCCGTAATACCTGTAAATCTTACTTTAAATGGTACAGCAGTCAGGATTCCAGTGAGCATTCAGAGAAACGTCCCGGGAAAGGTCTTGTTAGGTAATGATCTCAGAGCTTTAGGGCTCGTAGGAGACACTGCCGAAAGACCCTACACACGGTCTCAAGCACGGGCAGCATTGGCCAAGTCCAATACGCCGCCCCAGCCAAAGGGGAAACCCAAGGCGAAAGGAGTCAACAAGTCACGACGAGGGAAAGAGAATATTCCCCCGAGCTCGCCTACCACTGCGGTGGAGGAAGTTGGTCAATCGCCCGGGCCTGACGAGGAGGTGGCGATTCCTGAAGTATTTGACCCCAACGATCATCCTGAACTAAAAGACTTGTTAGTTGAAGGAGGTCCTGATAGGGACGAATTCAGTAAAGGCCAACGTGAGTGCCCATCTCTGGAAGGCCTAAGGAGACAGGCCTGCTCCCAGCTTGAGGGTGAACCTCCTGGGAAGCATAGGATTTATTGGGAAGGTGGACTCCTGTATAGTGAGCCCACAGAGTCTACAGAAGGAGACCATAGGAGGTTGGTGGTTCCCCTTGCTGTTAGGCCCTTCCTCCTGCAGTTGGCGCATGAAGTTCCCCTTGCTGGTCACCTTGGTATGAAGAGGACCAAGCAAAGGTTATCCATGCACTTCTACTGGCCCAAGATGGGGGTGCAAGTAGAAAGTCACTGCAGGAGTTGTGCCTCCTGCCAGTTGTCTGGTAAGGTTGGCGCGACAATCCAAGCTCCGTTGGTACCGCTCCCAGTTGTGGGGGTACCATTTG
Organism: Ambystoma mexicanum; assembly: GCF_040938575.1. NCBI lineage: Eukaryota > Metazoa > Chordata > Amphibia > Caudata > Ambystomatidae > Ambystoma > Ambystoma mexicanum. The sequence continues at coordinate 1,316,226,431 of NC_090930.1, read as the reverse complement.
AAAGGGTAGGGATCGACATCGTTGGTCCCCTTGACCCGCAAACATCCTCGGGCAATAGGTTTATCCTGGTGCTGGTCGACCATGCAACCCGGTATCCTGAGGCCGTCCCATTTACAACTGTAACTGCCAAGCCAGTTGCAGAAGCTTTACTCGGCATGTTTACTAGGGTTGGCTTCCCTAAAGAAGTTGTGCCGGATGATGGCAGCAACTTTATGTCGAAGTATAGCCAGGCTATGTGGATAGAATGTAGGGTCACCTACAGGTTCTCTTCTGCATACCACCCCAGACCAATGGTCTGGGGGGGCGTTTTAACAGGACGTTAAAGAGCATGATTGGGGCTCTGGAGGAGCCTCAGAGAAGAAAATGGGATCTTCTTGTTTCATGCTTACTGTTTGCCTACCGAGAGGTACCACAGGAGGGTGTTGGCTTCAGCCCCTTCGAACTTCTGTTCGGTCATCCCGTACGGGGACCCTTAGCCATCGTCAAAGAGGGATGGGAGATGCCCCCTCCCCCTGTTACTACCAATGTAGTTGATTATGTGCTAGGGCTCAGAAAACGGATGGTACTTCTGATGGGCTTGGCTAGTGATAAATTGAAGGCAGGGCAAGCGCTGGTGAAACATTGGTACGACCAGAAAGCTTCCCTCATCAACTTTACACTTGGTCAGCAAGTCCTGATCATGAATCCCATAAGGCCTCGAGCTTTACCGGACAAATGGTCAGGCCCTTACCCAGTGGTGGAGCCCCTGGGTGAGGTTAACTATTCAGTGGACCTTGGAAGGCCTGGACAGGCTCCAAAAGTGTTTCACATGAATAGGCTGAAGGCTTTCGTCCCAAGCGTCGAAATCGCAGCACTGCTATTGGCTTCAGACATTGAGGAAGAGGAGTCTGAACCTCTCCCCGACCTGTTCCAAAGCAGTCCTTCAGAAAGCTCTTTTGAGGGTGTCCGAGTGGCCCCTCACCAAAATGGACAAGGCTCAGTGGTTTACCTTGGACATGAAGTAGGTTGAGGGAGGATACAGCCTCTACCCAGTAAAGTACAAGCAGTACAAGACTGGCCTACCCCCACTACGCAAACCCAAGTGAGAGCCTTCTTAGGACTCACGGGGTATTATCGCAATTTTGTGGCAGACTATGGCACCATAGCTGCCCCTCTGACTGCCCTCACAACTCCGAAGAAACCCAAGAAGGTAACTTGGACCGACGAGTGTGAGAAGGCCGTCAATGGCTTAAAAGACTCCTTGTGCCAGGCCCCTGTCCTCAGGGCCCCGGATTATCAAAGACCTTTTATCGTGCAGACGGACGCCTCTGACACTGGGATAGGAGCTGTACTATCACAAGTAGATGAGAAGGGTAAGGAACACCCTATTGGTTTTATTAGTCGCCAGTTTAAGGACAGAGAGCTCAGATGGTCCACGGTAGAGAAAGAATGTTTCTCTGTTGTGTGGGCCCTAAGGAAGCTGAGGCCCTACCTCTATGGGACCCACTTCACTGTGCAAACTGACCATAAGCCGTTAAAGTGGCTAATGAACATGAAGGGGGAGAATCCAAAGTTGCTTAGGTGGTCCATAAGTCTACAAGGCTTCGACTTCACTATTGAGCATAGGCCAGGTGTCCAACATAGCAATGCTGATGGGTTGTCCAGAATGTTTAACCGACCTGAACAAGAGACTCATCCAGGGGTGGATTAGTTCCCCCTGTCCATAGTCTGGGAGGGGAGAGTGTTAGGAAAGATTTCGTAATTGTAGGTAATTTTCCTTCCATGTGGCAACCCCTAAACTTTTTGCTGTTGGTTTTCACCTTGTTCTTGACTTTGCCAGAGAAGTGCAGCCTTCTGCTGCACTCCTCTGGGCTTTCGCTCCTTTCTTACGGGGAAACTGACATGCCCTTAAGACAGTCAGTACCGGGGAACGCTGTTTCCCGTAGTTTCTTTTATCATGTTGCGGCTTTAGTGCAACATGACACAAGAGGGCACTGTAAGCTAAGTTACAGCTCTCTTGGGTCTCTAGCCTTCTACGGGCCCTAGATACTCGTTTAGGATGGTATTTGATCGGTGCAAGTCATTCAGGGATTGGAATGGTGGCAGCGATCGTTTTGTGTATTTTGAGCTCCTTTTGGCGTTCTGAGCGCGTTTTTCGCGCTGAACCCAAAATGGTGGCCTGGCTCCCAAAATGGCCAGACCACGAGGCTCCTTTGTCCTGTCCACTGACCGTCTTGCTCCCTTCACCTTCCCCAGGTCGAGCGACCCGGGGCCTTCCTTATTTGGGCATGTACTTTCCCGCGAAACGTGGTTGCTTTCGCGGGCTTCTACATGTCGTTTGTGTGCCTCCAGGGTGTGGGCTGGGATGTCTGGTCCCAATACACATCCTGGGTGCCAGAGAGTCTAGGGTGGTGTGAATGCCTGGGACCACCGTGGTCCGTGATTGGTCCGCGTATGGTATGTGTGTTGATGAGCAGATCTCCCATTGGCTCCCCTCCGTTTTGGCGCGAAGGGAACCGTGGATAAGAGGGGGCTGGAAACACCACTACCATGTCGATCTCCTGAGTTCTCATGAACGAAGGAATACAGGAGCCAAGTATCCTGCAACCACGAGGCTGGACCGAGGAATCGCTGGTGACCCGCTGAAGGAATCCTCCTTTGCACTGCTGTCGTCCTGTGAAACCCTTTCCTCCTTTGATCGAACCAGAAGGCCTGTACTGGTGCTTCGACCTTTGGAATAGCAGGAACAGCTATTCCCGGCGACTTCATCATCTCCTGCCAAGTAAGCCTTCGGAAGTGTCTCTGGGCCATCCAGTTGACTGACCAGCTTACAAGGGAGTCCTGCTCTGTAACCGCCGCCAGGTTGTGTTGTATTTCGAGTCCTTGTCACTCTCCCACGCTTCGTACACTTGGCGTTCCCAAGTCTGAAGGGAGGAGTGTACATTTGGCTCGAATACACACGCCCGCTCCGTTGTCCTGCTGTGGCAACAAACTGTGCTGGTTTCGTCGATTGGGACGTCTTTTTGCTCTCCACGACTACGAGGCGTTCCCTGCTCTTCTGAACCTGCCAGCTGCTGAAACTAACGTGGAGAAGCCTGGGTCTGCTTGCTTCGGGGACCGGTGAGTAGTTTAGCTAGGATCTGGTCGCCCTCCTGCAGTAGCCCATTGCTTTTCCCCGCTGTGTAAAAACAGCACCCTTTTGTCCGTACTCGCGCTCTGCTTCTGCTCGCTGTGGAGGCTGCGCTTGAGTCGCGGAACCTGTTCTCCTTCTGTTGTGCAGAACTGCCTGACTTCCTCCGAAGAGCTTCTCCTTTTGCCCGTTGGCACCGGCGTGGCAGGTACTTTGAGCACAAGGCTCCACTCTTCGCAGGGCTCGGACTTCCATCTAGTTAGGTGCCTCTGAAGGCGAACTGAGTCTAAAGCGTTATCGCACTGCCTGTTTTCCTTCCCTTTCAGGTGGACTACACATTTCGTGCTTATAACGCTAGCGACTGTTGTATTTGTATATATATTGTGTTGATATGGTATGTGTTGGTTTAGTATTGTGATATTGTGATTTTCTCACTACGGTCATTGTTTTAAAGGCCTTAAAATAAATGTGTATCTATTTTTGATATAACAACTGTTTGGAGTAGTTTGTAAGCGCTCTTGCTTTGTGTGCTCATTGCGGGCTTTCAGTCACCCTCACCCCTCTTGAGACCTAGTCTTGACCGGCGATCGCTACCTTGATTGGTCTGGCTTGTCCAGAGGTTACCCTGTTCCAAGTAATTAGGTTGGCCTTCTGAACTTCTGCGCCACCAGGACAGAGTTCAGAAATCCGTCTTAACACCACTTGTGGCGGTTACGGAAGCAGGGTCACACTCCACAATATTTGCTCTTGTTCCTGGGCCAGCAGATCAAAGGAGGAATGCAGTCCTGCAGCCTCAGGCAGTGCCAGCACAGCAAGGTGCACATCACCTTGCCCCAAATAGGTGTGGTGCCCGCCAATGCGATGGCCGTGCGCCACCAGGCAATACTGTGTGGGAGAACTCCATGTACAGTATAGCAGAAAAACAGGGGGCATCGTGTGAAATGTGGCTCAGGCAATGGATAGGGTGGCCACTTCCATTCTCCCCCCTGAAAGGCAGAAGGAGCTCCAGCAGCAGGCAACAGACTCCATTTGCCACTCACACAGGGAGGACATGTTGGCGTCCGACAGGGACCGACGGGCTGGACTGGAGACTCTGCGCAAACAAAATAGGTATGTGTCTAGAACGCAGTCCTGATACAGAACATACTCTTTATGGTCTTCTTCATCACTTGATAACACACCCACCTTCCTATGTGTCACCTGTCTCCATAGGCGTTTCCCAGTCCCAAACAATGTCCTGATGACAGTTCAGACCCTTCAACTGTGAACATCCTCTACCCAGTGAAGGCTGATTCTTCCCCGAACCAGAAAAACCTGCATAAAAATGTGTCGGCTGTAATATAATACTACTAAATCCAATAGTAGTATTTGGAACAAATGCGATACACTTATGCTGCTAACCCTCACTTAACTCAACTGTGATGTTAACAATAGTTTTTTACTTGTTTCACCATCCATTATAAGCCGAATGAAGCTCGTATGCGACAAAAGTTCCAAAGTGGTTTTTTCTTGTGCTTTCTTTTGTGAACTATTTTACATGTGTCCAATTCTAAAAATAAATTGAATCTGTTTTCTAAAACTATATGTGACCCTCAATAACTAGTTCTTGAACACTAGTTTCCTGCCTATGTAGACCTACCTACTATACACGGTTGACCTGGGGTAGCTTTTGACTCTTTTTCTCTTCCTTAGACTCTGCGCACAGCCATATCTGTAGAGTCACAGACCCACAGGGAAGCCCTCAGGTTAGAACACAGGTCCCTCAGAGATACTCAGGGTGAACTTGAGGTGTCCCTGAGTACAAGGGCAGAACAGCAAGTGGATCAGCTGACACGTACACTCTCAACTGAGCTCCAGGCAACCCGTCAGGAGATCCGGGCATCACACGAGGCCATGCAGGCAGAAATGCATGCTACCTGTGAGGTGCTGCATGGGGATCTCTGTACCATTATGCTGCAGAACCAAACCTTTCACACCCTCATGCTTGCTGCCATGGAGGAGCATGCCAGGGCTTTGCGTGCTCTGCCTCCCATATCAGGGCCACCTTCTGATGTACCATTAGAGGGTGATGACAGCGACGACAGTTCTCCCACTGTAGCATAGCCGTGCAAGCCATGAGCCCATGGAGGTATTTTTGTTTATTCCCAACATTCACGCATGTGGGTGTTGGGGTGCACCCTGTACCTCGTCCCTCCTGGGTGGCTTCCCCCCCGGTCCACACATGGGCATTTTTGATTATTTTTTTTAACAGTGTGGTGCTTTGTGTGGCTCCCGTATGCATCCTCTGTGTATTCCAGCTGGGCACATGCAGGCTTGTCCTGTCTTTGGGTTAGATGCTTGGGTTCATGACACACACTCCCCCCTCCTGCTTCCCCTTTCCATGGGCTTGCAAAGGGTGTGACCAAGTGACAGTAACTTACACAGTGACATTGGGCTCCCATAAGTTGTGTGGACAGTCTGTAGTCAAAACTGTGTATACATCCCTAGTGGGTATTGTTGTAGAAATCTCCACTGCATTGATTTATGTATGGTTCTACATCCATGACTTTTTCCTTATATACATGTATCTTCTTCATGTCTTAACAAGCCCATCTACTTTGCAGATGCAGTTTATGTTGTATGCAGTTCACTGATACATTTGTCTTCCAGCAACAATCTGCAGTTGGAAGGGGTCGATGTGCTGCCTTAGTCAGGTTGTGACACTTGCACTACTTTTATTTTTTATTGTGACATATTGCCACTGTTTGACCATGTACTGATGTTTTATCTTGCTGGTAAGTATTTACTCATGTGTGTTGTTTTTGTATTCATTATTGAGAGCAAATTGTCTGTGGCCTGTTTCCATTTAGGACAGTGCACTTTGTGACACTTGTGTCATGTGTTGTGCATTCATTTGGTTGCTTTCACATTGCATGCCATGGTGTGTTAGGGAGGTGTTGGGTGACATGCCACTATTTTGATGTGGTATTTTGCAAGGGGGTAGTCCTTCATGCTGCATGAATTTGTGCCTTTTTGTGACACAGCATTGGGTGTCTTTGAGTAGCTAGGGATGCACACAATGTAGCACTTCCAGGTGAACAATCTCAGGCTGGTATGGTTGTGACAGTTGACTGTCCCTTTTGTCATCATCATTGATTGCGAGCTGGTATGTGCCAGGCCTGTGTGCACTCCGCAGGGGTGGGATTTTAGGTGAAGTCATTTGCCACAAGATGGGTCTTGGCTTCCTCACCACGTCCCCTTTCACCTCCCATGGGCAGCGCCCCTGCATGTGGTTGGGGATGTGGGGGCACCAGCAGGTCCACTGGCACGCCCCGCCGGGTTGCAACGTTTTGCAGGACACATACTGCCACTATGATCCTGCACACTACTGGGGGTGCATATAGCAGCTGCACACCAGAGCGGTCAAGGGACCAAAAGCGTGACTTGAGCACTCCGAATGTGCGCTCCACTATGCCCCGGGTTGCAATATGGGCTGTGTTGTATCTTACCTCGGGTGGTCAGAGGGTAGGCACTGTCCCCTATCATGTAGGTGCTCAGAGGGTAGGCACTGTCCCCTCGGGAGGTGATAATGGTTGTCATTAGTGGACTTTTCCCATTTCTCAGTTTGTTACATGCATGCATGTGCAGAGGCATTTATACTCACCAATCAGCCATGTGTCGCCATGCCGGCCAGCTTCCAGGTCCCGGTTTTGGGGTGACATTCTGAATATGAAACTATCATGGCTGGACCCTGGATAGTTGGCATATACTGAGGTGATGATTCCCTTGGCATCACATACAACCTGCACGTTGATGGAATGCCAGTGCTTGCGGTTCCGATAGATATGCTCAGTGGCCCTGGGTGGATGTACAGCCACATGGGTGCAATCAATGGCACCTAGGACTTTGGGGAAGTGTGCCACCCCGTAAAATTGCTGGACAAAAGCCTGCCTTTCTGCAGGTGTTCAGGGCATGTATATGTGCCTACGGACTGAGGGGCGTGCAGTCATGATGGCCAACACCTGGTGTAGGCAGCGTGACTGCATGGCCTGTGACACACCCCCCACTATGGCACTTGTTCGCTGAAATTAACCAGTAGCCAAGAAGTGCAGTACATTGAGCACCTTTTCCAAGGGGCTCAGTGCTTGCGAGCACAGGGTGGGTGATGTGAGGTCATCCTCCCACTCCCTCACCAGGTCTAGGATTATGTGTGGTGGAAACCTGTACCTCCCATACACCTGGTCATCAGGCATCCCAAAAAGGCTGGTCCTTGGTCCTAGGTAAAAAAATGCAGGGCCTGGCTATCCTCCTCCTCCTGCGGTGTCCCACGACCACTGCTGCGAGGAATAGTATATTCATCGTAGCGTCTGAGCTTGTTTGTTGTTTGCGCACACTTTAATGCTGCGTGGGACCGCTTACGCCTGCTTCCTGCTGGCGTACGTGTTTCTGGATTAGCGCGTCTTTCTTGGCGCACGCCTTTCCCCTGTTCGATTCCATGAATACTTGTTGTTAGCGCGCGTGTGGGCGTTGCGAGCATTTACCTCCTGTGCTTCCCCCGTAACGCCCACATTTTCACGCGTTGTTCCCCATTCCGCGTGTTACGCCCCGTGTTACGCCCACATTTCTTGTGTGCGCTACGCAAGGTGCCCTTTCCCTGTGCGCATAGCGTATGCCGTTTAGTGACGTGTGCGCCCGCGTGCGCCACCCACGGATTTGGCGCACGTCCCAGCTTTTACTAGCACAGAGCATTCCATGAATCGATCAACGGCTGCATGCGCGGCTTTGGCAGGTGTGCGCTGCGATTTTCACACTTGCACTCCTCTTTTCGGCGCACATTTATTCCATGAATTACCCCATACGTATTGTGGTGCACGGTTACATGTTTGCTTCAATGGTTGTGTTATGGAGCAGTATTTATGAGTTGTATTTATTATAATATACTTACTGTTTGGTTTGGTAACTGGAGCACATATATTCTTTGTCAATTTCTGTGATAAAAGAAAAGATCATGTTAGTGTCGATAGTTTATAAAGACTTATACCATTGAATAATAGACATTTCTGATTCATTTCGACCCTCATATTTAGTAGATTACAAACCAGTGTACTGTACAATTTTCTCAGTTTCTGTGTTTCTTGCTTAAATCATTGGGTCTGTGGGGAAAAAAATCCATGTTGGATTAAAAAAAAATCTTTGTTTTGTTTTAGTACAGTACATTTATTTCTGTGTTTACTTGTTGGTTCTGGCTAATGTTCTATCTGTTGGCTTGTTGCAGATTGTTAGATACTTGTTGAATTGTAACTGATTATAGTTTTTCATTTATATTATCAAATTGCTAATCGATCTGTTGGGTTGTTGCAGATTCTTGGGGCAGTTAGATACATGTTGACTTATTTGAACTGTATATTTCTTGTTATTTTTCAGTGGTATTGATTTATCTGTTTGGTTGTTGCAAAATCTTGGAGCAGTTAGATACCTGTTGGCGTATTCTAACTGTTATTTCTTGTTATTTTTCAGTGGTATTGATTTATCTGTTTGGTTGTTGCAAAATCTTTTTTTTTTTAAACTCTTTTTATTGTTCAACAGTGGTCTCAACAGTTACAGCATCGTACCCCATCAAGAAAACACAAATTGATAGGCAAAGAAAACATTTACATACAACATTATATGGACATTTCGTCATCTGAGAGCAACTCGCACAGATAAGTTCGGAAGGGGCCTCATATGTCTTTTGGTCGGCTTGCCCCCGGCAGAGTCAAAACAAATTGTTCCTCACATTCATTAATGTAAGTAAGTTCGCAGAGGAAAGTGGTCACATTTGGTGGCACAGGCTTCTTCCAGGCCTGCAGGATGCATTTCTTAGCCACAGCAAATGCGATATTAAATAGCCTCCTGGTTTTCTCCGAGCACTTGCCAATGTCTCCAAATAAATATTTCTGGGGGGTCAGCTGTGGGGGTATCTGTGTAATTTCAGCCAATATTTCGGCCACCTCTCCCCAGAACTTCAGGAAAGCCGGGCACTTCCAGTACATGTGAAAGGAGTCCGCATGTAGGGCCCCACACTTGGGACATTCCCCCACCCATGTTCCGCAGCAAATTTTGCCATTTTAGCTGGCGTATAGTGTAACCTATTTAGAAGTTTAAATTGTATCAGACGTAAGCCTGCATTCAATTAAACCTTTTTTGTTAGTGAACAGTATCTGCTCCATTTGCCCTCTGGGATAGGCATTTGCAAGTCTATCTCCCATTTGTCCTTGACCCGGTTCACCGAGGGGGTGTGGGCCTGTACTGCCCCATATAGGTTAGAAATGCCCAGCCCAGCCTTCATTGTGATGAGTTGTGTACAAGGGTGTTGAGGGATCTCATCTGGGAACATTGGCCATCTTTTCTGAAATGCGGCCATTACTCTGTAGTATTGTAGTATTTTGAGTGGCCCAACCCCCATCGCTCTAGTAAATTCCTCTCTGGTAGCAAATTTACCATCTATAAACATATCGCCTACCTTCATTTCCATGTGTGGGTCCCAGCTCTCCTGAATACTCAGGTCTGACATAGGGGGGATTCCCGGAAAATTCCACAAGGGGACTTCTGGGTTGTATGGTGTTTCCAACTTCAGTCGTTTAAATAATGCCCCCCCAGGCCCTGACCGTGCAGCTAACTGGATCGCAATCACAGTTGTCTTTATGGTGTGAATTAAATAGGACTGACTTAATGTCTGCTGGGGATATAGTTTGTGCTTCCACCCACGTGTGCGGTGTAACCCCAGGTTCCTCGTACCTGTATTTTGCAAACTGTGCCTGTGTGACCAGTTAATAGAGCTCAAAGTCTGGAGCCGCTATTCCTCCGGTGTCGTAGGGCTCTGTCATTTTCTCCCACCCTATTCTGGCTGCCTTCCCGTTCCATATGAAGGTTACTACCAGCGACCGTAGTCTTGAAAAAAAGTCTCTACCTGGCCATATGGGTATATTTACAAAAAAATATAGCAACTTGGGAAGAGCTATCATTTTAAGTAGGGCTATCCTGCCGTACAGGGATATAGAGAGGTGTCGCCAAATCTGTAGCTTGGTGCCCAATGTTTGCAGCGCCTTCTTGTGGTTGTCCGCGTACAGGGTTTGCCTGGTCCTAGACACTAACACCCCGAGATATCTAATACATTGGTCCGACCATTTAAGGCCGCAGGTGTTCACAGGGCATTTAGTGTGGGGTGTGAGCGGGAATATCTCTGATTTGGTTATATTGATAACGTATCCTGAATAATTTGCGAAATCATGTATGTCAGTCATAATGGGTGCTATGTTTACTTCTGGTTCGCAGACGTAGAGTAATGTATCATCTGCATAAAGTGATATTAGCTGGATAGAGCCTTTCATGTTAATACCCTTGTCCCTGTGTCTCAGCCGAACCGCAGCTGCCATAGGCTCAATAGTTAGGGCAAACAAGATGGGCGAGAAGGGAGAGCCCTGCCGCGTTCCCCTACCCAGTTGGAACATCTCAGAGATGGTTCTATTCGTGCAGACTTTGGCGCCTGGAGCACTGTAGAGCAGTCTTACAAATCTGATAAACGCCGACCCCACCCCAAATGCTTCCAAAACCGTGAAAAGGTAGACCCATGATACAGAATCGAACGCCTTTTCGGCGTCAAGGGCTACAGCTGCTGCGCTTCTGCTCGGGTCAATCTGTGCTATTATACTAATTAGTCTGCGTTTCAGTGCGGTGGACCTCTGGGGGATGAAACCGTTCTGATCGGCATGGACTAGAGTGGAGACCATGGGCAAATTTCGATTAGCCAGTACTTTAGCAAAAATATTGGCATCTACATTGATGAGCGAAAGGGGCCTGTATGATGACATATCGCTGGGAGGGCGTCGGGGCTTGGGGAGCACAGTGATAATGGCTTCCCTCATCGTCAGGGGTAATATGCCTCCCTCTAGAGCTTCCTCCCAGGTTTCCAACATTATGGGGACCAGTTCCGTGCGAAACTCCTGATAGAATTCAGCCCCCAACCCGTCAGAGCCCAGAGCTTTGCCCGACGCTAGCCCCATGATTGCCTCACTCATTTCTTCTGCAGTGACCGGCTGATCTAGTGCCATTTTACTCTCAAGTGAAAGTTTAGGGAGCCCTAGCGACGCCAGGTATGTTCTAATCTCAGTAGTTGTCCTCCTATCCTTGTTTGAATACAGCGTCTGATAAAATTTGGCAAATTCTCCATTTATCCCCTCTTCACTCATCAGCACCTCGCCAGCAGCGTTTTGTATGCTAGTAATAGGGTATGGCTGCCTCTCATTTTTAGTCAAAGTTAGCCATTGTTCTTCCCGCCTTATTACTTTCACCGTATCTGCGTGCTCTGGCAGGGGCCGCTATATATTGTATTTCTCTAGCAACCAGCCCATTAAAGGTTTGGATATGTTTATTAATCTCGGCCAGAACGGCCTTGTCGTGTGTACGGCTATACCTCCCTTCAGGGCAGTTCAAGGTATTTTCTACCCCCTCTAGCTCCCTCCTCACTCCCTTCAGGAGTCCAGTGGATTTGGAGATAATTGCCCCCCTAGCCCAGACCTTAAATGTTTCCCATACCGTGGAGACCCGTGCAACCACCCACCGTTATTTTTGAAAAACTCTGTTATTTCTTCCCGTAGTGTCTCCGCCACCCCCGGGTCACAAAGTATCCTACCTGGCATGCGCCATCTTCTGGCAGGTCTAGGAGCATCTCTTATCCTAAGCTCCAGTGTAACAAGGGAATGGTCGGACAGTGTGCGGCACAGGATTTCGCAGCTGTGCAGTGTCTCGGAGAGGTTCTGGGATAAAAAGAAATAGTCTATTCGTGATTCACTGTTGTGCATGGATGAGTAGTGGGTTTAATGTCTAACGTCTGGGTGTAATGTGCGCCATGCATCTATTAATGCCATTTGTGGAAGGAGTTGTCCCAGTGTTAGTGCCATTTTGGTCGGTGTCCTCGCTTTCGTGCTGGATCTATCCAATCCCGGGCTCAGGGCCATATTGAAGTCCCCCCCCATATTATGGAGGAAGCATCTAGTTTATTGAGGGTCTCATATATACTTAAATAAAAATCTGGATCATCTATGTTGGGACCATATGTATTAACCAGAGTAGTTTGCTTACCCGCTAACTTCCCCCAGACAAGAACGAACCTCCCTATCGCATCCAACTTGTGCCCTCCGCCCGGAACCCCATTGAGGGATGAATAAGAGTGATGACCCCTCGGGACTGGGACGAATAGTTCGTATAATATCGTGTCTTACCCCATTTGGGAATTATATTCATATTTACTGCGCCCATGGCATGGGTCTCCTGTAACATCACGATCTGAGGGCAATGTCTAGAAACATAGTTATTGACCTTCCTGGCCTTCATCGGGTTATTTAAGCCTCTAACATTCCAGGACAGCAGAGTTATTCGCAGTACCCCCGTGGTATCATTCCCATGTGTAATAATACTTGCCATACCATCATCCAATTCCAGTATTCAAACGGCGGGGGCAGCAACCGCAACTGCGAGACCACTTAACCTTTAAACCAAGCTTAACAACAAAACAACTTATCCCCCCCTTTCATCCACAGCTTAACGCAGCCAACCGATGTCCCGTACCCTGCCCCCCCACCCGCATCATCTCCCCAAACTCGACGATGCAACCCATGAGCACTCATAACTTGCCCGAAGGGCTTTCTTGTTGAGTTGGTGGACATTTCCAAAGGGGCAACCACTGTCGACACTTGGCCGCCCACGTCAGAGGCCCCAGGCCCGGTAATTACGGCGATCCCTCCAGTCCAGTCGTGTCGACTTATAGAAAGGACGGTGAACAATATATCATGGCAGGGATGGTGTGGTTTCATCCATTTGACAGATCTCTTCAGTCTTCCCCAGGATTGGGTCTCGCATTTTAATCCACATTGCGGTCTCCAGGGGGCAACGGATTGGAGGCCTCCACGTATGCCATAGATTCAGCAGGGTTCTCGAAGAAATGGGCCCTCCCTCCATGTTGGATTCTCATTTTTGCGGGGAACATTAATGCGTATGGGACACCATGGAGCCGTAGCTGTCTTTTGACCGTCTCATATGACCTACGTTGTGATTGTATGTTCGCAGAGAAATCCGGATAAATGTGGATTCTATTCTCCTCGTATTGTAGCGTACCTTTTTCTCTGAACAGTCGAAGTATTGTATCCCTGTCCTGATAGTTGAGGAGCCGTGCTATGATGGTGCGGGGTGAGGCACCCAGCTTCGGAGGTGGTGCAAGGGTACGGTGTGCTCTTTCCACAAGGAAGTGGTCCGAAAGGGATCCTGTCCCCAGCACAGACTTTAGCAATTCCTCCACTTGTCTTTCCATGGAGCCCCTGCCGAACGTCTCCGAAACCCCAACTATCCGAATGTTGTTTCTGCGGGACCTCGATTCGAGATCCCCGCACTTATTCAGAGTTTTGCGTAGCTCGGTTTGAAGTAAAGCTATGTCGTGGCCATGTTCTATGAGTACATCCTCGTTGAAGCTTATTCTGTTCTCTGCCTCCGTGATGCGTGAGCTTTCCTTTTCCACTCTCGCCTTTAGGGAACCAATTGTAGCCACTATGTCGTCCAACTTGACGTTAATGGCCAGGAACCCATTCTGCACGATTGTTGCCAGGCGGTCCAATGGGTCCGTGTCTCGGTTTTCGGAAGCTTGTGCCGCCGCTATCACCTGCGGTTGGGAGCTGGCAAAGGTATCCATAGGGCAGGTTTTTCTCCCCCCTGCCGCCTTCTTCTCAGTGCGGCCCATCAGTTAGTGCCACTGGTGTATGGTGGGTTGCGTTTTCCAACGTGTATATGATGGGGCCCCCCGGAGATTAGAGTTTTAATGCCAGCAGTCGTGCGAGCGGGTGGTGTAGCAGTCTTAGCCCTGTCTGCCAGCAAGGATCTTGTCGCAGCCCGAATGAGGGATTGAGGCTTGGCGTGACCAAGGTGTATACTCCCGTCTTCAGGTCGTTATTATTAAGCTCTTGCGACCCTTCCCCCGGATCACTCACCGCGACAGCGGCGCACGAGCCGGGCCTCCGCTTCAATGGGGGAGTGTGTCGCTGCAAAGCCTTCGACCGGGTCTTGCCTTGCTGGTCCAATGCGGTGGCAACGATGTAAAGCGTTACAGTCCCTCAGCCGCGCCCGGGTGTGGATGCGTCGCCCCTCCCCCACTCGGCCGGCTAGCGGTTACAAGCACCGGGCTCAAGTAGATGTCGTGTGGAGCCCTTGGGCAGCCGCGTTGCAGCCTGGCAGTCGCTGCAGTTTCACATCCGGATATCTCTGCTGTTCCGGGGCCGCCTTAGTCAGCGTTTTCAGGATTCCTTCCTTAGACCTTCCGCCGTAGTATTTTATGGTCAACCGTCGACCAACTTGGAGCTGGAAGGATGAATTTGTTGCGAGGATTTTGAACGAGCCGGAGCTCTCTACCTAGGCGGCCATCTTGAACGTGAGCAACAGCGCCCCCTCAGTTGTTGCAAAATCTTAGGGCAGTTAGATACCTGTTGGCGTATTATAACTGTTTATTTCTTGTTATTTTTCAGTGGCATTAATTTATCTGTTTGGTTGTTGCAAAATCTTGGGGCAGTTAGATGCCTGTTGGCGTATTCTAACTGTTTATAGTTTTCTAATTGAAGTTTTATTAATGTTTATGCAAAGATTAGTTATTAAATTTTGGTTCTAAGAATATTAAATAAGCGTTTATAAGATTTGCTGTTAATCTATGCTTTAAAGTAATGGTATTATCATTACATTTGAACCATCCACAATTCTTTTTTATATGTGCAGTGTAGTGACCTGTATTTTTTGTGGTCCCTGCATGGTAGATTATACCTATGGTTGTGAAGGTTTTCTTACCAACTGATACTTGACCATGTGTGATTCCAGTCAGCTTGCAGTTGTTTTTAGGACCATTTGCATTGTAACATTGAAGCATTAGTATTACATATTTACTATGTGTTTGTATTAGTAAGGTAGAGCGATTATCTGAATTGCATGTAGTACATAATCTGCCATGGTTTTCATTTTGTACAAGTTGCTGAAATGGAACAGATTCACAGTTAGGTATGGATACATACACAAAACGTTCATTAGGGATTTCTTCGTGTTGCATATTGTTGCACAGAGTGCATGTATGTTTCCTGATGTATGAAATCTGGAAGATTTCATTTATAGGTATGTTTTTGTTTTCCAGTACTTGTAGGAAGTATATTAGAAATTCTTGTGGATCTTCATGTGAGTTTATAGTGAATTTCACCATTCCAGCACAGTTGTCCAATTCTTGTCTTATTCCATGAACACTATGGGCCTCATTACATGTGCGGAATGCGTTTAACGGTGCCGGTACTGGTGCCATAGCCGTTAAACGCATTCCGCACTATTACGAGGTTCCCTCGCGGGACCCGATGTGGACGTCTGGTTTTACCAGACGTCCAGAGCGGGTCCCGCAAGGAGTCCAGGGAGCGAACAAAAGGCCGGTCGTAATCGTCCCGTTGTTAGCTCCCGCACCCATTCCCATTGAGCCCTATGGGGGCTCAAATGGGAATGGGGAAGGTCCGGGTCCGGGTTCCCTGAAGAAGGAATTACCGGGCCCTCCAAACTCAGAATGGCCTGGGAAATTCCCCATTCAGGGAACCCAGACACGGTTTTGGGGACAGCCATGCCCTTATTAAGGGCATGGCAACTTCCAAAGTCGTAATGAGGCCCTATATGTGTTGTCAGGATTGTTGGTTGCATTTCTATGAAGGACTAACATTTGCAAACACAATTGATCTGTACTGTGTAAGTAACTGTTGTCAACAATTGGTGGCAATTGAAATAGAATATTTATTGCTACATTCGCGTAGCAATTTACACCAGTTATATTTGAATATTTGAATAGACCAGGTAGTTCTGTGTCCAAGTCATTTTTTCGGTGTGTGTGTGTTGCTTCTTTGAAAAAGTACCTGAGTTACTTTGAGTAATAGATTCTTCTTTGGTTGTAGTAATTGATGAAGTTTTAGCTTCTTTTACTCTCTTTGGAGAATTTGCAGTGAGATCCTGTTGCATTTGTATTTGAAGTCGTTTTCTTTTACAACATTTTGCTTTTTGTGGAACAGGATATGTTTTTAGATGGGGATGTATAGTGAACGTAGTCTATTGTATTCTAAAATGCAAGGAATATCAGTGTTTACTTTACTTGCATCGAAGTTGATTAGAAATAGACTGTCAAATGTACGTAAGTTTGATAGTGCTATGTAGCTCATTCCTTCTTTAAAGACTGTGTTCCCAATATCTATCAATGCTTTATCTAGGGTAAGACCCTGTGATTTGTGAATGGCGACTGCATATGCTAGAGTTAGAGAACATTGTTCTCTGTGTACATACATTTCTTTGAAAAGAAGGAATCGAGCTGTTGAGCGCCCTATCCTTTTTACTTCTGAAAGTTTGTCAAAGAGAATATTGACAAACTGAATGTTGTCACGTGGGTATGTTTGAAAGCCAACAACGTTACCCAGTGCTCCATTAACTAGTCCTTGCTCCACGTCAAGGTTACATTTAAGCATTACTATACAGTTTAAAGATAATTTTAATATTTTCTCCAAACCAGCTGTGTTGGGGATAACATTTTCTAAGGTATTTAGTCTTGCTGTGGCGTGTTGACACATGGGTAGTGTCATACCATGTACGTCCAGTTTGTCTGTGGAGCAAATTTCAATTATTGGTTGCATTTCTTTTTTCAACATTGTTTCATTGAATTTGGAACAGCTTGCAAGAGTTGGCATCAAGGACATACAATTGACATTTGTGTGTGCTAATTGTTCCGTGACATCAGTAGCACATGAGTTATTGCCATACAGTGCATGGATGTGCCGGGTTTTTAATATTGCTTGTGCTTCTTGAGATAGTACACCAACTCTAATACTTTTTAAAATGTTGGTGTAGGTGAGGTCTGCAGATTGGCACATGTTTTGTGTTAATTCTCTGTATTGGAAATGTTGCCAAAGGTTGACATTTCCTATGCTGCCAACAGTTTTACGGCAGAGTATGTGTCCTAAGGTTTTAAAAATAGGTTCCCCTTTCACTGGTTTCAATTGAAGAAGATCTCCGAAAACAATAATGTGTTTTCCTCCAAAGAGCTCTTCGTAGTTTGTTTTAAGTACTTCTTGTAATCTGAGGTGAATCAAAGCCAACATTAGGTTGAAGACCCTGCTCACTTCATCTATTAGTAGCATTTTCATGTGTTTTAACACTCTGCGTAGTTCCATTGCAGCTTCTTTAGAAAGTTTGTAATATTCTAATTTGTTTTGGTGTTCTACTGGAAGGAGTAGTAATCGATGTAAAGTGACACCGCCTATGTTTTAGGCAGCTAAACCTGTGGGGGCAGTTACAACAGCTGACATTTTGTTGTTTGTCAATTGTTGAAGGAACTTGCTGATGATTTTGATTAAGAATGTTTTGCCTGAACCAGCTTCCCCACTGACATATAGTAGTATAGGTTTGTAACTTTGGCAGGTACAGTCTTTTTTTTCATGTTGTACACCATGTGCAATTTATTTTGTTACTTCTTGAAAAATGGTATGTTGCTCTTTGTTCAGTTTTGATTGTAGTACAGTTAAGTCTTCTGTATCTTCTGCATAGTGACAGATGGTGTTTTCTACTTCTGTCATAGCTAATTCTGCCTCATTTGCTATAAGTGTCTGTCCCAGTGGTTCTTGGCTTCCTGTTTGAGAAGGTTGACTACTGTCAGGAGTGTCCTTATCTAGTTGGACCTGAAGTTCTTCTTCGTGTTGCTGTTCATTGTGCATCATTGTTTTGCACTGTGTAAAGTTTACATCAGTTATAGTGCTTTCATTTACTTTGAAAGCGTCTTCATAGGAGTCCTAGTTATCTAGTATCTCTTCTTCTTTTCTCCATGGTTTAAAAAGTTGTAGCAGAGACATGTAACACAGTTCTTTATGTTGAGGAGTTTTTAATG
The DNA here is from genome assembly GCF_040938575.1 of Ambystoma mexicanum. Classification (NCBI taxonomy): domain Eukaryota; kingdom Metazoa; phylum Chordata; class Amphibia; order Caudata; family Ambystomatidae; genus Ambystoma; species Ambystoma mexicanum. The sequence goes on along the minus strand of NC_090930.1, from coordinate 1,316,208,384 downwards.
ACAATTTGATATAGTTAATTAAGCTTGGTTTGGTAAGTTTCACTAAGATGCCTTAACGATTTGTCACTCTCTATCTACCTTTTTTTCATCGGGTTTTATATTATTTTTGTACGTGAAGTTTTGGGTTATATGGTATATACACATGGTTTCCAAAGTGGTACTCCTGTTTGGGTAGTATGAGTCTAGTACATTGTTTTTCAAAATGTCTTAGCTGTTGGGATCATTTTTGGCTATTTTTTCTATGTCGTCGTATGATTTTAGAACTCTTTTTCTAGATTTAGCAGGACCAAGACTTAGCCATACTATATTTTCAGATTTTCCATACAAAGCAGTACCAGTTAAACGATCTGCAGCTTCATAGCAGCCACATTCTCTATGAGGGAGCATTTTTATGCGTAAGCTGTACAATTTCTGAGACAGTGTTTTGTCTGATGATAGGTCATTCCAGAGGTCTTGAAGCTCTGTTTTTTCTGCTTTGGTTAAGTAGGCTGTAACATATCGTGCAACTGCAGTGGAATTGTCTGCAATGTACTGCACATCTATGTTTTCATTCCATAAGAGGGCAACAATTGCATTGTAATCATTGATATATTTTGCTTCTTCTGTTCTTTTCATGTAATATGTGTTCTTAGGTGATTTACCTTTAACAATATGTCTAACTGAAGACATGAAGTTGTTCACTTCACCTGTTTCTGTAACTGGTCTAGGGAAACCAAAGCGGCATTTGGTGTAGTATTTCCCTTTGTTTTTATATTTGCAATGACAATATTTACCACATTTGTGTCTTTGAAATTGTTCAATTAGTGCATGAAGATCACTATTTGTTGCTTCTGATGGCATTTCACAAGTGACATATTTTTCGATAAACTGTAAAACAGTGGCATCACTGTCTTGACCACATTTAGGAGCATCTTTAATCCATAAATGCATGTGGATATGTGGTGCTCCTCTGGCTTGGTATTCTTTTCTCCAAAAGAAGTGTTGCACTTCTCCGAGGGGATGAACAGTTTTATTACAAATAAAGTGTAGCATAGCAATGAAACGATAATGGAAATATCTTGAAACATTAACCGGATCTAAAGAGCAAAGTTCTCCAGGTGTTAGTATATCTATGTTTGTTTTGTTTTTGTGTGATATGCGTAGGAAATCATGTAAATCTTCCCATGCATATTCTGCACAACTTAATTTAACAAACCAAGTGGGTGGGCCAAGGTTTCTCATCATACAACGTATATCTCCGTGACGTCGGAACCAGTACTCTTTAATACTTCGCATGTTTGCTAACATATTTGTAATGCTTGAGTGTAAAACCTCATCTTTTTCTTGCACTTTTTGTAGTAATTGTGAAGTAATTGTGTAGCTGACACATTTTGAAAGTGGCTTCCTGACTTCAATGTGTGTGCAACTCCATAACATAGAGTTGCTAGTTCACTTTCAAAGAGTAGGTGGCATTACACATTATGTCTAAATCTGGGATCTTCAGAATACATTCGTAATGAGCGGTATTCTGATGCTGTTATCTGAATAGGCCTATCATCGTACCTTCCTCCTTTCCCAGTAGGAAAGAGTAGAGGAAAAGCACGTGCTTCTATACTTGTTTCCCATATGCTGATTGGTGATCCTTTGGTTTGTCGCATTTGGTAAGTTTCTAGTGCATCATCTATGGTGTCATTAGAGTTTAATGGATGAATTGTATAATGGTCTAAAATATTAGATACTGTAGCAGGTTCTAGAAGTGGAAATTGACCAGCTTCTGGTGACTCTTGAATTATTTCAGTTGTTTCCCTTAAGTTTTCTTCAATATTCATTTCTTTGTAGTATTCATTATTGTATTTTAGGTATTGCAAGGCTTGTCTAACTTTATGTAAGTCTACGAGTTGTTGGCAATTGTTTTGTCTTTTGTAGGTACACCATTTACTAAGATTAAAGATCTTGCTCTATTGCTCTATTGGATGTTGCACTCCCAGAGTGTGCACATTTTCTTTTAGATCTAATGGTAAATAAACTACTTTGCCACAAATGCCTTTCACCAATTCAGAGGGAGGTAATTTTGCTGTTTTTGGTTGAAGGCGTATTATTTCTTGAAATGGGTGCACTGTTTGAATTATGATGCTCTCATATAAATTGAGTTGTTACAGGGGTTTTGGTAGTGGGAATAATTCCAAATGATTTGTGATAGCACGTGAAGGAGTTTGATTGTTATCAAGTTTTGTAGTGCAGTAACTGCAAAGTATTAAGGGGTCAGTTATTTCGTATTTGTTTTCTGCTATAAGGTAGCGAGCTAATTCAAACCATTTGGAATCTTCATTGTTTTCTATTTTGTATGTTACGTCTATAGTTTTTGTGTTACTTTTATAAAAAGTTCTGCGGCAACATACACACACATGGTTTGGTACTTCAGCGGATGTACTTTTAAATTTTAGTATTTCTTTTTTGTATGTGTGTAGTAGAAGGTTGCCATCTGTACAATTGTTGCTAGTCTGTTGTAAAGCTACTGCATTTTGTAAGTGGCTTTCACTTCCAAAATATTTTTTCTGGATATGCTCTATTTCTTCGAGTAGGTCTTTGGCTGTACCATATAGAAGATTGTTATTTAAATTGGCTAGTGCTAAATCAGGACTTTTAGGATCGTACAGTTTATAGAGTAGATTTCTTATAGTTGAATGATGTGTTGATATCATTTTGATATGATGGAAGGTGCTTTTGCAAATAGGTCCTGGAATGCAGGCTAATGAATGTCCTTGTAGTTCTGTGTATTTGCGCACTGGACAGGTATCCATATTTTGCAGCAGTTTCATTTTGATTTTGTCTTTGCCTTTCACATACTTATTGAGGAACTGGCGTAAAGATTTGAAAGATTTTTTGGCAATGTTACACATTGATGTGAATGGCCATTTGTATACTGGACGTTCTGGTTCAGTCAAATGGAGAGGTGATACTGAGTTTTCTGGGGATATTTTTGTAAGCAGTATTTCTTGTTGCATTATGGTATTTTTAAGTTTTTCATAACCTCATCCACTGCTATGTATCGCAATTGTGTTTGTTTGCTTTTGTTTCTATGTTTCTTCATTAAAATATGCTTCTGTGCTCGTGGTGTGACTCCATTCACCTCCACAGATATTTAAGAAGTTATTTTTGTTGACATTCCGTTTATTGAGAAGTCTTTTTTGTAATTTAGTAGTTAGTTTTGTTAGTGGTTTCATTCTGTTTAACACTAAAATAAATAACTTTCTTTTGAGAAGGATTGCACTGTCTATCAAAGCTTCTAAGATCAATTTTCTGCGGTAGGTTTTAAGGGTTGTGCATGATTTGTCTCCTGTTTTTATAAGATTCTGAAGGACTCTGTGGCGGAACATTTTTGCTAAAAATACTTTTTTTGGTATGGTTATTTGCCACTTTATCAAGATTTATAGGAGCAGTGTTAGCATTAGTGGTAGCTGAATTCTTGTTAATCACTTTCTGTTTTGTTTTACATTTTGATAGAGGAGGCAAAGTTTCTGTACTGGAAGCTTGTTTTGTTTCGCTAAATGACTGTATTAGCTGTTTTGTTTGAACTTTTTGTACGAACTCTGCTAGAGATGGATGCTTATTTTGGACACTTTTATTTTCATTTGCTCTATTTCTGCGGTGCTTTTTACGGACTTGCTTTTTGGTAGGCATTCATTGGGGTCTGTTGAAAAAAAAGAAGGTATGGGTTGGGCTGTTCTGCAATGTATATGTGCTGTGTGCATGAGTGTCTGAGTATGATGGTAAAGATGTATGTGGTGGTGTGTGATTGTGCATTGGTCAGCTACAATAAGTTGGGAAGGCTATTCTTCTATTTGTGTGTTACTATACTGCGGTTCAGATGACAGTAGAAAGTGAGCTAGTGGTGAAGAGAAACACTAATAGTAAATCTAATGGAATAAAAATTAAAACTTTTCTTTGTTTTGTAATACTAACATTCTAGGGACTGAGCTATGTTATTTGTGTTCCAAAAAACAGGGATTTGTGTGACATTCTGCCTGCTAATCCCTGTTTAATAAATGGGGAATTGTGTGCAGAATGGTGCACAAATCTCTGTTTTTTTGATGCACAAATTACATGAATCAACCGCACAGTGTGTTTGTGTAACAGTGAGAATATTAAGGTAGTATTGTACTTACTCTTTTTTTGTGGAATGAGCAGGTTTCTTCAGAGATGTTGTTTGTAGTTCAGATGCTGCTGCTTTTCAGGAGAGTGGTCTTCACTGCAATTGTAAAAGAAAGACGTTAGTAATTTTGTGTGTTTATAGCACTGATGTTAATTTATTTGTTGATGTTTATGTTTTTGTAGTAGTATTCTTGTTTGATATCTGAACATAGTGTATGCATGCAGTTCATTTGACTATGTGCAGCCTTTATATTTTATTTACAATATGTTAGTTCAACATGCTTTTCAAATGAGTAGAATATTAAGTGTATGAAACTCACTTGGTTTTTTAAAGCTGTGTTATAGAATGTTAGGAGAAAGAAGACATAATAATATATTTATTTTTCAAATTTTATAAGGTAAATGGTAAAAACTGTGTAGAAAAGCATGGAATGTATGCATTTGTGGAGGTGTGGGTAATAAAGCAGAAGGATGTGATTTACAGGCAGTGGTGTTATTGCAGCTGGGAGCTTTTCAATGATAGTGTCTATGTGTGTGAGTGTATGAAGATGCATGACCTTTTCCCGCCTGTGTGTAATTCTATAATACACTACTATGTGTTTTTCCACAATTATACTGTAATTTCTCTCATCTTGTAACATTATAATTTTTTAGATAGGTGTGTGTGTAAAAAAACATTTAGATAGCAGACAGGTTTGGATGTGACAGTTGATTATAGCAGATGGGAAAAATTACAGTAAGTTCATTTTACAGGTTATACAGGTTGGGTGGCATTACTCTGTTTATATGCATTCATAAGATTTGCACATGTACTCTGAATAAAATATGCATACCTGCAGTTTGTATTCATGCATGTGGATATACATGCATCTGTAAGTAGAAATCTTGGAGACTTGTACAGTAGTTTTGTAGTAGGTGCTTTCCAATGATATGAGACTTGTACTCAGAGTGATCAACAGTACATTTGAAGTGCTGAACACTGATGATGGAGTTAGATGTAGAGGACTTGGATGTGATTGGTGGATGGGTGTGTGACTGCTTAGCTGTATCCAATGAGGGAATGGCAGAAAGAGTGAAGTGGAAAGGGTAGAAGGGCTGTCGAAGAGTTACGCTGTCCGCCGTCACCGCGGCTGTCCGCGAACAGGGCATGCCACATCCGGGGTTTTCCAGCAAATCCAGCATGGAAAGGGGACTGTAGGGATCAGCCAATCAGAGGTTGAAGTTGTGGATTTGTGTTGAAAGAGACCTGAGTGTAGTGAAGATGGCAGAGGTGGAGAAAGTCAAGATGTTGGTGCCTGGAGATATGTTTGTGCATGGTTTACAGCAGTATGCTCAATGCAGGCATGTGCCAAACAATTTTGATGTTAAAGGAGTGGAGGTGGTGTGGAGCACTGGGCCTGATTGCAATGCACAGGGAATTGTAGAAGTTTGTAAAGGTATGGGCAGGATGAACAGTCCCCATGTGGTAGTTGTGCATTATGGGGCTTTCCATTTGGGCTATGTCAGTGCCCCTACTTTGTTGGCAGATTTGGAACACTTGGTTCAAGCAGTAATGAACATCCTTCCAAATGCCAAAGTAATCTTTTCTGGATTAGTACCTAGGGCAATATGGGACAATTGTTCTGTTTTTTGTCCTCAGCAAAACATTGCGAGGTGTGCAATTGTTAAGACGGATTTCTGAACTCTGTCCTGGCGGCGCAGAAGTTCAGAAGGCCAACCTAATTACTTGGAACAGGGTAACCTCTGGACAAGCCAGGCCAATCAGGGTAGCGATTGCGGCGGTCAAGACTAGGTCTCAAGAGGGGTGAGGGTGACTGAAAGCCCGCAATGAGCACACAAAGGAAGGGCACTTAAAAACTACTCCAAACAGGTGTTATATTAAAAATATATACACATTTATTCCAAGGCCTTTGCAACAATGACCGTAGCGAGAAATCACGATAAAACTCTAGTAAACCAACACATACCAAACCAATACAATATATATACAAATACAAACGAGTCTAAAGCGTTAGATGCACGAAATGTTTAGTCCACCTAGAAGGGGAGGAAAACAGGCAGTGCAAAATAATGATTAGACCCAGTCCGCCTTCAGAGGCACCTAACTAAAAGGAAGTCCAAGCCCTACGAAGAGTGGAGCCGTGTGCTCAAAAGTACCTGCACACGCTGGTGCCAACGGGCAAAAAGGGGGTTCTCTTCGAGGGAATCAGGCATTTCAGTTTGGTGCACAAATGAAGAAGAACAGAGTTCCGCGACTCAAGCACAGCCTCCACTGTGGGCAGAAGCAGAGCGCGAGTACGGAAAGGCATGCTGTTTGACACAGCAGGGAAAAGCTATGGGCTCCTGCAGGAGGGCGACCAGTTCCTAGCTATGCTACTCAGCAGTCCCCGATGCAAGCAGACCCAGGCTTCTCCGCGTCAGTTTCAGTGCTGGCAGGTTCAGGGGAGCAGGGGATGTCTCACCGTCGTGTAGATTCTGCAGCAGCAGAGTTGAGTTAAAGATGTCCCAAACGAAGTGAACCCGCACAATTTGTTACCACAGCAGGGCATCGGAGCGGTCGTGTGTATCTCAGCCAAATGTACACTTCTCACTTCAGACCTGGGAATGCCAAGTGTACGAATCGTGTGAGGGTGACAAGGACTCGAAATAGAACACAACCTGGCGGCGGTTACAGAGCAAGACTCCTGGGTAGGCTGGTCAATCTGCTGGATGGCCCAGAGACACTTCCGAAGGCTTACGTGCAGGAGATGGTGAAGATGCCGAGAATAGCTGTCCCCGCTATTCCAAGGGTCGAAGTACCAGTACAGGCCTTCTGGTTCGATCAGAGGTAGAAAGGGTTTCACAAGGCGACAGCAGTGCAGAGGAGCAGTCCTTCAGCGGGTCACCAGCGATTCCTTGGTTCAGCCTCGTGGTTGCAGGATACTTGGCTCCTGTATTCCCTTGTTTGTGAGAACTCAGGAGATCGACATGGAAGTGGCGTTTCCAGCCCCCTCTTATCCACGGTTCCCTTCGCGCCAAAACGGAGGGGACCCAATGGGAGATCCGCTCATCAAGCACTCACACCATACGTGGACCTATCACAGACCACGGTGGTCCCAGGCATTCACACCACTCTAGACTCTCTGGCACCCAGGATGTGTATTGGGACCAGACATCCCAGCCCACATCCTGGAGGCACACACAAGGCCTGTAGAAGCCCGCCAAAGCATCTGTGTTTCGCGGGAAAGTACATTCCCAAATAAGGAAGGCCCCGGGTCGGCTCGACCTGGGGAAGGTGAAGGGGGCAAGACGGTCAGCGGACAGGACAAAGGAGCCTCGTGGTCTGGCCATTTTGGGAGCCAGGCCACCATTTTGGGCTAAGCGCGAGAAACGTGCTTAAAACGCCAAAAGGAGCTCAAAACACAAGAAACGATCGCTGCCACCATTCCCGTCCGTGATTCTCTTGCACCGATCAGTTACAATCCAAAAAGAGTATCTAGGGCCTGTAGAAGGCTAGAGACCCAAGAGAGCAGTAACTTAGCTTACAGTGCCCTCTTGTGTCATGTTGCACGAAAGCCGCAACATGATAAAGAAACTACGGAAAACAGCGTTTCCCGGTACTGACTGTCTTAAGGGCATGTCAGTTTCCCCGTAAGAATGGAGCGAAAGCCCAGAGGAGTGCGGCAGAAGGCTGCACTTCTCTGGCAAAGTCTAGATCATGGTGAAAACAACAGCAAAAAGTTTAGGGGTTGCCACATGGAAGGAAAATTACCCACAATTAAGAAATCTTTCCTAACAGCAATCAACCATGGCATGTGTGCTTTCATGCTTAGAGCTGGTATGTTTTTCTGTAATAATGAGAATATTGATTCCAGTAATGCTGTTTATTTTAAAGAAGATGGCATTTTCTTATCTTTTTTGGGAAATGCCATGCTGTTTTGGAATGTAAGGATTGCTTTGGAGAAGGTTATGTGAAGATTTTAGTTGTATAGTAAGAAAAAAAAAGAAAAAAATACAAAATAACAGGTGTTTGTCAAGCATCTGCAAAAAAAACTAAACAAAACTGCTCTTTTCAGAGCCAACCTCAAAGGGGAAATGGGGCATACTATTTAAATTTACATTCACCACGCTCAGATGTTCAATATGTCCGTGGACATGGTGGTTGTCTGCGGACATCGCGTATTACATACAGGGATTTTGGGGTGCAGAGGCATGCAAGTGAGAATGAGCAGAGCAAGGGATTGGTCAGTAAAGTTTACTGGGTGTGTTGTGTAAGGAGAGAGTTTGTCAGAAAGTCTTTTTCCTGAAAGAAGAACAGTTAGCTATGGCTGTGTGTTTCAGGAAACAGATTATCTGGATTTTGGAAGACTCATGGATACATTAGTTGGAGGTGTTTTTCCACAATTATACTGTTATTTCTCCCATCTTGTAATATTATAATTTTTTAGATAGGTGTGTGTGTAAAAGAAACATTTAGATAGCAGACAGGTTTGGAAGTGACAGTTGATTATAGCAGATGGGAAAAATTACAGTAAATTCATTTTACAGGTTATACAGGTTAGGTGGCATTACTCTTTTTATATGCATTCATAAGAGTTGTACATGTACTCTGAATAAAATATGCATACCTGTAGTTTGTATTCATGCACGTGGATATGCATGCATCTGTAAATAGAAATCTTGGAGACTTGTACAGTAGTTTCCCACTGTAGCGTAGCCATGTAGGCCATGAGCCCATGGAGGTATTTTTGTTTATTCTCAACATCCACGCATGTCGGTGTTGGGGTGCAGCCTGTACCTCGTCCCTCCTGGGTGGCCTCCCCCCGGTCCACACATGGCCATTTTTGATTTATTTTTTAACAGTGTGGTAATTTGTGTGGCTCCCGTATGCATCCACTGTGTATTCCAGCTGCGCACATGCAGGCTTGTCCTGTTTTTGGGTTAGATGTTTGGGTTCCTGACACCCACACACCCCTCCTGCTTCCCCTTTCTATGGGCTTGCAAAGGGTGTGACCAAGTGACAGTAACTTAAACAGTGACATTCTGCTCCCATAAGTTGTATGGAAAGTCTGTAGTCAAAACTGTGTATACATCCCTAGTGGGCATTGTTGTAGAAATCTCCACTGCATGGTGGATTTATGTATGGTTCTACATCCATGCCTTTTTCCTTATATACATGTACCTTCTTCATGTCTTAACAAGCCCATCTACTTTGCAGATTCAGTTTATGTTGTATGCAGTTCACTGATACATTTGCCTTCCAGCAACAATCTGCAGTTGGAAGGGGTCGATGTGCTGCCTTAGTCAGGTTGTGACACTTGCACTACTTTTATTTTTTATTGTGACATATTGCCACTGTTTGACCATGTACTGATGTTTTATCTTGCTGGTAAGTATTTACTCATGTGTGTTGTTTTTGTATTCATTATTGAGAGCAAATTGTCTGTGGCCTGTTTCCATTTAGGACAATGCACTTTGTGACACTTGTGTCATGTGTTGTGCATTCATTTGGTTGCTTTCACATTGCATGCCATGGTGTGTTAGGGAGGTGTTGGGTGACATGCCACTATTTTGATGTGGTATTTTGCAAGGGGGTAGTCCTTCATGCTGCATGAATTTGTGCCTTTTTGTGACACAGCATTGGGTGTCTTTGAGTAGCTAGGGATGCACACAATGTAGCACTTCCAGGTGAACAATCTCAGGCTGGTATGGTTGTGACAGTTGACTGTCCCTTTTGTCATCATCACTGATTGCGAGCTGGTATGTGCCAGGCCTGTGTGCACTCCGCAGGGTTGGGATTTTAGGTGAAGTAATATGCCACAAGCTGGGTCCGGGCTGCCTCACCACGTGCCCTTTCACCTCGCATGTGCAGCGGCGTGCATGTGGGGGCACCACCATGTCCACTGGCACGCCCCGCTGGGTTGCAACGTTTTGCAGGACACATACTGCCACTATGATCCTGCACACTACTGGGGGTGCATATAGCAGCTGCACACCAGAGCGGTCAAGGGAGCGAAAGCGTGACTTGAGCACTCCGAATATGCGCTCCACTATGCCCCGGGTTGCAATATGGGCTGTGTTGTATCTTACCTCGGGTGGTGTGGTGGGGTTCCGAATTGGCGTCATCATGTAGGTGCTCAGAGGGTAGGCACTGTCCCCTCGGGAGGTGATAATGGTTGTCATTAGTGGACTTTTCCCATTTCTCAGTTTGTGACATGCATGCATTTGCAGAGGCATTTATGCTCACCAATCAGCCATGTGTCGCCATGCCGGCCAGCTTCCAGGTCCCGGTTTTGGGGTGACATTCTGAATATGAAACTATCATGGCTGGACCCTGGATAGTTGGCATATACTGAGGTGATGATTCCCTTGGCATCACATACAACCTGCACGTTGATGGAATGCCAGTGCTTGCGGTTCCGATAGATATGCTCAGTGGCCCTGGGTGGATGTACAGCCACATGGGTGCAATCAATGGCACCTAGGACTTTGGGGAAGTGTGCCACCCCGTAAAATTGCTGGACAAAAGCCTGCCTTTCTGCAGGTGTTCGGGGCATTTATATGTGCCTACGGACTGAGGGGCGTGCAGTCATGATGGCCAACACCTGGTGTAGGCAGCGTGACTGCATGGCCTGTGACACACCCCCCACTATGGCACTTGTCCGCTGAAATTAACCAGTAGCCAAGAAGTGCAGTACATTGAGCACCTTTTCCAAGGGGCTCAGTGCTTGCGAGCACAGGGTGGGTGATGTGAGGTCATCCTCCCACTCCCTCACCAGGTCTAGGATTATGTGTGGTGGAAACCTGTACCTCCCATACACCTGGTCATCAGGCATCCCAAAAAGGCTGGTCCTTGGTCCTAGGTAAAAAAATGCGGGGCCTGGCTATCCTCCTCCTGCGGTGTCCCACGACCACTGCTGCGAGGAATAGTATATTCATCGTAGCGTCTGAGCTTGTTTGTTGTTTGCGTGCACTTTAATGCTGCGTGGGACCGCTTACGCCTGCTTCCTGCAGGCGTATGTGTTTCTGGATTAGCACGTCTTTCTTGGCGCACGCCTTTCCCCTGTTCGATTCCATGAATACTTGTTGTTAGCGCGCGTGTGGGCGTTGCGAGCATTTACCTCCTGTACTTCCCCCGTAACGCCCACATTTTCACGCGTTGTTCCCCATTCCGCGTGTTACGCCCCGTGTTACGCCCACATTTCTTGTGTGCGCTACGCAAGGTGCCCTTTCCCTGTGCGCATAGCGTATGCCGTTTAGTGACGTGTGCGCCCGTGTGCGCCACCCACGGATTTGGCGCACGTCCCAGCTTTTACTAGCACAGAGCATTCCATGAATCGATCAACGGCTGCATGCGCGGCTTTGGCAGGTGTGGGCTGCGATTTTCACACTTGCACTCCTCTTTTCGGCGCACATTTATTCCATGAATTACCCCATACGTATTGTGGTGCACGGTTACATGTTTGCTTCAATGGTTGTGTTATGGAGCAGTATTTATGAGTTGTATTTATTATAATATACTTACTGTTTGGTTTGGTAACTGGAGCACATATATTCTTTGTCAATTTCTGTGATAAAAGAAAAGATCATGTTAGTGTCGATAGTTTATAAAGACTTATAACATTGAATAATAGACATTTCTGATTCATTTCGACCCACATATTTAGTAGATTACAAACCAGTGTACTGTACAATTTTCTCAGTTTCTGTGTTTCTTGCTTAAATCATTGGGTCTGTGGGGAAAAAAATCCATGTTGGATTAAAAAAAAATCTTTGTTTTGTTTTAGTACAGTACATTTATTTTTGTGTTTACTTGTTGGTTCTGGCTAATGTTCTATCTGTTGGCTTGTTGCAGATTGTTAGATACTTGTTGTTGAATTGTAACTGATTATAGTTTTTCATTTATATTATCAAATTGCTAATCGATCTGTTGGGTTGTTGCAGATTCTTGGGGCAGTTAGATACATGTTGACGTATTTTAACTGTATATTTCTTGTAATTTTTCAGTGGTATTGATTTATCTGTTTGGTTGTTGCAAAATCTTGGAGCAGTTAGATACCTGTTGGCGTATTCTAACTGTTATTTCTTGTTATTTTTCAGTGGTATTGATTTATCTGTTTGGTTGTTGCAAAATCTTTTTTTTTTTAAACTCTTTTTATTGTTCAACAGTGGTCTCAACAGTTACAGCATCGTACCCCATCAAGAAAACACAAATTGATAGGCAAAAAAAACATTTACATACAACATTATATGGACATTTCGTCATCTGAGAGCAACTTGCACAGATAAGTTCGGAAGGGGCCTCATATGTCTTTTGGTCGGCTTGCCCCCGGCAGAGTCAAAACAAATTGTTCCTCACATTCATTAATGTAAGTAAGTTCGCGGAGGAAAGTGGTCACATTTGGTGGCACAGGCTTCTTCCAGGCCTGCAGGATGCATTTCTTAGCCACAGCAAATGCGATATTAAATAGCCTCCTGGTTTTCTCCGAGCACTTGCCAATGTCTCCAAATAAATATTTCTGGGGGGTCAGCTGTGGGGGTATCTGTGTAATTTCAGCCAATATTTCAGCCACCTCTCCCCAGAACTTTAGGAAAGCCGGGCACTTCCAGTACATGTGAAAGGAGTCCGCATGTAGGGCCCCACACTTGGGACATTCCCCCCCCATGTTCCGCAGCAAATTTTGCCATTTTAGCTGGCGTATAGTGTAACCTATTTAGAAGTTTAAATTGTATCAGACGTAAGCCTGCATTCAATTAAACCTTTTTTGTTAGTGAACAGTATCTGCTCCATTTGCCCTCTGGGATAGGCATTTTCAAGTCTATCTCCCATTTGTCCTTGACCCGGTTCACCGAGGGGGTGTGGGCCTGTACTGCCCCATATAGGTTAGAAATGCCCAGCCCAGCCTTCATTGTGATGAGTTGTGTACAGGGGTGTTGAGGGGTCTCATCTGGGAACATTGGCCATCTTTTCTGAAATGCGGCCATTACTCTGTAGTATTGTAGTATTTTGAGGGCCCAACCCCCATCGCTCTAGTAAATTCCTCTCTGGTAGCAAATTTACCATCTATAAACATATCGCCTACCTTCATTTCCATGTGTGGGTCCCAGCTCTCCTGAATACTCAGGTCTGACATAGGGGGGATTCCCGGAAAATTCCACAAGGGGACTTCTGGGTTGTATGGTGTTTCCAACTTCAGTCGTTTAAATAATGCCCCCCCAGGCCCTGACCGTGCAGCTAACTGGATCGTAATCACAGTTGTCTTTATGGCGTGAATTAAATAGGACTGACTTAATGTCCGCTGGGGATATAGTTTGTGCTTCCACCCACGTGTGCGGTTTAACCCCAGGTTCCTCGTACCTGTATTTTGCAAACTGTGCCTGTGTGACCAGTTAATAGAGCTCAAAGTCTGGAGCCGCTATTCCTCCGGTGTCGTAGGGCTCTGTCATTTTCTCCCACCCTATTCTGGCTGCGTTCCCGTTCCATATGAAGGTTACTACCAGCGACCGTAGTCTTGAAAAAAAGTCTCTACCTGGCCATATGGGTATATTTACAAAAAAATATAGCAACTTGGGGAGAGCTATCATTTTAAGTAGGGCTATCCTGCCGTACAGGGATATAGAGAGGTGTCGCCAAATCTGTAGCTTGGTGCCCAATGTTTGCAGCGCCTTCTTGTGGTTGTCCGCGTGCAGGGTTTGCCTGGTCCTAGACACTAACACTCCGAGATATCTAATACATTGGTCCGACCATTTAAGGCCGCAGGTGTTCACAGGGCATTTAGTGTGGGGTGTGAGCGGGAATATCTCTGATTTGGTTATATTGATAACGTATCCTGAATAATCTGCGAAATCATGTATGTCAGTCATAATGGGTGCTATGTTTACTTCTGGTTCGCAGACGTAGAGTAATGTATCGTCTGCATAAAGTGATATTAGCTGGATAGAGCCTTTCATGTTAATACCCTTGTCCCTGTGTCTCAGCCGAACCGCAGCTGCCATAGGCTCAATAGTTAGGGCAAACAAGATGGGCGAGAAGGGACAGCCCTGCCGCGTTCCCCTACCCAGTTGGAACATCTCAGAGATGGTTCTATTCGTGCAGACTTTGGCGCCTGGAGCACTATAGAGCAGTCTTACAAATCTGATAAACGCCGACCCCACCCCAAATGCTTCCAAAACCGTGAAAAGGTAGACCCATGATACAGAATCGAACGCCTTTTCGGCGTCAAGGGCTACAGCTGCTGCGCTTCTGCTCGGGTCAATCTGTGCTATTATACTAATTAGTCTGCGTTTCAGTGCGGTGGACCTCTGGGGGATGAAACCGTTCTGATCGGGATGGACTAGAGTGGAGACCATGGGCAACATTCGATTAGCCAGTACTTTAGCAAAAATATTGGCATCTACATTGATGAGCGAAAGGGGCCTGTATGATGACATATCGCTGGGAGGGCGTCGGGGCTTGGGGAGCACAGTGATAATGGCTTCCCTCATCGTCAGGGGTAATATGCCTCCCTCTAGAGCTTCCTCCCAGGTTTCCAACATTATGGGGACCAGTTCCGTGCGAAACTCCTTATAGAATTCAGCCCCCAACCCGTCAGAGCCCAGAGCTTTGCCCGACGCTAGCCCCATGATTGCCTCACTCATTTCTTCTGCAGTGACCGGCTGATCTAGTGCCATTTTACTCTCAAGTGAAAGTTTAGGGAGCCCTAGCGACGCCAGGTATGTTCTAATCTCAGTAGTTGTCCTCCTATCCTTGTTTGAATACAGCGTCTGATAAAATTTGGCAAATTCTCCATTTATCCCCTCTTCACTCGTCAGCACCTCGCCAGCAGCGTTTTGTATGCTAGTAATAGGGTATGGCTGCCTCTCATTTTTAGTCAAAGTTAGCCATTGTTCTGCCCGCCTTATCACTTTCACCGTATCTGCGTGCTCTGGCAGGGGCCGCTATATATTGTATTTCTCTAGCAGCCAGCTCATTAAAGGTTTGGATATGTTTATTAATCTCGGCCAGAACGGCCTTGTCGTGTGTACGGCTATACCTCCCTTCAGGGCAGTTCAAGGTATTTTCTACCCCCTCTAGCTCCCTCCTCACTCCCTTCAGGAGTCCAGTGGATTTGGAGATAATTGCCCCCCTAGCCCAGACCTTAAATGTTTCCCATACCGTGGAGACCCGTGCAACCACCCACCGTTATTTTTGAAAAACTCTGTTATTTCTTCCCGTAGTGTCTCCGCCACCCCCGGGTCACAAAGTATCCCACCCGGCATGCGCCATCTTCTGGCAGGTCTAGGAGCATCTCTTATCCTAAGCTCCAGTGTAACAAGGGAATGGTCGGACAGTGTGCGGCACAGGATTTCGCAGCTGTGCAGTGTCTCGGAGAGGTTCTGGGATAAAAAGAAATAGTCTATTTGTGATTCACTGTTGTGCATGGATGAGTAGTGGGTTTAATGTCTAACGTCTGGGTGTAATGTGCGCCATGCATCTATTAATGCCATTTGTGGAAGGAGTTGTCCAAGTGTTAGTGCCATTTTGGTCGGTGTCCTCGCTTTCGTGCTGGATCTATCCAATCCCGGGTTCAGGGCCATATTGAAGTCCCCCCCCCCCATATTATGGAGGAAGCATCTAGTTTATTGAGGGTCTCATATATACTTAAATAAAAATCTGGATCATCTATGTTGGGACCATATGTATTAACCAGAGTAGTTTGCTTAACCGCTAACTTCCCCCAGACAAGAACGAACCTCCCTATCGCATCCACCTTGTGCCCTCCGCCCGGAACCCCATTGAGGGATGAATAAGAGTGATGACCCCTCGGGACTGGGACGAATAGTTCGTATAATATCGTGTCTTACCCCATTTGGGAATTATATTCATATTTACTGCGCCCATGGTATGGGTCTCCTGTAACATCACGATCTGAGGGCAATGTCTAGAAACATAGTTATTGACCTTCCTGGCCTTCATCGGGTTATTTAAACCTCTAACATTCCAGGACAGCAGAGTTATTCGCAGTACCCCCGTGGTATCATTCCCATGTGTAATAATACTTGCCATACCATCATCTAATTCCAGTATTCAAACGGCGGGGGCAGCAACCGCAACTGCGAGACCACTTAACCTTTAAACCAAGCTTAACAACAAAACAACTTATCCCCCACTTTCATCCACAGCTTAACGCAGCCAACCGATGTCCCGTACCCTGCCCCCCCACCCGCATCATCTCCCCAAACTCGACGATGCAACCCATGAGCACTCATAACTTGCCCGAAGGGCTTTCTTGTTGAGTTGGTGGACATTTCCAAAGGGGCAACCACTGTCGACACTTGGCCGCCCACATCAGAGGCCCCAGGCCCGGTAATTACGGCGATCCCTCCAGTCCAGTCGTGTCGACTTATAGAAAGGACGGTGAACAAAATATCATGGCATGGATGGTGTGCTTTCATCCATTTGACAGATCTCTTCAGTCTTCCCCAGGATTGGGTCTCGCATTTTAATCCACATTGCGGTCTCTAGGGGGCAACGGATTGGAGGCCTCCACGTATGCCATAGATTCAGCAGGGTTCTCGAAGAAATGGGCCCTCCCTCCATGTTGGATTCTCATTTTTGCGGGGAACATTAATGCGTATGGGACACCAAAGAGCCGTAGCTGTCTTTTGACCGTCTCATATGACCTGCGTTGTGATTGTATGTTCGCAGAGAAATCCGGATAAATGTGGATTCTATTCTCCTCGTATTGTAGCGTACCTTTTTCTCTGGACAGTCGAAGTATTGTATCCCTGTCCCGATAGTTGAGGAGCCGTGCTATGATGGTGCGGGGTGAGGCGCCCAGCTTCGGAGGTGGTGCAAGGGTAGGGTGTGCTCTTTCCACAAGGAAGTGGTCCGAAAGGGATCCTGTCCCCAGCACAGACTTTAGCAATTCCTCCACTTGTCTTTCCATGGAGCCCCTGCCGAACGTCTCCGAAACCCCAACTATCCGAATGTTGTTTCTGCGGGACCTCGATTCGAGATCCTCGCACTTATTCAGAGTTTTGCGTAGCTCAGTTTGAAGTAAAGCTATGTCGCGGCCATGTTGTATGAGTACATCCTCGTTGGAGCTTATTCTGTTCTCTGCCTCCGTGATGCGTGAGCTTTCCTTTTCCACTCTCGCCTTTAGGGAACCAATTGTAGCCACTATGTCGTCCAACTTGACGTTAATGGCCAGGAACCCATTCTGCACGATTGTTGCCAGGCGGTCCAATGGGTCCGTGTCTCGGTTTTCGGAAGCTTGTGCCGCCGCTATCACCTGCGGTTGGGAGCTGGCAAAGGTATCCATAGGGCAGGTTTTTCTCCCCCCTGCCGCCTTCTTCTCAGTGCGGCCCATCAGTTAGTGCCACTGGTGTATGGTGGGTTGCGTTTTCCAACGTGTATATGATGGGGCCCCCCGGAGATTAGAGTTTTAATGCCAGCAGTCGTGCGAGCGGGTGGTGTAGCAGTCTTAGCCCTGTCTGCCAGCAAGGATCTTGTCGCAGCCCAAATGAGGGATTGAGGCTTGGCTTGACCAAGGTGTATACTCCCCTCTTCAGGTCGTTATTATTAAGCTCTTGCGACCCTTCCCCCGGATCACTCACCGCGACAGCGGCGCTCGAGCCGGGCCTCCTCTTCAATGGGGGAGTGTGTCGCTGCAAAGCCTTCGACCGGGTCTTGCCTTGCTGGTCCAATGCGGTGGCAACGATGTAAAGCGTTACAGTCCCTCAGCCGCGCCCGGGTGTGGATGCGTCGCCCCTCCCCCACTCGGCCGGCTAGCGGTTACAAGCACCGGGCTCACGTAGATGTCGTGTGGAGCCCTTGGGCAGCCTCGTTGAGGCTGGCAGTCGCCGCAGTTTCACATCTGGATATCTCTGCTGTTCCGGGGCCG
Organism: Ambystoma mexicanum; assembly: GCF_040938575.1. Lineage (NCBI taxonomy): Eukaryota > Metazoa > Chordata > Amphibia > Caudata > Ambystomatidae > Ambystoma > Ambystoma mexicanum. Next base: position 1,316,190,388 of record NC_090930.1, on the reverse strand, counting down.
CCTTAGTCTGCGTTTTCAGGATTCCTTCCTTAGACCTTCCGCCGTAGTATTTTATGGTCAACCGTCGACCAACTTGGAGCTGGAAGGATGAATTTGTTGCGAGGATTTTGAACGAGCCGGAGCTCTCTACCTAGGCGGCCATCTTGAACGTGAGCAACAGCGCCCCCTCGGTTGTTGCAAAATCTTAGGGCAGTTAGATACCTGTTGGCGTATTCTAACTGTTTATTTCTTGTTATTTTTCAGTGGCATTAATTTATCTGTTTGGTTGTTGCAAAATCTTGGGGCAATTAGATGCCTGTTGGCGTATTCTAACTGTTTATAGTTTTCTAATTGAAGTTTTATTAATGTTTATGCAAAGATTAGTTATTAAATTTTGGTTTTAAGAATATTAAATAAGCGTTTATAAGATTTGCTGTTAATCTATGCTTTAAAGTAATGGTATTATCATTACATTTGAACCATCCACAATTCTTTTTTATATGTGCAGTGTAGTGACCTGTATTGGTTGTGGTCCCTGCATGGTAGATTATACCTATGGTTGTGAAGGTTTTCTTACCAACTGATACTTGACCATGTGTGATTCCAGTCAGCTTGCAGTTGTTTTTAGTACCATTTGCATTGTAACATAGAAGCATTAGTATTACATATTTACTATGTGTTTGTATTAGTAAGGTAGAGCGATTATCTGAATTTCATGTAGTACATAATCTGCCATGGTTTTCATTTTGTACAAGTTGCTGAAATGGAACAGATTCACACTTAGGTATGGATACATACACAAAACGTTCATTAGGGATTTCTTCGTGTTGCATATTGTTGCACAGAGTGCATGTATGTTTCCTGATGTATGAAATCTGGAAGATTTCATTTATAGGTATGTTTTTGTTTTCCAGTACTTGTAGTAAGTATATCAGAAATTCTTGTGGATCTTCATGTGAGTTTATAGTGAATTTCACCATTCCAGCACAGTTGTCCAATTCTTGTCTTATTCCATGAACACTATGGGCCTCATTACATGTGCGGAATGCGTTTAACGGTGCCGGTACTGGTGCCATAGCCGTTAAACGCATTCTGCACTATTATGAGGTTCCCTCGCGGGACCCGATGTGGACGTCTGGTTTTACCAGACGTCCAGAGCGGGTCCCGCAAGGAGTCCAGGGAGCTAACAAAAGGCCGGTCGTAATCGTCCCGTTGTTAGCTCCCGCACCCATTCCCATTGAGCCCTATGGGGGCTCAAATGGGAATGGGGAAGGTCCGGGTCTGGGTTCCCTGAAGAAGGAATTACCGCGCCCTCCAAACTCAGAATGGCCTGGGAAATTCCCCATTCAGGGAACCCAGACACGGTTTTGGGGTCAGCCATGCCCTTATTAAGGGCATGGCAACTTCCAAAGTCGTAATGAGGCCCTATATGTGTTGTCAGGATTGTTGGTTGCATTTCTATGAAGGACTAACATTTGCAAACACAATTGATCTGTACTGTGTAAGTAACTGTTGTCAACAATTGGTGGCAATTGAAATAGAATATTTATTGCTACATTCGCGTAGCAATTTACACCAGTTATATTTGAATATTTGAATAGACCAGGTAGTTCTGTGTCCAAGTCATTTTTTCGGTGTGTGTGTGTGTTTTGCTTCTTTGAAGAAGTACCTGAGTTACTTTGAGTAATAGATTCTTCTTTGGTTGTAATTGATGAAGTTTTAGCTTCTTTTACTCTCTTTGGAGAATTTGCAGTGAGATCCTGTTGCATTTGTATTTGAAGTTGTTTTCTTTTACAACATTTTGCTTTTTGTGGAACAGGATATGTTTTTAGATGCGGATGTATAGTGAACGTAGTCTATTGTATTCTAAAATGCAAGGAATATCAGTGTTTACTTTACTTGCATCAAAGTTGATTAGAAATAGAGTGTCAAATGTACGTAAGTGTGATAGTGCTATGTAGCTCATTCCTTCTTTAAAGACTGTGTTCCCAATATCTATCAATGCTTTATCTAGGGTAAGACCCTGTGATTTGTGAATGGCGACTGCATATGCTAGAGTTAGAGAACATTGTTCTCTGTGTACATACATTTCTTTGAAAAGAAGGAATCGAGCTGTTGAGCGCCCTATCCTTTTTACTTCTGAAAGTTTGTCAAAGAGAATATTGACAAACTGAATGTTGTCACGTGGGTAAGTTTGAAAGCCAACAACGTTACCCAGTGCTCCATTAACTAGTCCTTGCTCCACGTCAAGGTTACATTTAAGCATTACTATACAGTTTAAAGATAATTTTAATATTTTCTCCAAACCAGCTGTGTTGGGGATAGAATTTTCTAAGGTATTTAGTCTTGCTGTGGCGTGTTGACACATGGGTAGTGTCATACCATGTACGTCCAGTTTGTCTGTGGAGCAAATTTCAATTATTGGTTGCATTTCTTTTTTCAACATTGTTTCATTGAATTTGGAACAGCTTGCAAGAGTTGGCATCAAGGACATACAATTGACATTTGTGTGTGCTAATTGTTCCATGACATCAGTAGCACATGAGTTATTGCCATACAGTGCATGGATGTGCCGGGTTTTTAATATTGCTTGTGCTTCTTGAGATAGTACACCAACTCTAATACTTTTTAAAATGTTGGTGTAGGTGAGGTCTGCAGATTGGCACATGTTTTGTGTTAATTCTCTGTATTGGAAATGTTGCCAAAGGTTGACATTTCCTATGCTGCCAACAGTTTTACGGCAGAGTTTGTGTCCTAAGGTTTTAAAAATAGGTTCCCCTTTCACTGGTTTCAATTGAAGACGATCTCCGAAAACAATAATGTGTTTTCCTCCAAAGAGCTCTTCGTAGTTTGTTTTAAGAACTTCTTGTAATCTGAGGTGAATCAAAGCCAACATTAGGTTGAAGACCATGCTCACTTCATCTATTAGTAGCATTTTCATTGCAGCTTCTTTAGAAAGTTTGTAATATTCTAATTTGTTTTGGTGTTCTACTGGAAGGAGTAGTAATCGATGTAAAGTGACACCGCCTATGTTGTAGGCAGCTTAACCTGTGGGGGCAGTTACAACAGCTGACATTTTGTTGTTTGTCAATTGTTGAAGGAACTTGCTGATGATTTTGATTAAGAATGTTTTGCCTGAACCAGCTTCCCCACTGACATATAGTAGTATAGGTTTGTAACTTTGGCAGGTACAGTCTTTATTTTCATGTTGTACACCATGTGCAATTTATTTTGTTACTTCTTGAAAAATGGTATGTTGCTCTTTGTTCAGTTTTGATTGTAGTACAGTTAAGTCTTCTGTATCTTCTGCATAGTGACAGATGGTGTTTTCTACTTCTGTCATAGCTAATTCTGCCTCATTTGCTATTAGTGTCTGTCCCAGTGGTTCTTGGCTTCCTGTTAGAGAAGGTTGACTACTGTCAGGAGTGTCCTTATCTAGTTGGACCTGAAGTTCTTCTTCGTGTTGCTGTTCATTGTGCATCATTGTTTTGCACTGTGTAAAGTTTACATTGGTTATAGTGCTTTCATTTACTTTGAAAGCGTCTTCATAGGAGTCCTAGTTATCTAGTATCTCTTCTTCTTTTCTCCATGGTTTAAAAAGTTGTAGCAGAGACATGTAATACAGTTCTTTATGTTGAGGAGTTTTTAATGACAAATTGATATGATTAATTAAGCTTGGTTTGGTAAGTTTCACTAAGCTGCCTTAACAATTTGTCACTCTGTATCTACCTTTTTTTCATCGGGCTTTATATTATTTTTGTATGTGAAGTTTTGGGCTATATGGTATAGACACATGGTTTCCAAAGTGGTACTCCTGTTTGGGTAGTATGTGTCTAGTAAATTGTTTTTCAAAATGTCTTGGCTGTTGGGATCATTTTTGGCTATTGTTTCTATGTCGTCGTATGATTTTAGAACTCTTTTTCTAGATTTAGCAGGACCAAGACTTAGCCATACTATATTTTCAGATTTTCCATACAAAGCAGTACCGGTTAAACGATCTGCAGCTTCATAGCATCCACATTCTCTATGAGAGAGCATTTTTATGCCTAAACTGTACAATTTCTGAGACAGTGTTTTGTCTGACGATAGGTCATTCCAGAGGTCTTGAAGCTCTGTTTTTTCTGCTTTGGTTAAGTAGGCTTTAACATATCGTGCAACTGCAGTGGAATTGTTTACAATGTACTGCACATCTATGTTTTCATTCCATAAGAGGGCAACGATTGCATTGTAATCATTGATATATTTTGCTTCTTCTGTTCTTTTCATGTAATATGTGTTCTTAGATGATTTACTTTTAACTCTATGTCTAACTGAAGACATGAAGTTGTTCACTTCACCTGTTTCTGTAACTGGTCGAGGGAAACCAAAGCATCATTTGGTGTAGTATGTCCCTTTGTTTTGTATTTGCGACAACAATATTTACCACATTTGTGTCTTTGAAATTGTTCAATTTGTGCATGAAGATCACTATTTGTTGCTTCTGATGGAATTTCACAAGTGACATATTTTTTGATAAACTGTAAAACAGTGGCATCACTGTCTTGACCACATTTAGGAGCATCTTTAATCCATAAATGCATGTGGATATGTGGTGCTCCTCTGGCTTGGTATTCTTTTCTCCAAAAGAAGTGTTGCACTTCTCCGAGGGGATGAACAGTTTTATTACAAATAAAGTGTAGCATAGCAATGAAACGATAATGGAAATATCTTGAAACATTAACAGGATCTAAAGAGCAAAGTTCTCCAGGTGTTAGTATATCTATGTTTGTTTTGTTTTTGTTTGATATGCGTAGGAAATCATGTAAATCTTCCCATGCATATTCTGCACAACTTAATTTAACAAACCAAGTGGGTGGGCCAAGGTTTCTTATCATACAACGTATATCTCCGTGACGTCGGAACCAGTACTCTTTAATACCACGCATGTTTGCTAACATATTTGTAATGCTTGAGTGTAAAACCTCATCTTTTTCTTGCACTTTTTGTAGTAATTGTGAAGTAATTGTGTAGCTGACATATTTTGAAAGTGGCTTCCTGACTTCAATGTGTGTGCAACTCCATAACATAGAGTTGCTAGTTCACTTTCAAAGAGTAGGTGGCATTACACATTTTGTCTAAATCTGGGATCTTCAGAATACATTCGTAATGAGCGGTATTCTGATGCTGTTATCTGAATAGGCCTATCATCGTACCTTCCTCCTTTCCCAGTAGGAAAGAGTAGAGGAAAAGCACGTGCTTCTATACTTGTTTCCCATATGCTGATTGGTGATCCTTTGGTTTGTCGCATTTGGTAAGTTTCTAGTGCATCATCTATGGTGTCATTAGAGTTTAATGGATGAATTGTATAATGGTCTAAAATATTAGATACTGTAGCAGGTTCTAGAAGTGGAAATTGACCAGCTTCTGGTGACTCTTGAATTATTTCAGTTGTTTCCCTTAAGTTTTCTTCAATATTCATTTCTTTGTAGTATTCATTATTGTACTTTAGGTATTGCAAGGCTTGTCTAACTTTATGTAAGTCTACGAGTTGTTGGCAATTGTTTTGTCTTTTGTAGGTACACCATTTTCTAAGATTAAAGATCTTGCTCTATTGCTCTATTGGATGTTGCACTCCCAGAGTGTGCACATTTTCTTTTAGATCTAATGGTACATAAACTACTTTGCCATGAATGCCTTTCACCAATTCAGAGGGAGGTAATTTTGCTGTTTTTGGTTGAAGGCATATTATTTCTTGAAATGGGTGCACTGTTTGAATTATGATGCTCTCATATAAATTGAGTTGTTACAGGGGTTTTGATAGTGGGAATAATTCCAAATGATTTGTGATAGCACGTGAAGGAGTTTGATTGTTGTCAAGTTTTGTAGTGCAATAACTGCAAAGTATTAAGGGGTCAGTTATTTCGTATTTGTTTTCTGCTATAAGGTAGCGAGCTAATTCAAACCATTTGGAATCTTCATTGTTTTCTATTTTGTATGTTACGTCTATAGTTTTTGTGTTACTTTTATAAAAAGTTCTGCGGCAACATACACACACATGGTTTGGTACTTCAGCGGATGTACTTTTAAATTTTAGTATTTCTTTTTTGTATGTGTGTAGTAGAAGGTTGCCATCTGTACAATTGTTGCTAGTCTGTTGTAAAGCTACTGCATTTTGTAAGTGGCTTTCACTTCCAAAATATTTTTTCTGGATATGCTCTATTTCTTCGAGTAGGTCTTTGGCTGTACCATATAGAAGATTGTTATTTAAATTGGCTAGTGCTAAATCAGGACTTTTAGGATCGTACAGTTTATAGAGTAGATTTCTTATAGTTGAATGATGTGTTGATATCATTTTGATATGATGGAAGGTGCTTTTGCAAATAGGTCCTGGAATGCAGGCTAATGAATGTCCTTGTAGTCCTGTGTATTTGCGCACTGGACAGGTATCCATATTTTGCAGCAGTTTCATTTTGATTTTGTCTTTGCCTTTCACATACTTATTGAGGAACTGGCGTAAAGATTTGAAAGATTTTTTGGGAATGTTACACATTGATGTGAATGGCCATTTGTATACTGGACGTTCTGGTTCAGTCAAATGGAGAGGTGATACTGAGTTTTCTGGGGATATTTTTGTAAGCAGTATTTCTTGTTGCATTATGGTATTTTTAAGTTTTTCATAACCTCATACACTGCTATGTATCGCAATTGTGTTTGTTTGCTTTTGTTTCTATGTTTCTTCATTAAAATATGCTTCTGTGCTCGTGGTGTGACTCCATTCACCTCCACAGATATTTAAGAAGTTATTTTTGTTGACATTCCGTTTATTGAGAAGTCTTTTTTGTAATTTAGTAGTTAGTTTTGTTAGTGGTTTCATTCTGTTTAACACTAAAATAAATAACTTTCTTTTGAGAAGGATTGCACTGTCTATCAAAGCTTCTAAGATCAATTTTCTGCGGTAGGTTTTAAGGGTTGTGCATGATTTGTCTCCTGTTTTTATAAGATTCTGAAGGACTCTGTGGCGGAACATTTTTGCTAAAAATACTTTTTTTGGTATGGTTATTTGCCACTTTATCAAGATTTATAGGAGCAGTGTTAGCATTAGTGGTAGCTGAATTCTTGTTAATCACTTTCTGTTTTGTTTTACATTTTGATAGAGGAGGCAAAGTTTCTGTACTGGAAGCTTGTTTTGTTTCGCTAAATGACTGTATTAGCTGTTTTGTTTGAACTTTTTGTACGAACTCTGCTAGAGATGGATGCTTATTTTGGACACTTTTATTTTCATTTGCTCTATTTCTGTGGTGCTTTTTACGGACTTGCTTTTTGGTAGGCATTCATTGGGGTCTGTTGAAAAAAAGAAGGTATGGGTTGGGCTGTTCTGCAATGTATGTGTGCTGTGTGCATGAGTGTCTGAGTATGATGGTAAAGATGTATGTGGTGGTGTGTGATTGTGCATTGGTCAGCTACAATAAGTTGGGAAGGCTATTCTTCTATTTGTGTGTTACTATACTGCAGTTCAGATGACAGTAGAAAGTGAGCTAGTGGTGAAGAGAAACACTAATAGTAAATCTAATGGAATAAAAATTAAAACTTTTCTTTGTTTTGTAATACTAACATTCTAGGGACTGAGCTATGTTATTTGTGTTCCAAAAAACAGGGATTTGTGTGACATTCTGCCTGCTAATCCCTGTTTAATAAATGGGGATTTGTGTGCAGAATGGTGCACAAATCTCTGTTTTTTTGATGCACAAATTACATGAATCAACCGCACAGTGTGTTTGTGTAACAGTGAGAATATTAAGGTAGTATTGTACTTACTCTTTTTTTGTGGAATGAGCAGGTTTCTTCAGAGATGTTGTTTGTAGTTCAGATGCTGCTGCTTTTCAGGAGAGTGGTCTTCACTGCAATTGTAAAAGAAAGACGTTAGTAATTTTGTGTGTTTATAGCACTGATGTTAATTTATTTGTTGATGTTTATGTTTTTGTAGTAGTATTCTTGTTTGATATCTGAACATCGTGTATGCATGCAGTTCATTTGACTATGTGCAGCCTTTATATTTTATTTACAATATGTTAGTTCAACATGCTTTTCAAATGAGTAGAATATTAAGTGTATGAAACTCACTTGGTTTTTTAAAGCTGTGTTATAGAATGTTAGGAGAAAGAAGACATAAAAATATATTTATTTTTCAAATTTTATAAGGTAAATGGTAAAAACTGTGTAGAAAAGCATGGAATGTATGCATTTGTGGAGGTGTGGGTAATAAAGCAGAAGGATGTGATTTACAGGCAGTGGTGTTATTGCAGCTGGGAGCTTTTCAATGATAGTGTCTATGTGTGTGAGTGTATGAAGATGCATGACCTTTTCCTGCCTGTGTGTAATTCTATAATACACTACTATGTGTTTTTCCACAATTATACTGTAATTTCTCTCATCTTGTAACATTATAATTTTTTAGATAGGTGTGTGTGTAAAAAAACATTTAGATAGCAGACAGGTTTGGATGTGACAGTTGATTATAGCAGATGGGAAAAATTACAGTAAGTTCATTTTACAGGTTATACAGGTTGGGTGGCATTACTCTGTTTATATGCATTCATAAGATTTGCACATGTACTCTGAATAAAATATGCATACCTGCAGTTTGTATTCATGCATGTGAATATACATGCATCTGTAAGTAGAAATCTTGGAGACTTGTACAGTAGTTTTGTAGTAGGTGCTTTCCAATGATATGAGACTTGTACTCAGAGTGATCAACAGTACATTTGAAGTGCTGAACACTGATGATGGAGTTAGATGTAGAGGACTTGGATGTGATTGGTGGATGGGTGTGTGACTGCTTAGCTGTATCCAATGAGGGAATGGCAGAAAGAGTGAAGTGGAAAGGGTAGAAGGGCTGTCGAAGAGTTACGCTGTCCGCCGTCACCGTGGCTGTCCGCGAACAGGGCGTGCCACATCCGGGGTTTTCCAGCAAATCCAGCATGGAAAGGGGACTGTAGGGATCAGCCAATCAGAGGTTGAAGTTGTGGATTTGTGTTGAAAGAGACCTGAGTGTAGTGAAGATGGCAGAGGTGGAGAAAGTCAAGATGTTGGTGCCTGGAGATATGTTTGTGCATGGTTTACAGCAGTATGCTCAATGCAGGCATGTGCCAAACAATTTTGATGTTAAAGGAGTGGAGGTGGTGTGGAGCACTGGGCCTGATTGCAATGCACAGGGAATTGTAGAAGTTTGTAAAGGTATGGGCAGGATGAACAGTCCCCATGTGGTAGTTGTGCATTATGGGGCTTTCCATTTGGGCTATGTCAGTGCCCCTACTTTGTTGGCAGATTTGGAACACTTGGTTCAAGCAGTAATGAACATCCTTCCAAATGCCAAAGTAATCTTTTCTGGATTAGTACCTAGGGCAATATGGGACAATTGTTCTGTTTTTTGTCCTCAGCAAAACATTGCGAGGTGTGCAATTGTTAAGACGGATTTCTGAACTCTGTCCTGGCGGCGCAGAAGTTCAGAAGGCCAACCTAATTACTTGGAACAGGGTAACCTCTGGACAAGCCAGACCAATCAGGGTAGCGATTGCGGCGGTCAAGACTAGGTCTCAAGAGGGGTGAGGGTGACTGAAAGCCCGCAATGAGCACACAAAGGAAGGACACTTACAAACTACTCCAAACAGGTGTTATATTAAAAATATATACACATTTATTCCAAGGCCTTTGCAACAATGACCGAAGCGAGAAATCACGATAAAACTCTAGTAAACCAACACATACCAAACCAATACAATATATATACAAATACAAACGAGTCTAAAGCGTTAGATGCACGAAATGTGTAGTCCACCTAGAAGGGGAGGAAAACAGGCAGTGCGAAATAATGATTAGACCCAGTCTGCCTTCAGAGGCACCTAACTAAAAGGAAGTCCAAGCCCTACGAAGAGTGGAGCCGTGTGCTCAAAAGTACCTGCACACGCTGGTGCCAACGGGCAAAAAGGGGGGTCTCTTTGAGGGAATCAGGCAGTTCAGTTTGGTGCACAAATGAAGAAGAACAGAGTTCCGTGACTCAAGCACAGCCTCCACTGTGGGCAGAAGCAGAGCGCGAGTACGGAAAGGCGTGCTGTTTGACACAGCGGGGAAAAGCTATGGGCTCCTGCAGGAGGGCGACCAGTTCCTAGCTATGCTACTCAGCAGTCCCCGGTGCAAGCAGACCCAGGCTTCTCCGCGTCAGTTTCAGTGCTGGCAGGTTCAGGGGAGCAGGGGACGTCTCACCGTCGTGTAGATTCTGCAGCAGCAGAGTTGAGTTAAAGATGTCCCAAACGAAGTGAACCCGCACAATTTGTTACCACAGCAGGGCATCGGAGCGGTCGTGTGTATCTCAGCCAAATGTACACTTCTCACTTCAGACCTGGGAATGCCAAGTGTACGAATCGTGTGAGGGTGACAAGGACTCGAAATACAACACAACCTGGCGGCGGTTACAGAGCAAGACTCCTGGGTAGGCTGGTCAGTCTGCTGGATGGCCCAGAGACACTTCTGAAGGCTTACGTGCAGGAGATGGTGAAGATGCCGAGAATAGCTGTCCCCGCTATTCCAAGGGTCGAAGTACCAGTACAGGCCTTCTGGTTCGATCAGAGGTAGAAAGGGTTTCACAAGGCGACAGCAGTGCAGAGGAGCAGTCCTTCAGCGGGTCACCAGCGATTCCTTGGTTCAGCCTCGTGGTTGCAGGATACTTGGCTCCTGTATTCCCTTGTTCGTTAGAACTCAGGAGATCGACATGGAAGTGGCGTTTCCAGCCCCCTCTTATCCACGGTTCCCTTCGCGCCAAAACGGAGGGGACCCAATGGGAGATCCGCTCATCAAGCACTCACACCATACGTGGACCTATCACAGACCACGGTGGTCCCAGGCATTCACACCACCCTAGACTCTCTGGCACCCAGGATGTGTATTGGGACCAGACATCCCAGCCCACATCCTGGAGGCACACACAAGGCCTGTAGAAGCCCGCGAAAGCATCTGTGTTTCGCGGGAAAGTACATGCCCAAATAAGGAAGGCCCCGGGTCGGCTCGACCTGGGGAAGGTGAAGGGGGCAAGACGGTCAGCGGACAGGACAAAGGAGCCTCGTGGTCTGGCCATTTTGGGAGCCAGGCCACCATTTTGGGCTAAGCGCGAGAAACGTGCTTAAAACGCCAAAAGGAGCTCAAAACACAAGAAACGATCGCTGCCACCATTCCCGTCCGTGATTCTCTTGCACCGATCAGTTACAATCCAAAAAGAGTATCTAGGGCCTGTAGAAGGCTAGAGACCCAAGAGAGCAGTAACTTAGCTTACAGTGCCCTCTTGTGTCATGTTGCACGAAAGCCGCAACATGATAAAGAAACTACGGAAAACAGCGTTTCCCGGTACTGACTGTCTTAAGGGCATGTCAGTTTCCCCGTAAGAATGGAGCGAAAGCCCAGAGGAGTGCGGCAGAAGGCTGCACTTCTCTGGCAAAGTCTAGATCATGGTGAAAACAACAGCAAAAAGTTTAGGGGTTGCCACATGGAAGGAAAATTACCCACAATTAAGAAATCTTTCCTAACAGCAATCAACCATGGCATGTGTGCTTTCATGCTTAGAGCTGGTATGTTTTTCTGTAATAATGAGAATATTGATTCCAGTAATGCTGTTTATTTTAAAGAAGATGGCATTTTCTTATCTTTTTTGGGAAATGCCATGCTGTTTTGGAATGTAAGGATTGCTTTGGAGAAGGTTATGTGAAGATTTTAGTTGTATAGTAAGAAAAAAAAAAGAAAAAAATACAAAATAACAGGTGTTTGTCAAGCATCTGCAAAAAAAAACTAAACAAAACTGCTCTTTTCAGAGCCAACCTCAAAGGGGAAATGGGGCATACTATTTAAATTTACATTCACCACGCTCAGATGTTCAATATGTCCGTGGACATGGTGGTTGTCCGCGGACATCGCGTATTACATACAGGGATTTTGGGGTGCAGAGGCATGCAAGTGAGAATGAGCAGAGCAAGGGATTGGTCAGTAAAGTTTACTGGGTGTGTTGTGTAAGGAGAGAGTTTGTCAGAAAGTCTTTTTCCTGAAAGAAGAACAGTTAGCTATGGCTGTGTGTTTCAGGAAACAGATTATCAGGATTTTGGAAGACTCATGGATACATTAGTTGGAGGTGTTTTTCCACAATTATACTGTTATTTCTCCCATCTTGTAATATTATAATTTTTTAGAATGGTGTGTGTGTAAAAAAAACATTTAGATAGCAGACAGGTTTGGAAGTGACAGTTGATTATAGCAGATGGGAAAAATTACAGTAAATTCATTTTACAGGTTATACAGGTTAGGTGGCATTACTCTTTTTATATGCATTCATAAGAGTTGTACATGTACTCTGAATAAAATATGCATACCTGTAGTTTGTATTCATGCACGTGGATAAGCATGCATCTGTAAGTAGAAATCTTGGAGACTTGTACAGTAGTTTCCCACTGTAGCGTAGCCATGTAGGCCATGAGCCCATGGAGGTATTTTTGTTTATTCTCAACATCCACGCATGTGGGTGTTGGGGTGCACCCTGTACCTCGTCCCTCCTGGGTGGCCTCCCCCCGGTCCACACATGGCCATTTTTGATTTATTTTTTAACAGTGTGGTAATTTGTGTGGCTCCCGTATGCATCCACTGTGTATTCCAGCTGCGCACATGCAGGCTTGTCCTGTTTTTGGGTTAGATGTTTGGGTTCCTGACACCCACACACCCCTCCTGCTTCCCCTTTCCATGGGCTTGCAAAGGGTGTGACCAAGTGACAGTAACTTAAACAGTGACATTCTGCTCCCATAAGTTGTATGGAAAGTCTGTAGTCAAAACTGTGTATACATCCCTAGTGGGTATTGTTGTAGAAATCTCCACTGCATGGTGGATTTATGTATGGTTCTACATCCATGCCTTTTTCCTTATATACATGTACCTTCTTCATGTCTTAACAAGCCCATCTACTTTGCAGATGCAGTTTATGTTGTATGCAGTTCACTGATACATTTGCCTTCCAGCAACAATCTGCAGTTGGAAGGGGTCGATGTGCTGCCTTAGTCAGGTTGTGACACTTGCACTACTTTTATTTTTTATTGTGACATATTGCCACTGTTTGACCATGTACTGATGTTTTCTCTTGCTGGTAAGTATTTGTTCATGTGTGTTGTTTTTGTATTCATTATGGAGAGCAAATTGTCTGTGGCCTGTTTCCATTTAGGACAGTGCACTTTGTGACACTTGTGTCATGTGTTGTGCATTCACTTGGTTGCTTTCACATTGCATGCCATGCCATGGTGTGTTGGGGAGGTGTTGGGTGACATGTCACTATTTTGATGTGGTATTTTGCAAGGAGGTAGTCCTTCATGCTGCGTGAATTTGTGCCTTTTTGTGACACAGCATTGGGTGTCTTAGAGTAGCTAGGGATGCACACAATGTAGCACTTCCAGGTGAACAATCTCAGGCTGGTATGGTTGTGACAGTTGACTGTCCCTTTTGTCATCATCATTGATTGCGAGCTGGTATGTGCCAGGCCTGTGTGCACTCCGCAGGGGTGGGATTTTAGGTGAAGTAATTTGCCACAAGCTGGGTCCGGGCTGCCTCACCACGTGCCCTTTCACCTCGCATGTGCAGCGGCGTGCATGTGGGGGCACCACCATGTCCACTGGCACGCCCCGCTGGGTTGCAACGTTGCGCAGGACACATGCTACCACTATGATCCTGCACACTACTGGGGGCGCATATAGCAGCTGCCCACCAGAGCGGTCAAGGGAGACAAAGTGTGACTTGAGCACTCCAAATGTGCGCTCCACTATGCCCTGGGTTGCAATATTGGCTGTGTTGTATCTTACCTCGGGTGGTGTGGTGGGGTTCCGAAATGGCGTCATCATGTAGGTACTCAGAGGGTAGGCACTGTCCCCTGGGGAGGTGATAATGGTTGTCATTAGTGGGCTTTTCCCATTTCTCAGTTTGTGACATGCATGCATGTGCAGAGGCATTTATACACGCCAATTAGCCATGTGTCATCATGCCGGCCAGCTTCCAGGTCCCGGTTTAGGGGTGACATTCTGAATATGAACCTATCATGGCTGGACCCTGGATAGTTGGCATATACTGAGGTGATGATTCCCTTGACATCATATACAACCTGCACATTGATGGAATGCCAGTGCTTGCGGTTCCGATAGATATGCTCAGTGGCCCTGGGTGGAGAGGAGCCACATGGGTGCAATCAATGGCACCTAGGACTTTGGGGAAGTGTGCCACCCCGTAAAATTGCTGGACAACAGCCTGCCTTTCTGCAGGTGTTCGGGGCATGTAAATGTGCCTGCGGACTGAGGGGCTTGCAGTCTTGATGGCCAACACTTGGTGTAGGCAGCGTGACTGCGTGGCCTGTGACACACCCCCCACTATGGCACTTGTCCGCTGAAATGAACCAGTAGCCAAGAAGTGCGGTACATTGAGCACCTTTTCCAAGGGGCTCAGTGCTTGCGAGCACAGGGTGGGTAATGTGAGGTCATCCTCCCACTCCCTCACCAGGTCTAGGTTATGTGTGGTGGAAACCTGTACCTCCCATACACCTGGTCATCAGGCATCCCAAAAAGGCTGGTCCTGGGTAACTGGGATTTATAACATTGAATAATAGACATTTCTGATTCATTTCGACCCTCATATTTCGTAGATTACAAACCAGTGTACTGTGCAATTTGCTCAGTTTCTGTGTTTCTTGCTTAAAGCATTGGGTCTGTGGGAAAAAAAATCCATGTTGGATAAAAAAAACCTTTGTTTTGTTTTAGTACAGTACATGTATTTCTGTGTTTTCAGTGTTTACTTGTTGGTTGTGGCTAATGTTCTATCTGTTGGCTTGTTGCAGATTGTTAGATACTTGTTGTTGAATTGTAACTGGTTATAGTTTTTCATTTATATTCTCAAATTGCTAATCTATCTGTTGGGTTGTTGCAGATTCTTGGGGCAGTTAGATACATGTTGACATATTTTAACTGTATATTTCTTGTAATTTTTCAGTGGTATTGATTTATCTGTTTGGTTGTTGCAAAATCTTGGGGCAGTTCGATACCTGTTTGCGTATTCTAACTGTTTATTTCTTTTTATTTTCCAGTGGCATTGATTTATCTGTTTGGTTGATGCAAAATCTTGGGGCAGTTAGATACCTGTTGGCGTATTCTAACTGTTTATTTCTTCTTATAATTTAGTGGTATTGATTTATCTGTTTGGTTGTTGCAGAATCTTGGGGCAGTTAGATACCTGTTTGCATATTCTAACTGTTTATTTCTTTTTATTTTCCAGTGGCATTGATTTATCTGTTTGGTTGATGCAAAATCTTGGGGCAGTTAGATACCTGTTGGCGTATTCTAACTGTTTATTTCTTCTTATAATTTAGTGGTATTGATTTATCTGTTTGGTTGTTGCAGAATCTTGGGGCAGTTAGATACCTGTTGGCGTATTCTAACTGTTTATAGTTTTCTAATTGAAGTTTTATTAATGTTTATGCACAGATTAGTTATTAAATTTTGGTTTTAAGAATATTAAATAAGCGTTTATAAGATGTGCTGTTAGTCTTTGCTTTAAAGTAATGCTACTATCATTACATTCGAACCATCCACAATTCTTTTTTATATATGCAGTGTAGTGACCTGTATTGGTTGTGGTTCCTTGCATGGTAGATTATACCTATGGTTGTGAAGGTATTCCTACAAAGTGATACTTGACCATGTGTGAATCCAGTCAGCTTGCAGTTGTGTTTAGTACCATTTGCATTGTAACATAGAAGCATTAGTATTACGTATTTACTATGTGTTTGTATTAGTAAGGTGGACCGATTATCTGAATTGCATGTAGTACATAATCTGCCACGGTTTTCATTTTGTACAAGTTGCTGAAATGGAACGGATTCACAGTTAGGTATGGATACATACACAAAACGTTCATTAGGGATTTCTTCGTGTTGCATATTGTTGCACAGAGTGCATGTATGTTTCCTGATGTATGAAATCTGGAATATTTCATTTATAGGTATGTTTTTGTTTTCTAGTACTTGTAGTAAGTACATTAGACATTCTTGTGGATCTTCATGTGAGTTTATAGTGAATTTCACCATTCCAGCACAGTAGTTCAATTCTTATCTTATTCCATGAACACTATGGGTCTCATTACGACCTGTGCGGAATGCGTTTAAAGGTGCCGATAATGGTGCCGGCGCCGTTAAACGCATTCCGCACTATTACGAGGTTCCCTCGCGGGACCCGATGTGGACGTCTGGTTTTACCAGACGTCCAGAGCGGGTCCCACGAGGCGACCAGGGAGCTAACAACGGGCCAGTCGTAATTGGCCCGTTGTTAGCTCCCGCACCCATTCCCATTGAGCCCAATGGGGGCTCAAATGGGAATGGGGAAGGTCCGGGTCCGGGTTCCCTGAAGAAGGAATTACCGGGCCCTCCAAACTAGGAATGGCCTGGTAATTCCCCATTCAGGGAACCCAGACAAGGTTTTGGAGACAGCCATGCCCTTATTAAGGGCATGTCTACCTCCAAAGTCGTAATGAGGCCCTATATGTGTTGTCATGATTGTTGGTTGCATTTCTATGAAGGACTAACATTTGCAAACACAATTGATCTGTACTGTGTAAGTAACTGTTGTCAACAATTGGTGGCAATTGAAATAGAATATTTATTGCTACATTTGCGTAGCAATTTACACCAGTTATATTTGAAAATTTGAATGGACCAGGTATCTCTGTGTCCAAGTCATTTTTTCAGAGCGTGTGTTGCTTCTTTGAAGAAGTACCTGAGTTACTTTGAGTAATAGAGTCTTCTTTGGTTGTAGTAAGCTTTAGCTTCTTTTACTCTCTTTGTAGAATTTTCAGTGAGATTATGTTGCATTTCTGTTTGAAGTAGTTTTCTTTTACAACATTTTGCTTTTTGTGGAACAGGATATGTTTTTAGATAGGGGTGTATAGTGAACGTAGTCTATTGTATTCTAAAATGCAAGGAATAGCAGCGTTTACTTTACTTGCATCAAAGTTGATTAGAAATAGACTGTCAAGTGTACGTAAGCGTGATAGTGCTATGTATCTCATTCCTTCGTTAAAGACTGTGTTCCCAATATTTATCAATGCTATATCTAGGGTAAGACCCTTTGATTTGTGAATGGTGACTGCATATGCTAGAGTTAGAGAAAATTGTTCTCTGTGTACATACATGTCTTTGCAAAGAAGGGATCGAGCTGTTGAGCGCCCTATCCTTTTTACTTCTGAAAGTTTGTCAAAGAGACTATTGACAAACTGAATGTTGTTGTCACGTGGGTATGTTTGAAAGCCAACAACTGCACCCAGTGCTCCATTAACTAGTCCTTGCTCCACGTCAAGGTTACATTTAAGCATTACTATACAGTTTAAAGATACTTTTTATATTTTCTCCAAACCAGCTGTGTTGGAGATAGAATTTTCTAAGGTATTTAGTCTTGTTGTGGCTTGTTGACACATGGGTAGTGTCATACCATGTACGTCCAGTTTATCTGTGGAGCAAATTTCAATTATTGGTTGCATTTCTTTTTTCAACATTGTTTCATTGAATTTGGAACAGCTTGCAAGAGTTGGCATCAAGGACATACAATTGACATTTTTTGTGTGCTAATTGTTCCATGACATCAGTAGCACATGAGTTATGGCCATACAGTGCATGGATGTGCCGGGTTTTTAATATTGCTAGTGCTTCTTGAGATAGTACACCAACTCTAATATTTTTTAAAATGTTGGCATAGGTGAGGTCTGCAGATTGGCACATATTTTCTGTTAATTCTCTGTATTGGAAATGTTGCCAAAGGTTGACATTTCCTATTCTGCCAACAGTTTTACAGCAGAGTTTGTGTCCTAAGGTTTTAAAAATAGGTTCCCCTTTCACTGGTGTCAATTGAAGAAGATCTCCGAAAACAATAATGTGTTTTCCTCCAAAGAGCTCTTCGTAGTTTGTTTTAAGTACTTCTTGTAATCTGAGGTGAATCAAAGCCAACATTAGGTTGGAGACCATACTCACTTCATCTATTAGTAGCATTTTCATGTGTTTTAACACTCTGCGTAGATCCATTGCAGCTTCTGCAGAAAGTTTGTAATATTCTAATTTGTTTTGGTGTTCTACTGGAAGGAGTAGTAATCGGTGTAAAGTGACACCGCCTATGTTGTAGGCAGCTAAACCTGTGGGGGCAGTTACAACAGCTGACATTTTGTTGTTTGTCAATTGTTGAAGGAAGTTGCTTATGATTTTGATTAAGAATGTTTTGCCTGAACCAGCTTCCCCACTGACGTATAGTAGTATAGGTTTGTAATTTTGGCAGGTACAGTCTTTATTTTCATGTTGTACACCATGTGCAATTTCTTTTGTTACTTCTTGAAAAATGGTATGCTGCTCTTTGTTCAGTTTTGATTGTAGTACAGTTAAGTCTTCTGCATCTTGTGCACAGTGACGCATGGTGTTTTCTACTTCTGTCATAGCTAATTCTGCCTCATTTGCTATTAGTGTCTGTCCCAGTGGTTCTTGGCTTCCTGTTAGAGAAGGTTGACTACTGTCAGCAGTGTCCTTATCTAGTTGGACCTGGAGTTCTTCTTCGTGTTGCTGTTCATTGTGCAACATTGTTTTGCACTGTGTAAAGTTTACATCGGTTATAGTGCTTTCATTTGCTTTGAAAGCTTCTTCATAGGAGTCATAGTTATCTAGTATCTCTTCTTCTTTTCTCCATGGTTTAAAAAGTTGTAGCAGAGACATGTAATACAGTTCTTTATGTTGAGGAGTTTTTAATGACAAATTGATATGATTAATTAAGCTTGGTTTGGTAAGTTTCACTAAGCTGCCTTAACAATTTGTCACTCTGTATCTACCTTTTTTTCATCGGGTTTTATATTATTTTTGTATGTGAAGTTTTGGGCTATATGGTATAGACACATGGTTTCCAAAGTGGTACTCCTGTTTGGGTAGTATGTGTCTAGTAAATTGTTTTTCAAAATGTCTTGGCTGTTGGGATCATTTTTGGCTATTGTTTCTATGTCGTCGTATGATTTTAGAACTCTTTTTCTAGATTTAGCAGGACCAAGACTTAGCCATACTATATTTTCAGATTTTCCATACAAAGCAGTACCGGTTAAACGATCTGCAGCTTCATAGCTTCCACATTCTCTATGAGAGAGCATTTTTATGCCTAAGCTGTACAATTTCTGAGACAGTGTTTTGTCTGACGATAGGTCATTCCAGAGGTCTTGAAGCTCTGTTTTTTCTGCTTTGGTTAAGTAGGCTTTAACATATCGTGCAACTGCAGTGGAATTGTTTACAATGTACTGCACATCTATGTTTTCATTCCATAAGAGGGCAACGATTGCATTGTAATCATTGATATATTTTGCTTCTTCTGTTCTTTTCATGTAATATGTGTTCTTAGATGATTTACTTTTAACTCTATGTCTAACTGAAGACATGAAGTTGTTCACTTCACCTGTTTCTGTAACTGGTCGAGGGAAACCAAAGCATCATTTGGTGTAGTATGTCCCTTTGTTTTGTATTTGCGACAACAATATTTACCACATTTGTGTCTTTGAAATTGTTCAATTTGTGCATGAAGATCACTATTTGTTGCTTCTGATGGAATTTCACAAGTGACATATTTTTTGATAAACTGTAAAACAGTGGCATCACTGTCTTGACCAAATTTAGGAGCATCTTTAATCCATAAAAGCATGTGGATATGTGGTGCTCCTCTGGCTTGGTATTCTTTTCTCCAAAAGAAGTGTTGCACTTCTCCGAGGGGAGGAACAGTTTTATTACAAATAAAGTGTAGCATAGCAATGAAACGATAATGAAATATCTTGAAACATTAACAGGATCTAAAGAGCAAAGTTATCCAGGTGTTAGTATATTTATGTTTGTTTTGGTTTTGTTTGATATGCGTAGGAAATCATATAAATCTTCCCATGCATATTCTGCACAACTTAATTTACAAACCAAGTAGGTGGGCCAAGGTTTCTTATCATACAACATACATCCCTGTGACGTTGGAACCAGTACTCTTTAGTACCACGCATGTTTGCTAACAGATGTGTAATGCTTGAGTGTAAAACCTCATCTTTTTCTTGCACTTTTTGTATAATTGTGTAGTAATTGTGTAGCTGACATATTTTGAAAGTGGGTTCCTGACTTCAATGTGTGTGCATCTCCGTAACATAGAGTTGCTAGTTCACTTTCAAAGAGAAGAAGACATTCTACATTTTGTCTAAATCTGGGATCTTCAGAATACATTCGTAATGAGCGGTATTCCGATGCTGTTATCTGAATAGGTCTATCATCGTACCTTCCTCCTTTCGGAGTAGGAAAGAGTAGAGGGAAAGCACATGCTTCTATACTTTTTCCCATATGCTGATTGGTGATCCTTTGGTTTGTCGCATTTGGTACATTTTTAGTGCATCATCTATGGTGTCATTAGAGTTTAATGGATGAATTGTATAATGGTCTAAAATATTGGATACTGTAGTAGGATCTAGAAGCTGAAATTGACCAGTTTCTGGTGAATCTTGAATTATTTCAGTTGTTTCCCTTAAGTTTTCCTCAATATTAATTTCTTTGTAGTATTCATTATTGTCTTTTAGGTATTGCAAGGCTTGTCTAACTTTATGTAAGTCTACGAGTTGTTGCCAAATTTTTTTGTCTTTTGTAGGTACACCATTTACTAAGTCAATTAAAGATTGCTCTATTGGATGTTGCACTCCCAGAGTGTGCACATTTTCTTTTAGATCTAATGGTAAATAAGCTACTTTGCCACAAATGCCTTTCAACAATTCAGAGGGAGGTAATTTTGCTGTTTTTGGTTGAAGGCGTATTATTTCTTGAAATGGGTGCACTGTTTGAATTATGATGCTCTCATATAAATTGAGTTGTTACAGGGGTTTTGGTAGTGGGAATAATGCCAAATTATTTGTGATAGCACGTGAATGAGTTTGGTTGTTGTCAAGTTTTGTAGTGCAGTAACTGCAAAGTATTAAGGGGTCAGTTATTTCGTATTTGTTTTCTGCTATAAGGTAGCAAGCTAATTCAAACCATTTGGAATCTTCATTGTTTTCTATTTTGTATGTTACGTCTATAGTTTTTGTGTTACTTTTATAAAAAGTTCTGCGGCAACATACACATACATGCTGTGGTACTTCAGCGGATGTACTTTTAAATTTTAGTATTTCATTTTTGTATGTTTGTAGTAGAAGGTTGCCATCTGTACAATTGTTGCTAGTCTGTTGTAAAGCTACTGCATTTTGTAAGTGGCTTTCACTTCCAAAATATATTTTCTGGATATGCTCTATTTCTTCGAGTAGGTCTTTGGCTGTACCATATAGAAGATTGCTATTTAAATTGACTAGTGCTAAAGCAGGACTTTTAGCATCGTACAGTTTATAGAGTAGATTTCTTATAGTTGAATGATGTGTTGATATCATTTTGATATGATAGAAGGTGCTTTTGCAAATAGGTCCTGAAATGCAGGCTAATGAATGTCCTTGTAGTCCTGTGTATTTGCGCACTGGACAGGTATCCATATTTTGCAGCAGTTTAATTTTGATTTTGTCTTTGCCTTTCGCATACTTATTGAGGAACTGGCGTAAAGATTTGAAAGATTTTTTGGCAATGTTACACATTGATGTGCATGGCCATTTGTATAATGGACGTTCTGGTTCAGTCGAATGGAAAGGTGAGTTTTCTTGGGATATTTATGTAAGCAGTATTTCTTGTTGCATTATGGTATTGTTAAGTTTTTCATAACCTCGTCCACTGCTATGTATGGCAATTGTGTTTGTTTGCTTTTGTTTGTATGCTTCTTCATTAAAATATGGTTCTGTGCTCGTGGTGTGACTCCATTCACCTCCACAGATATTTAAGAAGTTATTTTTGTTGACATTCTGTTTATTGAGAAGTCTTTTTTGTAATTTAGTAGTTAGTTTTGTTAGTGGTTTCATTCTGTTTAACACTAAAATAAATAACTTTCTTTTGAGAAGGATTGTGTCAAGGAGTTCCCCCCTTCTCACCTGAGTTCGATCTTTGCTGGATTTCTTGATCGATGCCTTCTTGCGTACTGCTCGAGTCTTGAATAAGGCTGCACGAGTCTCTTCCGACTCCAGCGTGCATTCAAGTACCGGGATGCAGGGATCCAGGAAATAACAGGGTGCGCAACTAGCACACGAGTCCAGGAATCAAGAAAGGAAGGAAAGGGACTAGAATTGGGTTAGAGTGGAAGAAGCAAGGGAAACAATACCGCAAGCTACGGAGCACATGTCTGGTCGCTACTTCGCAATAGCATTGAGACGCGCGGGGCCGGAGGGACGTGGCATATTTATGGAACGTACTACGTCCGCCGTGAAGGCTGGTGCGAGGCGTGTCACGTGATACGGCCATGTTGGGAGAAACAATGAATGCAAGCCCTGCCGTGACAAGGACCAGGAAGTCCAGAAGGGGCGTGTTCTGTGGGTCATAACAGCATGCCTCCTCCGAAAACCTGTTCCACCAGGTTTGCCCGGGTGTATAAGGTGAAATCTTCTGAGTAGTCGAGGGGCCTTGAGATTAGAAAGTGGTTCCCAGGTTCTTTCACTAGGAGGATATCCTTTCCATTCAACCAGATATTGAAGCTGACCCCGTTTATACCTGGAGTCACATATTCGAGATACTTCATATTCCAATTGGTTGTCGACCAGTAGAGGAGGAGGTCGGTAGGATTTCCGGGAGGATTGGTGGTAGAGTTTTAATAAGGATGTGTGGAATGCTGGGTGAATTTTCTTCCAAGAGTCTGGTAGACGAATCCGGTATGAAACTGGATTGATAATTTCCTTGATGGGAAATGGACCATAGTACCGAGGGGCCAACTTGTTTGGCAGTAGAGGCCGGGGTAGTAATTTCGAGGACAACCAGACTTGATTACCGATTGCATAAGAAGGACCTTGTCTCCTTTTTAAATCCGCATACCTCTGCAGTCTGTATTCTGGCCTTCTCTAAATTTTCTTTGGCCTCTTGGTGTACGTTGATGAGGGTTTCAATCCAGGAGTCGACAGTAGGTACTGGTGTAGGATGAGGGAGAACAGAGGGTAGAACTGATGGGTGGAAACCTTGACTGCAATAAAAGGGGCTGGTCTTAATTGCTGAATGGTCAGAATTGTTGTAGGCGAATTCAGCCACGGGTATCAGAAGCGACCAGTCATCCTGAACCTTGGTGGCGAAACATCGAAGATACTGTTCCAGGGTCTGATTAGCACGTTCTGTGGCCCCGTTGGTCTGGGGATGATAACCAGATAAGAGGGCGCGTTGGATTCCCAAAATGCGACAGAGATGTTTCCAGAATTGAGAGACGTACTGAGGTCCTCGATCAGATATGATCTTGGAAGGGAGTCCATGTAAACGAAATATGTGTTCCAGGAAGATTCCAGCAAGTTCGGACGAGGATGGTAACTTACACAGGGGTGTAAAATTAGCCATATGAGTGAACAAATCTATGGTAACCATGATGGTTGTGTACCCTCAGGAAGGTGGTAATTCCACAATGAAGTCAGTAGCAATGAATTCCCATGGCCTTGTTGGCAGCGATGGTTGCATTAGAAGACGCGCCGGTCTCTTGTTATCATGTTTGTTTTGACTGCAGACAGCACAAGCTTTGATGTACTGCTGTACGTCGATCTTCATTCCAGGCCACCAAAACTGTCTTTGTATAAGACGGAGGGTGTTGATTATGCCATGATGTCCGGAGTGAAGGGTATCATGACAGAGGTTTATCATTCTTTGTTGTAATTTCTGTGTAGGAATGACCAGTGCATTGTCCTTGAATAAGTATCCTTCCTTAAGTCTTAGGTTCCATGGATTCTTCCTTGAAATATCCTTCCAGAGGTCGGAGGATTGGGTTTGTACTCGAATTTCTTCCAGGAGGTTGACTGCTTGAGCTACAAAGATCGTGTGGGGAAACATCTTAGGATAGGCCTTGTCTTCAGTAGTTACATAGTCAGGACGTCGAGATAAGGTGTCAGCAATCATGTTTTGTGATCCGGGAACATGAGTGATTTGGAATTGGTATTGGGCAAAGAAGTAGGCCCAACGCGCCTGACGACTGTTCCTGCACTCCAATGATTGTAGAATTTGAAGATTCCGAGGTCCGTACGGACCTGAACTGGATATCTAGCACCCAGAAGTAGATGTTGCCATTCAGTGAAGGCCTGGCGGATGGCTAACAGTTCCTTTTCCAGGACGGAATAGTGTGTCTCACTGGGAGTCAGGGTCCGTGAGAGGTAAGCAATGGGGTGTTCCAGTTTATCCTCAAGTTCCTGTTTCAAGACCGCTCCTATGGCGTAGTTTGAGGCATCTGTTTCCACTAGGAATGGGCGATTTATGTCTGGTTGGGCCAGGATGGGGGCTTGCGTGAACTCTGTCTTCAATCGTTGGAATGCTTTGTCTTGCGGTGTAGACCAGATAAAGGGAGTGTCTTTCTTTAAGAGAGCAACAATCGGCTGGACGATCTCGGAAAAGGTAGAAATGAACTTGCAGTATAAGTTGGCAAGCCACAGGAAGGATTGAACTTGTTTCACGGACGTGGGAGCAGGCCATGCCAGTATGGCCTTTACCTTTGAAGGGTCCATACCAATTCCTTCTGGGCTAAGGATGAATCCCAGGTAGTGAACAGAAGTAACGTGAAACAAGCATTTTTCGGGTTTGGCTTAAAGTTTGTGTTCACAGAGTCGTTGTAGTACTGCCTTTACATGCTCTTCATGCTTTAGAGAATCCTTGGAAAAGATCAATATGTCATCCAGATAGACAATGACAAAAAGGAATAACCTGTCAGAAAACACCCTATCCATAAAACATTGAAAAACCGCGGGGGCATTAGCTAGTCCAAAGGGCATGACTAGATATTCATAGTGACCAAAGGGTGTTCTAAAGGCTGTTTTCCATTTGTCTACTTCCCGGACACGGATCAAATGATAGCCACCCCTGAGATCCAACTTTGTGAATACTACGGCGCCTCTCACAGCTTCCAGGATATCCGAGATCAGGGCTAGTGGGTACCGATCTTTGAGGGTGCATTGATTTAAGCCACGATAGTCGAGGCAAGGTCTGAGTTCCTTGGTGTCCTTCTTGGGAACAAAGAACAATGAAGCACCTGCTGGAGATTTTAAGAGTCTTATGGTGCCGTTTTCAAGGTTGGTATCCAGGTATTCTCTGAGGGCCTTTTTCTCAGGTTCGGAAAGAATGAACATTCTGCCAAAAGGAATCACTGCTGAGGGATCTGTATCTATGGCACAGTCTTCAGGTCTGTGAGGGGGTAAGTCCTGGACTATGGCAGTTGAAAATACATCAGCATATCCCTGATAGGCCTCTTGGACTTGTATGATATTAGAAACCATGAGTGGTGTTTTCAGGTCTCTTGGTGGTTCTTTAGGGGGTGTCGAGGGGGATCCAGGATTAGACAGTGGGACATACAAAACTCTGAGCCTAGGAATAGTGATCCTGCTGTCCAATTGATATACGGATTGTGCTTCTGTAACCAGGGCATACCCAATACCATGGGGTAATGGGCTGACTTAATGATGTCGAATGTAATCCGCTCTTGGTGATGGTTTATGGAAAGTTGGATCTCTTTTGTCTGCAGGCTTATGGGTCCTGAAGAGAGGGGTCTTCCGTCGATTTCTTCCACCGGCTGCATGGTGGTTTGTGTCTCGTACGGAATATGATGACTAACAACCCAGTCTTGATCAATGAAAATTCCCATAGCTCCACAGTCCACCAAGGCCAGAATGGGATAGGTCTTATTCTTGCAGGGTGACAGGAAGGCTTGTAGTATCACCAAATTGTTTTGTCCAGGAGAGTTCAAGGATGGAATTGATGTGGAGCAAACATCTCTCTCCCGAAGCTCTGCTCCATCTAGGATCGGGAGCTGGCGTTTCCCGAACGCCGAGGAGGGGCCAGAGAACACTCCCTAACGAGGTGTTTGTCTGAGGTACAATACATGCACAACCCCGTATGAATCCTTCTCATTCTTTCTTGCGGGGATATAGGTCCACGGAAGACTCCTATCTGCATGGGTTCTGGTTCAGAGATTGAGCCTGGGTTTGTGTCCGCCTTGATGGTACTCTCAAAGGACGGCTTCGGAGGATTAGCTTTGGATTTCTTCTTCTCTGCCTTTCTTTCCTGGATACGAAAATCTATTTGCATTGCAAGGTCCATTAGTGCCTAGAATGAGTTTGGGTGAGCCACTCTGGCCAACTCATCCTTAATCTCCTCATTCAGTCCTCTCCTGAAAAGGGTAAAACTCACCTCCGGGGACCAATCAGCTTCCTTGACTAACTCCTTGAATCGGGTAACATAGGTGAGCATATCCTGGGATCCTTGCTGAAAGTCTAACAGGAATTCCTGGGCACTATAGACCTGTTCTGCACGGTCAAACATGGTTTTAAGGGCTTGTATGAAGCCATCATAGTCATCTAGAAGAACGTCGCCGGAATTAACGAGGGGCGTGGCCCAGGTTAAGGCGTTTCCTGAAAGGTGGGAAATTATGAAGCCCACTTTATCCCTGGGAGTTGAAAAGTAGTAGGGCTTAAAAGTAAAGTGAACCAAACATGAATCCAGGAATCCTCAAATGGTTTTTGGTGAGCCATCGTATTCGTCCACTATACCGCCCAGCCATACACTTTCTTTTGAGGCAGAATCGCGGGATAGAACTCGTTGTTTGAGAGCAGCGTTTTCCGCCTTTAGATTCTGCACCTCGGTTGATAGCTCTTGCATGCCACGCATCAGGTCCTGGACGGCCGCTTCCATGTCCATATCGAGTTTGGTCGGTTGGTGTCTCAAACTGTCAAGGAGTTCTCCCCTTGTCACCTGAGTTTGATTTTTGCTGGATTTCTTGATCGATGCCTTCTTGCGTACTGCTCGAGTCTTGAATAAGGCTGCACGAGTCTCTTCCGACTCCAGCGTGCATTCAAGTACCGGGATGCAGGGATCTAGGAATCCAGGAAATAACAGGGTGCGCAACTAGCACACGAGTCCAGGAATCAAGAAAGGAAGGAAAGGGACTAGAATTGGGTTAGAGTGGAAGAAGCAAGGGAAACAATACCGCGAGCTATGGAGCACACGTCTGGTCGCTACTTCGCAATAGCATTAAGACCCGCGGGGGCGTGGCATATTTACGGAACGTACTACGTCCGCCGTGAAGGCTGGTGCGAGGCGTGTCACGTGATACGGCCATGTTGGGAGAAACAATGAATGCAAGCCCCGTCGTGAAAAGGACCAGGAAGTCCAAAAGCGGCACGTTTTGTGGGTCATGACAGATTGCACTGTCTATCAAAACTCCTAAGATTAATTCTCTGCGGTAGGTTTTAAGGGTTGTGCATGATTTGTCTCCTGTTTTTATAAGATTCTGAAGGACTCTGTGGCGGAATATTTTTGCTAAAATATTTTTTTTGGTATGGTTACTTGCCACTTTATCAAGATTTATAGGAGCAGTGTTAGCAGTAGTGGTAGCTGAATTCTTGTTAATCACTTTCTGTTTTGTTTTACATTTTGATGGAGGAGGCAAAGTTTCTGTACTGGAAGCTTGTTTTGTTTCGCTAAATGACTGTATTAGCTGTTTTGTTTGAACTTTTTGTACAAACTCTGCTAGAGATGGATGCTTATTTTGGACATTTTTATTTTGATTTGCTCTATTTTGCGTTGCTTTCTATGAACATGCTTTTTGGAAGGCATTCTTTGGGGTCCGTTGGAAAAAAAAAAGAAAGTAGGGTTGGGCTGTTCTGCAATATATGTGTGCTGTGTGCATGAGTGTCTGAGCATGATGGTAAAGATGTATGTGGTGGTGTGTGATTGTGCATTGGGCAGCTACAATAAGTTGGGAAGGCTATTATTCTGTTTGTGTGTTACTATACTGCAGTTCAGATGACAATAGAAAGTGAGCTAGTGGTGAGGAAAAACACTAATAGTAAATCTAATGGAATAAAATTAAAACAGTTCTTTGTTTTGTAATACTAACATTCTAGGGGCTGAGTTATGTTATTTGTGTAACAAAAAACAGGGATTTGTGTGCCATTCTGCCTGCCAATCCCTGTTTAATAAATGGGGATTTGTGGGCAGAATGGTGCACAAATCTCTGTTTTTTTGGTGCACAAATTACATGAATCAACGGCACAGTGTGTTTGAGTAACAGTAAGAATATTAAGGTAGTATTGTACTTACTCTTTTTTTGTGGAATGAGCAGGTTTCTTCAGAGATGTTGTTTGTAGTTCAGATGCTGCTGCTTTTCAGGAGAGTGGGCTCACTTGGTTTTTTAAAGCTGTGTTATAGAATGTTAGGAGAAAGAAGACATAATAATATATTTATTTTGCAATTTTTATAAGGTAAATTGTAGAAACTGTATAGAAAAGCATGGAATGTATGAATTTGTGGAGGTGTGGGTAATAAATTAGAAGGATGTGATTTACAGGCAGTGGTGTTATTGCAGCTGGGAGCTTTTCAATGATAGCGTCTATGTGTGTGAGTGTATGAAGATGCATGACCTTTTCCTGGCTGTGTGTTTTTTATAATACACTACTAAGGGGCCGATTCATGGAACAAACGTGCGCCGAAAATCCATGCGCAAGCAGGCGCAAGGTAGCGCAAGCGCGAGAAACGCAGCGCACGTGTGCGATTCAAGGAAGACGCTGCGCGTTTCCCGCTATCCGTGCGCCCAATCCAGCCATGGCGCACGCAGGCATACACGGCGTGCGCTACGCGCACAGCAAAAGCGCACATAGCGCGGCGCACACAACCAAAGTGGGCGGAACAGTGGGCGTAACACGCGGAATGGGGAATAACGCGTGAAAAAGAAGGCATAACTGGGGAAGTACTGCAGGGAACTACACGGAACACCCACACGCACGCGAACAACCCGTATTCATGGATCCGAATACGGGAAACCCGCGCACGGCAAAAGACGCACACAGGCGTCAACGCGTCCACTACACAAAGGCAGGCGGAAGCGTCCCCGCGCACAGTATAAAAGTGCGCGCAAACAACAAACACGTATATACAGCTACGATGAATGCCCCATTTGTCGCAGCACTGATCGTGGGACACCGCAGGAGGAGGAGAATAGCCAGGGCACGCATTTTCGCACCACGGACAAGCCTTTTTGGGATGCCTGACAACCAGGTCTATGGCAGGTATAGGTTTCCACCCCACATCATCTTAGACCTGGTCAGGGAGTGGGAAGATGACCTTACATCCCCCACCTTTTGCTCCCAAGCATTGAGCCCCTTGGAGAAGCTGCTCAATGTCCTGCATTTTTTGGCCACTGGGTCATTTCAGCGGACTACTGCCATAGTGGGGGCGTCTCACAGGCCACGCAGTCACGCTGCCTACACCAGGTACTGGCAATCATGACATCGCGCCCCTCAGTCCGCAGGCAAATATATATGCCCAGAACACCCGCAGAAAGGCAGGCCGTTGTCCTGGATTTTTTCAGGGTGGCACACTTCCCCAAAGTGCTCGGTGTCATAGATTGCACCCATGTGGCCCTATGTCCACCTAGGGCCACTGAGCACATCTACCGAAACCGCAAGCACTGGCATTCCATCAATGTGCAGGTGGTATGCGATGCAAAGGGAATCATCACCTCTGTCTATGCAAACTACCCTGGCTCCACCCATGACAGTTTCATATACAGAATGTCCGCCCTGAGCCGGGCCCTGGAAGCTGGGCAGCATGGCGACACATGGCTCCTAGGTGAGTACAAATGCCCTTGCACATGCATGCATGTCACACACACACACACAAATAAACAAACCACAATAATCACAACCATTTACACCTCCCAAGGGGACAGTGCCTACCCTCTGAGCAACCACATGATGACGCCAATCCGGAACCCCACCACACCACCCCAGGTAAGATACAACGCCGCCCATATTGCAACCAGGGCCATAGTGGAGCGCACATTCGGAGTGCTCAAGTCACGTTTCCGCTCCCTTGACCGCTCTGGCGGGCAGCTACTCTATGCACCACCAGTAGTGTGCAGGATCATTGTGGCAGCATGTGTCCTGCACAATGTTGCAACACGGCAGGGCGTCCCGGTGGACATGGTGGTGCCCCCACACCCCCAACCACAGGCACAGGCGCTGCCCATGGGAGGGGACAGGGCACGTGACGAGGAAGCCGGGACCCAGCTTGTGGCCACATTTTTCACCTAAACTCCCACCCCTGCGGAATCGATGATGACAAAGAGACAGCAGGAACACCGGGTAGAGGGTACAGGGTTCAAAATTGCATAGGATTCCGGATGATTAGGGGGAAAAAAACATACCAAATTGAATCACACATACATCCATGCATTAGTGCACCCCCCAGCAAGCCTATGCAGAGCAGTTTGAAAGAAAAACAACAAGACACTTAGCTCTGGTTTTGAGTGCTGGCCTCCTGCCTGCGCACTCTCAGGTCAGGTTACAGGAGCACTGCAATGCTGCAAACAGAGCCACAGTCAACAACCTGTACGTGCCAATTACACAAAAACACACCACCAAACATGCCCCATAGCAGCAAACTACTCTACAAACAGATGCTTCGTACCCATATATAACATTACCCCTGTGACGGGTCATACACAGTCAATGCAGAAAGTCAGCCGCCGGTGGGTGCGTGGCAAATGGAACACCAATGTGTCACAATTCACACAACATGCAATGTTCCCTGGGTAAGCAGACAGACCCATATAGCAAGCCATGACTTCAGAGCAAGTTGCGTACCACCATGACCGAAACAAAGTTGGCAGTGCATTCATCATAAAGTACATGGAAATGAAATGCACTGCACCCGAGTATGTCCCTTGCTGTATGTCCCTGTGAGCTGCCCCTTTCCATGTCTCGGAAGGCTACATGGTTGATACAAGTGCCTCGATGGACCTTGGTGTACCGGAGGGTATGTGCCACTGCCCCTGCAGGTGTCCCAGACAACCTTACAATCAACAGCCATCAGTCCACCAACACATCTGAGCTGCATTGTGTGCTTCAACACCAATATTCGTCCAAGCTCACCCTCAGTGCTGTGACTAAGCCTGCATGTGCAACTCGCCTGGTGCAAGCTTTGCTGTGTTGTGGCCCCCCTGTGCTGCTCACCTTGCCTGGAGTTCCTTGGAACACGTCAGCAGTTCTAGGATGTAGGTCTGCAATCCCTGTGCCTCTGCTTGTGCACACATGTGCATGTGGGCACCAACAAACGTGTCCAGAATTCCGTCGTCCAATGGGCCATGTCTGCTGGCAAAGGTGCTCTGGAGGCTCATCCCCCTGCAGAAAAGGCATGAAGCACATGATTAATGCTTCACAGTCATCTGTGTGTGTCTCTTCGGGCATCTCATTACTTGACCATGTCAGAGAGTCACATCATAAATCACACCATCAGTCCGTCTTTCACATCCAAAGTGTGGAACACTATCTACAGCATGAATTGCAACAGGCACGTGTACAGTAAAGTAAGAAACATACTACACAATGCATAGCAATGAATGTACACATTAATTATGAAACACCCCATCTAGCAAAAGCTGAACAGTGGACAATAACACCAAAATCATCCCCACTAGGGGTGTAAACACAAGTCACACAGCACCAGACATGCCACAGATATGACAGTCCAAAGCCCTTGTGTAAAAGTTTGTGACACCGAACCATCCTTGCGAGCCCATGGATAAGGGAGGCAGAAGTGGCATATGTGAGTCAAGGACCCCAAGCAGCAAACACATACACAAGACAAGCCTGAAGGGCCCAGCTGGAACAGACAGTGGATGCCTTCAAAAGCCACAAAGCACCGCACCGTCACATGAAAGCACAATAGACAAGCAATTTTAAACTATATTAACTAATTACACTAACTATGGAAAACCTACATTACCTAATTAAACTAACTATCAAACAGAAACTTAACTAACTAAACTAAAAGAAAAATCAAAAATGGCCACATACGACCCGGGGGGGAGGGGAGGCACCCAGGAGGGGGAGGTACAGGGTGCTGCTCAACATCCACATGCGATGATGCTGAGCCAAAAAAAAAACCTCCATGGGCTCAACGCCTGCACAGCCCGACCTATGTGGGAGATAGATGGTCGTCCGAGTCTGGCTCATCCTGTAAAGGAGGACATGGCACAGTAGCCTGGCCACGCCTAGCCGCAGCTTGCCCCTCGTCGGCAGCAAGTCTGCTGGACGGGTGAGCCTGGTTCTGTGTGGCGATGTGACGTAGGTCTGCATGCAGAACCTCACGTGATACACGTGCTTCCTCTTGCAAGGTAGCACGTGTAACACGGAGTTCCTCCTGCAAGGCCTGGCTGGACAACCGCTGCACCTCCCGGCAAGCCTGTAGCTCAGCCGAGATGGTACGCTCAAGCTGTGCAAACCTCTCCTCTGCCTGCTGCGTCTGGGACACCCAGAGTGGATCTGAGGGAAGCATACTCCTCCCTCAGGGCATCCATGTGCGCTTCTGCGTGAGCAGCAATTGCTTGACGCAGAGACGACATTTCAGCCTGGCGTGCCCTGTCTGAGACCGCCATGCCCAGCCTGAGCGAGCGGGCCGTGGACTGTGCCGCCTGCTGCTGGAGAAGCACCTGCCTAGCAGGGGGGAGCACAGATCGGGCCACACACTCCATGCTCTCAGCGATGTTCTCCATTGCTGTCCCCTGCCGTTCTGAATTGGCAGTCATGTCTTGCTCCCACTCAGTATACTGCGGTTGTGCGCGGCGACTGCGTTGCCGGGCTTGACCCCTGCGGGACCCAAGGACCGGGGGTCCTCGCTGTGTTGGCACCGCCCGCGGCTGCACAACTACATGCCCCCGTCGACGTGATGTCCCAGGCACATCAGTGACTGGTGTGGAGGGTGACCCTGCGTCCCGATCCACCACGGGCGGAGGAACCAAGACTGTCTGATCCCTCAGTGCAGGTGTCGCAGATCGGAATCACTCACCCCTGACACATGGACTTGATGCTCATCCAACTCAACATGGACGTCAGAGTCGTCATCAAGGATGGACTCATAGGCAGCCAGAGACAAGATGGACTGTAGCACTTGGGGGTTTTCGTGGCCTACCACCCCACGCCCCCCACTAGTGCCGGGTTTATGTAGTGGTAACAACCCTGTGTCTGGCATGACAACACCATCCTCCGCCTCCATTGCGTCATCACCTGAAAAATAGAGAGAAAAAAGGTCACTACACATGTCAGAAGCACACAACACACACACACACCGACAGCAAACACATCAGGCAGACATGTGACACACAACATATAACCTGGCATGCATGCTGGGTCAACTTTGAATTGCTACTGTGATCAGACCTGTTGAAAGGTGGCAGTTTCCATGGAATTGGGTCTATGCTGTGCAGAAAATGTGTACGCCACTCACTACCTACATGTACAAGGACTCCATGGTGTGTGCCAGGAAATGTGAAGGCAGTGCAATGTCAAATTCACACATCACATGCATTGTGCATTCAATGTGTACCATATCTAGAAGCCAAGCACCCCTCCACCCCAGTACCAAAGCAGGGATGCCTAGCATGGTATCAAAAGGCTGACCATACACCTGTGTATTGACAGGCAGTGTTGACTGGCATCAACAGCTTAATGTGATTCAAGTGACAACACTGCAAATGATGCTGGGACAGTAAGCAGGACACATGATGAAAACTCTGGATTCCGCCCATGTGTGAAGAAGACACAACAACAGTTGGACAGAGTCATTGGCCATTGAACAGGCTGAGGCCTGTGAGCCACACAGATTGTCAGACCCTAAACATGTGTGCAACGCAGGACTGAGCCACAGTTGACATGGGAAGGCTGATGAGATGGCAGGCAATGTATGTAACCAAGGACTTGTATTACAGTGATCATCCAGTCAAGGACACATAGGGGCATGCGTGCAATGCACATGGAGCATGAATGGGCACTCATGTCCCTGCGGGACATCTGACCTATGCACAGTACAAGTGAGATACCCTGCATCAAGTACTAAGGCTGTACCACACGGCATATGTTTGGCAGATTCTACGCTGGAAGTTAGCATCCACACAGGACGCATGAACAAGCAAGTACACATTGGCAAGATTGAAGAACACCAGTGCAAAGGTGGAACTGGGGTGCAGAGTGGCAGAGGAGGGGCAAGGGAGCATGCCTACATGGAGCCCCCGCATGCAGGCAGAGGAGACATGCATGACGGAAGCATTGCATTACTTACACATCAGAACCATGTACACGTCACATGTAGCGGCAATCATGCACAACACATCCCACAAGTGAAACACACACGTCCTCAACAAACACGCATCAACACTCACTGGACTGGGCATCAAAGTCCAGCATCTCTCCCACTCCTTCGACCAATTCAGGTGGTATGAACTCCGCAACGAGTGCAACATGCGGAGTGAGCTCCTCCTCCTCTGGTGCAGGCCCACCACCAGTCACCAGAGTCAAGTTGTAATTAGAGGCACGCTTAGCCTTAGTGCTGCGTTTGATGTCATTCCAATGCTTTTTGCACTCTTGCGCCGTGCGCACCTCATGGCCGAATGAACGGACATGTTCCGCAACATGCTTCCAGTGGGTGTCACGTTGGGCAGCCGTAGTCTGACTATTGGCACCCACTAGCATGTCACAGCTGTGGCCCCGCACGTAGTCCACAAGGAAGTCCAGTTCCTGCTTACAGAATAGGCTTCTTCCTCGACGTGCAGGAGGTCGTGGCTGTGTGTGGGGTCCCAGCCTGTGCTGCAGGTGCAACCTTCCTCCTCTTGGACTGTGGCGCAGACCCTGGCTGGCTAATGCCGCCCTGACCAGTATGGCCAGTGGGTTCGGTGGATTGAGCCAAGGGAGTGGCAGGTGGAGGGATGTCCAAAGGCCTGACTTGTGTCAGTGGCAGCTGGGTGCCCACTAATGGACCCTGCGCAGCAACATCAGCTGTGGCAGGGTGATTGACCTCAACGGTCCTGGTTGGCAGACTCACAACCGGGGTGCTGTTGGGTGCATCTGCCCCTGCACTTGCCAACACCCGGCTGTTCGGGGCAGCAGATGACATGACTGCCCCAGGGACACGTGTCTTGGTCTGAGCAGCCCGGCCTGCCCCTATGGTTTCCCTCCTGGCCTGTTGGAGATCTACCAAGGGCTCCTCAAGTGCCAACGCAGCCTGCGCTGGCAGACCCCGAGCCTGGGTGGCGGTGTCCACAGCTGCACCTGCAGCTACCACTACCCTTGGGCCCGTGGCAGTCGATGGAACGGACTGCCGGGTCACACGGGCGCCAGTGCCAGATGCAGAAGCTGCATCCCCCGGAACCACAGGGGGTGGTGGCATGACTGCACGACACATGGCACAACATTGTGCTCAAGTGGCGCAGCCCTGCCTCTTCCCCCTCTGTGGCCGCCCTGGACACCCTGGAGTCCCCCTACTCCCTGGTCACCACGACCACGCCCGCCACGAGGAGGACGCCCAGCTGAGGCGCCCCTCACCTTTGGTGGCCTCCCAACCATGGCACAGATGTAGTAGTGCCGGCACAGATGGAGTGGTGCCAATAGGAGGTGTACACCACAATTGACCTGGGCAATTGGGGTGAAGGGGGTGGGAAGCAAGATGTTAACAGCCCCCCTGCACCTGCAAGGCTGAATGTGACCCCGGTGATGTAGTGACGGGTCACGCAACGCTCAGGCACCCCAAAACTGCAGTAAAACCGTGCACGCAACCCTGCAGCCTACGTGCGTGGATTCAACCTGCCGCAGTACGCGGTGGCACCCAGTAACACGAATAACGCGTACGCGTGGGACACGCAGGCTACTATGATATCGAAAATGGGTGCGATACACAGGGGCACCCGCAGTGGGAAAAAGAGCATGTGCGACTCACCGTCTGACTAGTGCGATGCAGAAAAACACGCGTAGCCAATACCCCCGCCAAAAGAAGAGATACGTCCTTGATAGCTGTGAAGTTGTGATGGCGCGCGAAACAACAGGAAGCAGCAACACACGTCGGTCTCCACGAAAGGCACGTACAGCGAACTGCTGGGCCCGCTCACCTTTAACCCGTGCTGAGGGAAACGCACGCGCGCGTCACGTCACTTACGCGCATGGGCCCTTTCCTCGTATTACATGCGGACGTGCAGTTTTTCACGCGCGCTGAAATGCCCATGCACACCTGTGCGCGTCACGTCACAGGGGCGCTTGCGCTTGAGGGGCCTTCTGTCCAATGAAATTGCGTATGCGTGCAGACGCGCTTACGCGCTAAGGGCCTTTCCTCGAATTACACGCTGACGTGCAGAATTTTCACGTGCCAAATCACTCCGTATCAAGCTGGCCACGCGTAAGCACACGGAAGACCATGCTCCTGCCCAGAAGGCCGAATTACTGCTCCCCAGAGCCCTGAGCACGCTCCCACCTGCCATCTGCTGCTGCCTGACTGCCTGCTGCCCATGTGCCCTGCCATTTGCTGCCTGCACATCAGCCAGGGGTGCTGTTGCTGTGACCACCTCAGCTGGAACCGAAGACTCCCGACTGGGATTCCATCGCTCCACAGCCCAGCCCCAGGACCCAGTTGCCCACCCACTCCTGCCTCTGGGGTTGTCATGTCGGGCACTGCAACCTCTGGCACCACTGACAACCCCTGGCCAGAGAGGCAGAGGGGCACCAGCTTCAGTGCCAGTGAAGTTGCTGTCCTGGTGGAGCAAGTCCTGGGGCAGTATGATGCCCTCTTCGGAAGTTCCCGCGCCGACAAGGAAGGACAGACTCGGATCTGGACTGACATTGTGACTGCCATCAACGCGGAGGGGGTGGCAGTCCGCGATTTACAACATGTCAAGAAGCGCTGGGAGGACTTCAGGTCCAGGACCCTGAACAAGGCCCGGCACCTCTTGAAGGCAGCGGATGCTAAGGGGCGCCGGGGCCACTTGTCGGAAGATCAGATGAGGGTCCTGGAACGCATATCCCCAGCGCTCCACGTCCAGGTCCTTGAGAGGCAGGCCCGTCTGGAGTCGAGCGGTAAGTGTACATGCATCATGATTGTGAGCTGTGCGTGTGGTGATGTTTCAGTAGTGTGCAGGTTGCACATCTGTTTGTATGGGGTCGAGTATGGGTGGGGGTGTACAGGGCTGTGAGGCTAACACATGCAAGGGCTGTAATGTGTGAGACATGGATGGTGCTTGTGTGTGTAGGCTTGCATGCCAAATGCAGTTGTGTGGGCACACATGTTTGGATGAATGTGTATGTAAGTAGACATGTTCGTGATGTCACGCATGTATGTTGTTTTCAGCTGCATGTATCAGCACTGTGTACATGTGTATTTGACAAGGGTGCAACAGTGATGCAACATGGATGCATGTGACAGCGGGATGTGGAAGCCTGATTGGCAGATGTGACATGGATGCCCATCTGAACACTGCGACAGTTGGCAGAGGTGTACACATGCATGCAAGTGTGGTGGTGTGTATACATGTGCAGTGCACTTCCTGTGTTGCATGTGATGTCTGGCTCAGCTTTGCCTGCTCATGCTGTTGTATTTGTATGGGTGGTGCTGGCAGTTGCGATATGGCTGTGGTATGGCTCATGTGTGCGAGTTGAAATGACATGTGTGTTGGGGATTGTGATGGCATGTCTGAGGTTTGCCAATGCCACTCATGTACAACTGTCATGTGTGTATGTGTCCATTGTACAGTGCCCTGATGCTTGTGTTTTATTTCTCCCTGTCTGCAGCGTCAACTCATGAAGAGGGCGGAGAAGGTGCTGTGGAGCACAGCGGCGGGGATCCCACCGCCAGCCGGAGACGCAAGGCCCGGCTCCCCTCCCATGTTGTGATCTCGTCGGGGAGTGAGGAGTCCGGTGCCGCATCCCAGGCCGCAGCTGCTGGGGGGAGGTCCAAGAGGCGGAGGTTGGAGTTGGACTCCTCGGCAGCAGAAGGGGCAGCTGGGACCCCACAGGGCCCAACGGGGGAAGATGGCACGGAGTCATCCAGGTTGGTGGGGGGTTTGGTGGAGGAGGAGGCCGTGCAAGCAACAGAGACGGGGTCTGGAGGTGGGGATCCCACTGGTGCTAGTGGTGCAGTGCAGGACCAGGGACAGGAGGCAGCACAGGCCGCCGCGGAGGTGCCTGTGTGCAATCCTGTCCCTGATCCTGTCCCTGCACCAGCAGGGATGACTACGTCCAGACCCGTTTTCAGGCAGGGGATGAGCTAACGACAACTGTCCTTCCTCTGCCTGCGGACGTAGCTATCCAGGTCCGGGTTGAGCCTGTCCTGACTGGTGTGGCGTTGCGTCAACATGCCATGCGAGGTGACCTGCAGTCTTTTCATGAGGAGACTGCACGTCATCTCAAATGGCTCGTTGACCGCGTGGGCCTACTGGGACAGGTCACCCAGGCCCGATTCCTCCGTTTGATGGGGCTTGCTACGACACCCTCCTCAACTGAACCCCCTATGCGCCAGTCGTCCTCCGTGCCATCTTCCCACCCATCAGTCACCTGGGTGCCCTGTGGAGCTGCCTCTGACGGTGCGGCCAGGCTGGTGGAGGAGGCATCCCTGCCACAGTCGGGAGTCGGACGTACAGCAGGGGTGGCCACATCAATGACTACACCCCAGCCGGCGGAGGATGTGCAGGCAGCAGGAGGCAGTGCACGGGCAGAGGCACAGCAGCAGCAGCAACGTGGTGGGAGCCATGAAGGCTCGGGGCATTCAATATCGGAGGGGCAGGCATCGGCCGGAGGGCAGGAGGACCCAGGACAGAGAGTGTCTTCCGTGTGGCAGCGGTTGGGCCACACCATAGATGCGGAGCGGCAGCGAGCGGAAGAGGCACGGCTCACAATGGTCAGGGCGGAGAACTCCATGCGGAGGGCCCTGAGGCGGGCCGAGTGCCTCGAGGCAATCTGCAGGGGGTTGGAGGTGGACACGTCGACGGCCCTGCGGACCTTCGGGGCCATGGAGGAGGACCGCCTCCGGGACATTGAGCAGGAGTTTGATGATGCCCTGGCCCGGGACATCCAAAAGTGAGCCGTCAGACTAGCCTGCTGCCCTTGTACATAGTTATGTAGTTAGTGTTAGGTTTCCTTTGTTTTTGAATATATTTTGGACCTTTTGGACAATGGGCCACATTTTTGTATATAGTTTTTTTTTATTAGTTAGTGTTGTTAGATAGGTTTCATTTCTTTTGTTGGGATAATGGACCCTGGCTTGTTCGTCTGTACATAGTTCACTGTTGGATTTTCTTTTTCTTTCACAATTTACCCATGGAGCAATGGCTTTCAATTATAATTTTCCATTGGATTTTCTTTTGTGGACTGTGACTTTGGACACCATTCCTTTGGATTATGATTTTTGGTTTTGCTTTTTTTCACGGACATGCTTCTTTTCATTTTTGTACATTCCCATTTCTGTTTCTTTATTTTTGATTCAATTTATGTTTCCTTTAATACATATTTTTTGATCGAACTTCAATGTGTAGTATCATCTCATTGGTTTAATGCATATCATGATATGGGTTTTGAGATTCACTGACACCCATTGGGTGTATGTGAGGGACATGTGTTTGTTTCCAAACTCGCAATTGGTGTTCTGTCATGTTATTGCCATTTCTGAGTGGGTGGATGCAATACTCGGGTGGGTGTTTTGCATTTGGAGGCTGACCATAGGGACCAAGGATTTAGATTGTGATGACATGTTGGCTGGGGAACATGAGTTGGGGCCTGCTGGCAGGTGCCCCACAGTGCTGGGGGGTGGGGGTGCAGGGGAACATGAGTTGGACATGGGTGGGGGCCTGGTGGAGGCTGCCCCTGGTGGCTGGGGGGTGGGGGTTATAGGGGACTGGAGTGGGGGCTGCTGGCAGGTGCCCCACAGTGCTGGGGGGTGGGGGTGCAGGGGAACATGAGTTGGACATGAGCGGGGGCCTGCTGGCAGGTGCCCCACAGTGCTGGGGGGTGGGGGTGCAGGGGAACATGAGTTGGACATGGGTGGGGGCCTGGTGGAGGCTGCCCCTGGTGGCTGGGGGTGGGGGTGGTGGGAGACATGGGTGGGGGCCTGGTGGAGGCTGCCCCTGGTGGCTGGGGGGTGGGGGTGATAAGGGACAGGAGTGGGGGCCTGCTGGCAGGTGCCCCACAGTGCTGGGGGGTGGGGGTGCAGGGGAACATGAGTTGGACATGGGTGGGGTCCTGGTGGAGGCTGCCCCTGGTGCCTGGGGGGTGGGGGTGATAGGGGACAGGAGTGGGGGCCTGGTGGAGGCTGCCCCTGCACTGCTGGGGGGTGGGGGTGCAGGGGAACATGAGTTGGACATGGGTGGGGGCCTGGTGGAGGCTGCCCCTGGTGGCTGGGGGGTGGGGGTGATAGGGGACAGGAGTGGGGGCCTGCTGGCAGGTGCCCCACAGTGCTGGGGGGTGGGGGTGCAGGGGAACATGAGTTGGACATGAGTGGGGGCCTGCTGGCAGGTGCCCCACAGTGCTGGGGGGTGGGGGTGCAGGGGAACATCAGTTGGACATGGGTGGGGGCCTGGTGGAGGCTGCCCCTGGTGGCTGGGGGGTGGGGGTGATAGGGGACAGGAGTGGGGGCCTGCTGGCAGGTGCCCCACAGTGCTGGGGCGTGGGGGTGCAGGGGAACATGAGTTGGACATGGGTGGGGGCCTGGTGGAGGCTGCCCCTGGTGGCTGGGTGGTGGGAGACATGGGTGGGGGCCTGGTGGAGGCTGCCCTTGGTGGCTGGGGGGTGAGGGTGATAGGGGACATGAGTGGGGGCCTGGTGGAGGCTGCCCTTGCACTGCTTGGGGGTGGGGGTGCAGGGGAACATGAGTTGGACATGGGTGGGGGCCTGGTGGAGGCTGCCCCTGGTGGCTGGGGGGTGGGGGTGATAGGGGACAGGAATGGGGGCCTGCTGGCAGGTTCCCCACAGTGCTGGGGGGTGGCGGTGCAGGGGAACATGAGTTGGACATGAGTGGGGGCCTGCAGGCAGGTGCCCCACAGTGCTGGGGGGTGGGGATGCAGGGGAACATGAGTTGGACATGAGTGGGGGCCTGCTGGCAGGTGCCCCACAGTGCTGGGGGGTGGGGGTGCAGGGGAACATGAGTTCGGACAAGGGTGAGGGCCTGGTGGAGGCTGCCCCTTGTGGCTGGGGGTGGGGGTGATAGGGGACAGGAGTGGGGCCCTGCTGGCAGGT
The DNA here is from genome assembly GCF_040938575.1 of Ambystoma mexicanum. NCBI lineage: Eukaryota > Metazoa > Chordata > Amphibia > Caudata > Ambystomatidae > Ambystoma > Ambystoma mexicanum. The sequence goes on along the minus strand of NC_090930.1, from coordinate 1,316,149,228 downwards.
GCCCCACAGTGCTGGGGGGTGGGGGTGCAGGGGACCATGAGTTGGACATGAGTGGGGGCCTGCTGGCAGGTGCCCCACAGTGCTGGGGGGTGGGGGTGCAGGGGAACATGAGTTGGACATGGGTGGGGGCCTGGTGGAGGCTGCCCCTGGTGGCTGGGGGGTGGGGGTGGTGGGAGACATGGGTGGGGGCCTGGTGGAGGCTGCCCCTGGTGGCTGGGGGGTGGGGGTGATAGGGGACAGGAGTGGGGGCCTGCTGGCAGGTGCCCCATAGTGCTGGGGGGTACGAGTGCAGGGGAACATGAATTGGACATGGGTGGGAGCCTGGTGGAGGCTGCCCCTGGTGGCTGGGGGGTGGGGGTGGTGGGAGACATGGGTGGGGGCCTGGTGGAGGCTGCCCCTGGTGGCTGCGGGGTGGGGGTGCAGGGGAACATGAGTTGGACATGGGTGGGGGCCTGGTGGAGGCTGCCCCTGGTGGCTGGGTGGTGGGAGACATGGGTGGGGGCCTGGTGGAGGCTGCCCTTGGTGGCTGGGGGGTGAGGGTGATAGGGGACATGAGTGGGGGCCTGGTGGAGGCTGCCCTTGCACTGCTTGGGGGTGGGGGTGCAGGGGAACATGAGTTGGACATGGGTGGGGGCCTGGTGGAGGCTGCCCCTAGTGGCTGGGGGGTGGGGGTGATAGGGGACAGGAGTGGGGGCCTGCTGGCAGGTGCCCCACAGTGCTGGAGGGTGGCGGTGCAGGGGAACATGAGTTGGACATGAGTGGGGGCCTGCTGGCAGGTGCCCCACAGTGCTGGGGGGTGGGGATGCAGGGGAACATGAGTTGGACATGAGTGGGGGCCTGCTGGCAGGTGCCCCACAGTGCTGGGGGGTGGGGGTGCAGGGGAACATGAGTTGGACATGGGTGGGGGCCTGGTGGAGGCTGCCCCTTGTGGCTGGGGGTGGGGGTGATAGGGGACAGGAGTGGGGCCCTGCTGGCAGGTGCCCCACAGTGCTGGGGGGTGGGGGTGCAGGGGACCATGAGTTGGACATGAGTGGGGGCCTGCTGGCAGGTGCCCCACAGTGCTGGGGGGTGGGGGTGCAGGGGAACATGAGTTGGACATGGGTGGGGGCCTGGTGGAGGCTGCCCCTTGTGGCTGGGGGTGGGGTTGATAGGGGACAGGAGTGGGGCCCTGCTGGCAGGTGCCCCACAGTGCTGGGGGGTGGGGGTGCAGGGGAACATGAGTTGGACATGGGTGGGGGCCTGGTGGAGGCTGCCCCTGGTGGCTGGGGGGTGGGGGTGGTGGGAGACATGGGTGGGGGCCTGGTGGAGGCTGCCCCTGGTGGCTGCGGGGTGGGGGTGATAGGGGACATGAGTGGGGGCATGCTGGCAGGTGCCCCATAGTGCTGGGGGGTACGGGTGCAGGGGAACATGAATTGGACATGGGTGGGAGCCTGGTGGAGGCTGCCCCTGGTGGCTGGGGGTGGGGGTGGTGGGAGACATGGGTGGGGGCCTGGTGGAGGCTGCCCCTGGTGGCTGCGGGGTGGGGGTGATAGGGGACATGAGTGGGGGCCTGGTGGAGGCTGCCCCTGCACTGCTGGGGGGTGGGGGTGCAGGGGAACATGAGTTGGACATGGGTGGGGGCCTGGTGGAGGCTGCCCCTGGTGGCTGGGGGGTGGGGGTGATAGGGGACAGGAGTGGGGGCCTGGTGGAGGCTGCCCCTGCACTGCTGGGGGTGGGGGTGCAGGGGAACATGAGTTGGACATGGGTGGGGGCCTGGTGGAGGTTGCCCCTGGTGGCTGGGGGGTGGGGGTGATAGGGGACAGGAGTGGGGGCCTGCTGGCAGGTGCCCCACAGTGCTGGGGGTTGGGGGTGCAGGGGAACATGAGTCGGACATCAGTGGGGGCCTGCTGGCAGGTGCCCCACAGTGCTGGGGGGTGGGGGTACAGGGGAACATGAGTTGGACAAGGGTGGGGGCCTGGTGGAGGCTGCCCCTGGTGGCTGGGGGGTGGGAGTGATAGGGGACAGGAGTGGGGGCCTGGTGGAGGCTGCCCCTGCACTGCTGGGGGGGGGGTGGTGGGAGACATGGGTGGGGGCCTGGTGGAGGCTGCCCCTGGTGGCTGGGGGTGCAGGGGGACATGCGTTGGTGGGCAGTAGTGCAAGTTGACATGCGGGTTGGCTGGGGGGCATGGCCATGGTGGATGGGGTGCCTGCAGGACATGTGCAGGGTAGGCCCCTGTGGTGTGGTCCACCTGCAGGGGCAGTGGAGGGTGTAGAGGGAACACCTGGGAGGACCCACACGTGCAATTCACGTGTGGTGCTCCCCGCGCACCCCTGTAATACACGTACCCTGATGAAATCACGAGTGATACTTTCCGCGCACCCCTGAAATACACGTACCCTGCTGATATCGCGTGTGAAACTTCCTGCGCACCCCAAGATACACGTAGCCAGGACATTCGCATGTGGAACTTCCCGCGCACCCCTGGAATACACGTACCCTGCTGATATCGCGTGTGAAACTTCCCGCGCACCCCGAAATACACGTAGCCAGGACATTCGCGTGTGGAACTTCCCGCGCACCCCTGATATACATGTACCCTGCTGATTTTGCGTGTGAAACTTCCCGCGCACCCCAAGATACACGTAGCCAGGACATTTGCGTGTGTAACTTCCCGCGCACCCCGAAATACACGTAGCCAGGACATTCGCGTGTGGAACTTCCCGCGCACCCCTGATATACATGTACCCTGCTGATATCGCGTGTGAAACTTCCCGCGCACCCCAAGATACACGTAGCCAGGACATTCGCGTGTGGAACTTCCAGCGCACCCCTGTAATACACGTACCCTGCTGATATCGCATGTGGAACTTCCTGCGCACCCCGAAATATACATAGCCAGGACATTCGCGTGTGGAACTTCCCGCGCACCCCTGATATACACGTACCCTGCTGAATTCACGTGTGAAAATTCCCACACACCCCTGATGTACACGTACCCTGATGGAATCGCGTGTGGAACTTAAAGCGCTCCCCTGAAATACACATACCCAGCTGAAATGACGTGAGGTACTTCCCGCGCACCCCAGTGATACACGTAGCCCGCTTGCCGTGCTGGTACAGGGTTAGCGCAGCCGTTTGCGCTGGATTGGGGATTTTGATGGCTTTTGCCTGCGCGAGAGGCGTTCTTGGGGGCGTAACTGGCGCTGCTGCATGGTCGCTGCGCCACTGTGCGCCACGGCTGGTTTTGGTAGCTGGAATCCATGAATACGCTGTGCGCGGAAATGGGTATTGGCGCACGCGGCTGGCGCAGGGATTCGCACGCGCACACTGTGCGCCAGCCGCGTGCGCCACTTGTGCGCTAAATTCTATGAATTACCCCCTAAGTGTTTTTCCACAATTATACTGTTATTTCTCTCATCTTGTAATATTATAATTTTTTAGATAGGTGTGTGTGTGTAAAAAAAACATTTAGATAGCAGACAGGTTTGGATGTGACAGTTGATTATAGCAGATGGGAAAAATTACAGTAACTTCATTTTACAGGTTATACAGGTTAGGTGGCATTACTCTGTTTAGATGCATTCATAAGAGTTGTACATGTACTCTGAATAAAATATGCATACCCGTAGTTTGTATTCATGCATGTGATTATGCATGCATCTGTAAGTAGAAATCTTGGGGACTTGTACAGTAGTTTTGTAGTAGGTGCTTTCCAATGATATGAGACTTGTACTCAAAGGGATCAACAGTACATTTGAAGTGCTGAACACTGATGATGGAGTTAGATGTAGAGGTCTTGGATGTGATTGGTGGATGGTTGTGTGACTGCTTAGCTGTATCCAATGAGGGAATGGCAGAGAGAGTGAAGTGGAAAGGGTAGAAGGGCTGTCCAAGAGATACGCTGTCCGCGGACACCGCAGCTGTCCGCAGACAGGGCATGCCACATCCAGGGTTTTCCAGCAAATCCAGCATGGAAAGGGGACTGTAGGGATCAGCCAATCAGAGGTTGAATTTGTGGATTTATGTTGAAAGAGACTGAGTGTAGTGAAGATGGCAGAGGAGGGGAAAGTCAAGGTGTTGGTGCTTGGAGATATGTTTGTGCATGGTTTACAGCAGTATGCTCAATGCAGGCATGTGGCAAACAATTTTGATGTTAAAGGAGTGGAGGTGGTGTGGAGCACTGGGCCTGATTGCAATGCACAGGGAATTGTAGAAGTTTGTAAAGATATGGGCAGGATGAACAGTCCCCATGTGGTAGTTTTGCATTATGGGGCTTTCCATTTGGGCTATGTCAGTGCCCCTACTTTGTTGGCAGATTTGGAACACTTGGTTCACGCAGTAATGAACATCCTTCTAAATGCCAAAGTAATCTTTTCTGGATTAGTACCTAGGGCAATATGGGACAATAGTTCTGTTTTTTGTCCTCAGCAAAACATTGCTAGGCGTGCAATCAACCGAGGCATGTGTGCTTTCATGCTTGGAGCTGGTATGTTTTTCTGCAATAATGAGAATATTGATTCCAGTAATGCTGTTTATTTTAAAGAAGATGGCATTTCCTTATCTTTTTTGGGAAATGCCATGCTGTTTTGGAATGTAAGGGTTGCTTTGGACAAGGTCATGTGAAGATTTTAGTAGTATAGTAAGAAAAAAAAGAAAAAAAATACAAAATAACACGTGTTTGTCAAGCATCTGCAAAAAACCCAAAAAAACTGCTCTTTTCAGAGCCAAACTCAAAGGGGAAATGGGGCATACTATTTAAATTTACATTCACCACGCTCAGATGTTCGATATGTCCATGGACACGGTGGTTGTCTGCGGACATCGCGTAAAACATACATGGATTTTGGGGTGCAGAGGCATGCAAGTGAGAATGAGCAGAGCAAGGGATTGGTCAGTAAAGTTTACTGGGTGTGTTGTGTAAGGAGAGAGTTTGTCAGAAAGTCTTTTTCCTGAAAGAAGAACAGTTAGCTGTGGCTGTGTATTTCAGAAAACAGATTATCTGGATTTTGGGAGACTCATGGATACATTGGTTGGAGGTGTATTGCAGAACGCTGTGGAGTAGCTGCAGATCTTGGATTCCCTCATGTGGAAGTGCACTGGCATGGAGTGCGTGGAATGAAGTGGCTGGACTTGGTACCTCTCTGTGCTAGTTTGGAGACAGAGCATCATCCAGACATAATTATAATTCATTGTGGAAGGAATAGTTTAGGACATGTGCCTAGAATTTCTTTGCAATTTGCAATGAAAGAAGGTCTTGGGAAGGTCATGGACATGTTTCCACATTCCCAAGTAATTTTTTCTCGTATTGCGCAGAGACAAATGTGGCTGCGTTTTTCTTCATTTGGTCCACAAATGGAGAAAGCGAGGTGCAATGTCAATAAGGCTGTTTGTGCCTTTCTAAGAGATGTTGGCATGTCCTCTTTTCACAATGAAAATATTATGTTTCGTAGCACATACATTTTTCGCTTAGACGGAGTCCATCTTACTTATGCTGGTAATCAGATTTTTCGGAGAAATATACAAAATGCATTGCGACCTTTTTTGGAATTACAGCCATCCATTTTTCAGTAGGTGTTGACTATTTCAAGTTTTTCAAACACAAAAAAACAACACCAAAAGGCTCTTTTCAGAGCCACCACTTCCTCCCGAGAAAAGTGCAATGCAATGGTTTTGATAGGGCAGCACCCCAAAATTTTAGATGTCCACGAACTGTCCGCGGACTTCTAAAAAATGCACAGGATCATGCTCAATTTATTTGCCACTTCTATTATTAGACTGTGAAAGGCAGCTCTGAAAAGAGCCTTTGTTTTTGGATTTTTGTTTTATATTTTTTTTTTAGTTTTTTACACATGACACACTAGGAGAGGAGGGGAAAGGAGGGGAAGGAAGGGACACCAACCACGGGGATAAGAAAGGGCAGGTCGAGAGAGGAAGATGTAGGGTGGGCCTTGTTTAGGTAGTGGGCAGACCTTCTCATTCTCCTTGACCGTAGTCTCGAAAGCACTCTGAAGACTCTCCCCCCTGCAGAGTACTGTATGGCAGTACATACACAAAACTGTGACCCTCGAAAGGTAAGGGTCAACAGCATCATGGATGGCCTGTGAGGCAGCTGGAGGGATGTGCTGTCCCACAGGAGTGTCTCTTGTGGTGACAGGAGCAGAAACAGAGGATGTGGTAGAGGAACTCAACCTACTACATTGATCACAAGGTACAACCTTGCGAATGGCCCCACCATGGAACGACCTTAGGTGTCGCTTCATAGATGTCATACCAAAGCTGTACGAACCAGGCCTCCCACGACTCAGCACCATTTTGTACTGGTTGCAGGTGACCTTGTTCGCACGTGCTTTTGGTACGTCACCATGAAGGGTAAATAACTGCCACACCCAAGACTCACGGCGAGTGCTGGTAGTAGGGATTCCACTACCTCATCCTCTTCATCCTCTTCATCCTCCTCTACATCCTCACACCTGTTCCCCTCTTCAGGCACTTGGAGAGGTGGTGGTGGAGGGGGTCGGGTGGTGCTGAGGCACATGTAGCACCAGCTGGAGCAGCAAGCATAGATGCCATCAGGTATGATGGAAAGCAGCAAGAGCAGCAAGATCTGGAAGATTAGCAGGCAAAGTAGACAATGCTCTGTCAGATAGCAAAATATAATTATGTATATTAATATATTTTTGTTTCTTTTCATGTGTTTAAGGTTGAATTTAAGCAAAACAATAAAAAAAAATATATGCACAACTTGTTAATCAAATGACTTTTTGCAATTACTTATAAAATAAGTGCTATAAAATATGTGGCAAAGGGATGGGTTGGGGTATTTCTGCTTCTGTACTGAAACCCAAATGTTGGCACCCATGAACCCAGTTTAATTTCCTAATAACTGCTGTCAGCACAATGGAAGCATTTATTTGTGATTAACCAGTTTGATAAACATAACATCTTTATAAATATAACCTGTGATAAAACACAAAGCAAGGGCACACAAATTAGAGTATTGGCTTAGCGTAGTGCGACAAAAAAGAAAAAAAGAATATCTAAGAAAACTAGTGAATGCAAGTTTCAGCACAGTTTTTGAGTTTGGAAATGACTTTTCTCCTATGAACGTGTAAAATGCACATTTGAACAACAACAATAATGATGTGTCCAGCATGTATGTAGAATGCCTGCTTTCAACAGTGATCCCCCTCCCTCCCAGCCACAGTGATGTTCATGGCCCATTGATATCCCTGGTGTCCCTTTCAGGACAGAAGAAAACAAATGGGATGATCAAACAGAGCCAGGAAATGCACGAGTTCCGGCTGGGAAAAGGAGCACCGCGAAGATTAGGTCACTGAGCCCCCAGCTCCCTTCTGCGAAGCTGGGGGCTTGGTAAAGCCTGTTCATGGCTGAGGCAGGTTGGGTCCCAAGGTCCGGCCAGACAACTGATGCCAGATCTGGTACCCGGCCAAAGCCGTCACATGGACCAGAGGGGTGACAAGGGAGGGGGGCCTGTGTTGTATGATATCCAGCTCCCCCACAGCAGATAGCTGGAGCCCAGCAATCTGTTGTGGGGGAGCCGGATATCATACAACACCAGCAATGCGTGCTTCCGTCCCGCTCGCCTCCTCTCCCCCGTGGCAGCCAAGGTGGGGGCACAGAGGGAGAGGGGCTCAGGGGGACCAGCATTGCAGTGATCCGGCCCCCCTGCTTGCCTCCTCTCCCCACGAGTTCGCCTTCGTAGGCCCAAAGGGGGAGAGGGAAGCAGAGGGACCGGCAAAGGCCTGAAACGCTTGCTTCCCGGCACCCACTCCAACTGTGGTGTGGGGGGCTGAGCCGAGGAGCGGCATCCCTTACCAGGCAAAAAGACGCTGGCGGCACCAGTAGGAAGCAACAACGCAGCGTGGAGGCGCGATCCAAATGCAGGAAAGCGCACGTCCAGGCTGCGTGTATTTCCAGTTTCGTGGCCACGTCGCACTGACTGGGCATGTGCATGGGGGGCCAGTGACTCGCCTCCACAGTTAAGTGAGGGGGAAAAAAAGTGTTTTCTCTGTTCGCGCTGTCCTGGAGCACACACTCCATAGATTGATGACCGCTGCCTATAGTAAGGCTAAATACTCAATTATTATCTTGCTGGTAGAACTACATAGGAGTCTGCATTTTCACTGTACACTAGCAAAGTATACATGAACATGCAGGCACTGAGTCAGTAAGACAACGCAGGGAAATGAAGGAACTCTGTCCTATACAGACAGAGAGCGGGAGAAAAGCCCTGGAGAGGGGATCAAGAAAGACATCTTGTGGTACAGACTCTGGCCGGTACAGCTCAAAACACTGCCTGGCAGCAATGAGTGTTAAAGTTAGGCACATCTCCCTGCAATGTTCAAATCAGAACCTCTCACCTCGTGAAGGCAGTAAAGTAAGAGAAATCATGCCAAGGGCACTTCAGCCCCGCGGACGCTGCTCTTCATCCAGAGCCCCGGGGTGCCGCTGCACTCGTCCCCCACTCGGGTGGCGGCACATATATCATCCCCAGCGCAGGAGTGCTCGGCAGCCCCGGAGGCATCTAAGGGTGCATGAGCCTGTGCAGCAGTGCAGAAAAACAAGCAAGCGTGCGGCTGTGGTAAATAATGGGATCGGCATGGGGCTTAATGTTCAACTGGGTGAGCTCATTGCTGCTTTAATAGTGAAAACCGCGTTGTGCGGATCAGGGGGCAGGAAGAAAGATGGCGTATAATCAGACTTGCTGCTGTCAGCTGATTTTGGCAAAAACATCTGCCCTGAAATTCCCTTGGCATGCACAGCATTGCCACAAATCACATCTGTTTTGGGGTGGTGGGAGCCAGGATGGGGAAAAGACCAGCCAAGAAGACACACAAAGATCCGCTGTTGCTGCAACCAAAATAAAAATAGGAAAAACAAACTCACTGGCACCTAAATATACCTGCCGCTTCAAAGCTCTCAGGACAGGTATACGCGCCTCATAAATACACAATAAACATCTGTCTGTGCCCGGCATGAGTTCCCATCTAGCAACGGGCCGGCGCCTACTCTTCTTCACGTGACTTCCGACGTCATCATTGTGATTTTCGGGAGCAATTTTAGTGAGCGGGAAGGCTCTGGCTGTGCAACCGGAATCTGCATGCTTTTGGCTTGCAGCGGTTACGGTGGGCATTTTATCTGGCATACCGGGAACGTTTCTGCAAGACCCGCGATAAAGCGTCCGACTTCGTCTTGTTCCTCGTCGTCATTTTTCTGAGCCGGACCTGAGAAGGCTCTGGCTGCCAGGCTGCAAGAGCAGCAGCAATCTGTGTGCTCTTGGCTGGCTGAGAATACAATTTGCATTTTCTTCGGGATACCGTGAACGTTCCTGCAAGATACCAAATTAAGACGGGGGAGCAGAAAATGACATTTACTTTAAAAATCATGTTCAACTATTCAACGTGAAAGGTATGGAGGGCTAAAAAAGGAACATGGACAGTGGATGGTGGTGTTTAACTGATCAAAGAGGGCTCATAGAGTAATTTAATGTTTGATGAGGGTGTGTTTAGGATGGTGGTTTTAGAGGGGGTCGGCTATGTGGAGGGTGGATGGGGAATTATGGTATTGGTCTAGAGGGAGGGATGGGGCATCTTGGTGGGGTCTAGAGGGATGGGGCACATTGGTATAGGTCTGGAGGAAGGGATAGGGACACAGTGGTGTGGGTCTGGAGGGAGGGATAGGGTACATTGGTGTGGGTCTGGGGGCAGGATTGGGGCACATTGGTGTGGGTCTGGGGGAGGGATGTGGGCACATGGGTGTGGGTTTGGAGGAAGATGGGGCACAGTGTCTGGAGGGCGGTATGGGGGCATCTTGGAGGGGTCTGCACTGGATGGGGGCACATTGGTGTTGGTCTGAAACAGGTATGGGGCATCTGTTGGTATTGAGAGTGGCATGGGTCATCTAGGTGTGGGTTGAGAGGGTGGGATGGGGTATCTTGGTGTGGCTCTGGAGGGAGGGGATGGGACACATTGGTGTGGGTTTGATGGGAGGGATGGGGACATTAGTCAGTGTCTGGTGGATGGATGGGGGCACATTGTGAGTCTAGGGGAGGGATGGTTCATCTAGGTGTGAGTCTAAAGGGTGGGATGGGGGCATCTTGCTGTGTGGATGGATGGATGGTGGCATCTTGGTGGGGTCTGCAATGGATGGGGCACATTGGCGTTGGTCTGGAAAAAGTATGGGGCATCTGTTGGTCTGGAGGGTCGGATGGGCCATCCTGGTGTGGGAGGAATGGGGCATCTGTGTGCATCCGGAGGGTGGGATAAGAGCATCTTGGTGTGGCTCTGGGGGGAGTGGATGGAGGAACATTGATGTCGGTTTGACGGGAGGGATGGGGCACATTGGTTTGGGTTTGATGGGAGGGATGGGCCACATCGGTGTGGGTCTGCAGGGAGGGATGGGGCATCCTGGTGTGGGTTGTATGGGGACAATGGTGTGGGTCTGGAGGGGATGGGGGCACATTGGTGTGGTTTTGATGTGAGACAGGCACATTGGTCTGGGGTGGGATGGTGGCACATTGGTGTGGGTCTGGGGAGGGATGGGGACATATTGGTGTGGGTCTGGAGGGAGGGATGGTGGCATCTCTGGGGTTTGCAATGGATGGGGGCACATTGGTGCTGGTCTGAAACAGGTATGGGGCATCTGTTGGTCTGAAGGGTGGCATGGGTCATCTAGGTGTGGGATGGGGCATCTTGGTGTGGGTCTGGATGGAGGGAATTGGGGCACATTGGTGTGGGTTTGATGAGAGGGATGGGAGACATTGGTTTGTGTCTGGGGAGGGATGGAGCCACCTTGTGGGTCTGGGGGAGGGATGGTTCTTCTAGGTGTGGGTCTGGAGGGCAGGATGGGGGCATCTTGCTGTGTAGATGGAGGGCTAGTGGCATCTTGGTGGGGTCTGCAATGGATGGGGGCACACTGGTGTTGGTCTGTAACAGGTCTGTTGGTCTGGAGGGTAGGTGTCACGACTCGCTCCCTTCGCTCCCGTTCCCGCCACTTGGGGGCATGTTTTGGGGCTTATTCCTTGCTGGACATTTCCTCCGAACCTAATGCCACAGTGCTGTAATGAATTGGGAGCGCTAAATCCCTATTTTCCAAACTACTTCCCTTCCGGATCCATTCCAGGTTTTTGGCAGCCAGCATGCTTCTTTAACCAAATGACTGTGCTTCCCAGAATGCCTGGCCCACTGCTCCACCTCCACCCTTGCAGGACAAGGTTGGGTGGAGGATAGGCAACACCTGTGGCTGCAGGTGCAGCAGTCAGCACACCTGAGGCGTGTGCTCGTTAAACAGCTTTAAAAGCCTCAGTCTCACTTCAGTCCAGCGCTGGTCATCGTTTGCAGTGTTCCTGTTTTTGACTAGTCCCTGGTTCCTGGTTCTTTGCCTTTGCACCTACTTCCTTGTTCCTGTTTTCTTGTTTCCTCCGCCCTGAATTTCGGATTCATGCGCTAATTGATTTCTGCTCCCTTGATTTCCCTTTTTGTCTTCCCCTGCTTGCAGGCAGCAATTCTCAGTGCTTTCCCCTTTTAGATGCAGCCCAGTTTGTCTGTGTTCTATATTTCTTTGACTCTGTCCTTTGCTGCTGTTACCCATTTGCCTTAGCCTTCCTCTTAGTTTAGTTTCCTGTCTTTTCCTTGGAGGGGTAGGGAGAAGTTTGCATAGGTTATTTCGTTTTTCCCTGCTCCTGATCCTTACTTTCTAGAGGATCCATTCCATGTTTTCCATTGCACTTCTGCATCCATTTCCCATTTGATCATTAGGTGTGGTGTGCGGTGGTAGCTAGCTCCTGTGTGAATGCTTATGTTTTTCCCACTAATTTGTAATCCCTATTCCAACTTAGGTATTTAGTTTTCTGCAGCGGATCACGCTCCACTGCCTTCCAGTCTCCGCCCTTGCCCTGCCGGGCTCTCCACATTGCAGCGGATCTCGCTCTGCTGCCTTCCAGTCTCCGCCCTTGTCCTGTCGGGCTCTCCACATAGCAGCGGATCTCGCTCTGCTGATTCCCAGCCTCAGCCCTTGTCCTCTGGGCTCCCTGCCCGGCAGCCTGCCTCATTCCGGCTGCCTTCAGCCCTTGTCCTCTGGACCTCCCTACTTCTCCCATTGCTGTTATAGCCTTTCTGGGTCCCAGATTCATCAACAGGATTCGTGGGCTAGCTGACATTCAAGAGGTGTATTTCGTCCTCGTGAGTACAGTTCCTAAGTTCCCTTATGTAATACCATCAAGAGTGTTAGTACACAGATCCTGTCATTGCTGGCCCTCCACGTGGGTTTAGCGCTGTCAGTACCTGTAACAGCAATTGGGGGTAAGGTGCTTGCCGACTTTCCTCGCGGTCAGGTGCTTACCCCACATCCCTTTTCATATATTGGTTTTGATGTCACACTCTATTTGCACTCCTGGGTTCTAGCATCCCTGAGTCGTAGTTCCTGGGTGCACATTTCCCTTGCCATATTCGCTGCCTTTGTACTCGCCTGACTAATCCTGACAGTATGACCAGCCCAAAATTCCCATTGAATATGGCAAGTTTAAGAAAGAAAGGCAGCAAGGCCTCTAACAAGCTTGTACAGAAAGCTTCCCCTACATTTACCTGTGACAAACCAATCACTAGTCCTGACCCCTATGAACTCCTTGTCACGAATGGGCATTTACGTGCAAAGTGTTTTTCCCATAGGATGGCACATCCTACATGGCCTGATCCTAGTTCTATCTTTGGTTTTGATCCCGATTCTATGTCAGCACAAGCCTTAGCCGCAGAAAACAACACACTGTTAGACTTATTATACGAGAGTACCTCTGTTGTTGAACCCCATGATTCCAGTTGTGCTTCACCTCAGATAGAACAGTTTCATGATACCAACATAAAGAATGGAGGGGTTTCTTGCATAACTTCTGTTTTCTACCCTCAGTCTAACGCATACTCTGTTGCACAGGTACAGACTGTAGTCCCTAATGCCAAGAGGTCTAAAGTCAATAGTTTGTTTAAGGGAAACACAGACCAAGTTGGAAAGATAAACTATAAATCACAGAACCTGCAAGCAGTAGAGGACAATGTACAATCGATGCATATTCAGATTGCTAGTGCAGGATCCAGCCCTGATGCCACTATGCTTCCCCCTGTGCCTACTGATAGTGATGTACAGTTAATGCAGGGCATGCTAAGAGCTAAACTTGAGGAGTTAAGACAAAAACTCATTTCGGCACGAGAGGAAAATAAAACCTTACACTCTTTACTGATTACACCTCAGACTTTATCTGTTGATGTGGAGGAAGTGAACTCTGTTCAGCCCCTGAGTGTAGAGACTTTGGTAAACCATGATATTTGTCATAATTCTGAGCTAGCACACATACAAGCTTCTGATTTCCAAACACAATCCACAATGGTGGCATACACAAATTCAGTCACTACCCTAGGCTTAGGCCCTGCTCTTGATACAGCTGCTGAGACTGAAGTAGATGTTAAAGCTGATGTGGAAGACAATGTTACCTCTGGGTTCACTCTTCCTGCTGCCACTTCTGATCAATACGAACAGTCAGAGACAGTACAGATTTCATGTTCTGATGGACTCATCCCACAGTATACTGAACCAAAGAACCGTCAGGCGGTTCCTGAACTGTTGATTGATAATCTGCCTCTTTCAGAAGCTAAAACAGAGGAATGGACAATAGACGAAATCCTGATTAACAGAGACTTTACTATGGTGATTCCACTGGTTGATTTTGACTTCCACAAAGAAAGAGACTCTGTTTCACCCACTAAAGAAAAGGACTGCAAGGGTACAGTTCAGTCCTTGGTTACTGGAGCCAAGGAGTCTAATGCCCTAAAGGTGCCCTCCATTCCTGAGCCACTAGTGTGTCTATCAACTTCTGAGACTTCTGTGTGTCCTCCTACAACCATTGACTCTTCTATGATCCAATCCACAGCCCTGCAGTCATCTTTGGTACACGTGTCTTCAATCAATGAACCGCTGCCATGTCTGCCATTTAATCAAGAGCCTCCACCATGCACGGGGTTAGTCCCAAAGACCCTGACATGTTTGGATTCAGCTACCGAGATGGCTCCAACTCGCATGCCTTCAGCTTCAAAGTTTCCTCTGGCCTGCCTGTCTTCAGCTACAGTGACTCATCCAGAAGATCATCCTTCAGCCAGAGAGCCTCCGGTAGTCCATCATATGTGCATGTCTTCAGTTCCAGAGTTTATTGCTTGTTTGCCTTCAGTTCATGATACACCGGTATCCTGCTTAGCTTCGCTTCCAACATCAGAGGTATACCTGTCTACACCATCAGATCCTGCTATATTTTCTACTGCTCCAGACAGTCCTCCTGAATCCCAAACATTTACTGTCGATGAACGTTTAGATTGCCTTTCTTTTGCTTCAGGAGGAGCACCAGAATGCCTGCCTTTTCCACAAGACGATTCTCCCAACTGCTTCACTTTAGCATCAGAGCCTCCTAAAAATGCAGCATCAGAGTTTGAGACTTTTGCCAGCTCCCGCTTCAGAGTCATCAAGCTGGACCAAGTGGTGAGTCAGAACCACTCACCTGGGTGTGCACAGGGGGTGGTGCAGACCGGCGTATTACCTACAGAACTTCTACCATCGTCTAAGGCAAGTTGCACCAGCCTGCCTCCCTCCTCAAAGACTTACAAGGGTCCACTCCCAGTGACTGAGTTTCCTGGACCTTCCAACTCTGCTCCAGGTCCTGCAAGTTCTTCATGCCTTTCTTCGAACCATGAGTCTCTTCCTCACCAGAAGTCACCGTTTCCATCAGTATCACCTCCAAAGACAACACACTCCTATCATGGAAGCCCATCTGCCTTTGCCCACAAGCCACCATTTCCATCAGTGCCACCTCCAAAGAAAAAGCACTCCCATCATGGAAAGAAGAAGTCTCGTACGGGTGGCGGGCACCCGAAGAGGGCCGTAGGAGGGGGTATACTGTCACGACTCGCTCCCTTCGCTCCCGTTCCCGCCACTTGGGGGCATGTTTTGGGGCTTATTCCTTGCTGGACATTTCCTCCGAACCTAATGCCACAGTGCTGTAATGAATTGGGAGCGCTAAATCCCTATTTTCCAAACTACTTCCCTTCCGGATCCATTCCAGGTTTTTGGCAGCCAGCATGCTTCTTTAACCAAATGACTGTGCTTCCCAGAATGCCTGGCCCACTGCTCCACCTCCACCCTTGCAGGACAAGGTTGGGTGGAGGATAGGCAACACCTGTGGCTGCAGGTGCAGCAGTCAGCACACCTGAGGCGTGTGCTCGTTAAACAGCTTTAAAAGCCTCAGTCTCACTTCAGTCCAGCGCTGGTCATCGTTTGCAGTGTTCCTGTTTTTGACTAGTCCCTGGTTCCTGGTTCTTTGCCTTTGCACCTACTTCCTTGTTCCTGTTTTCTTGTTTCCTCCGCCCTGAATTTCGGATTCATGCGCTAATTGATTTCTGCTCCCTTGATTTCCCTTTTTGTCTTCCCCTGCTTGCAGGCAGCAATTCTCAGTGCTTTCCCCTTTTAGATGCAGCCCAGTTTGTCTGTGTTCTATATTTCTTTGACTCTGTCCTTTGCTGCTGTTACCCATTTGCCTTAGCCTTCCTCTTAGTTTAGTTTCCTGTCTTTTCCTTGGAGGGGTAGGGAGAAGTTTGCATAGGTTATTTCGTTTTTCCCTGCTCCTGATCCTTACTTTCTAGAGGATCCATTCCATGTTTTCCATTGCACTTCTGCATCCATTTCCCATTTGATCATTAGGTGTGGTGTGCGGTGGTAGCTAGCTCCTGTGTGAATGCTTATGTTTTTCCCACTAATTTGTAATCCCTATTCCAACTTAGGTATTTAGTTTTCTGCAGCGGATCACGCTCCACTGCCTTCCAGTCTCCGCCCTTGCCCTGCCGGGCTCTCCACATTGCAGCGGATCTCGCTCTGCTGCCTTCCAGTCTCCGCCCTTGTCCTGTCGGGCTCTCCACATAGCAGCGGATCTCGCTCTGCTGATTCCCAGCCTCAGCCCTTGTCCTCTGGGCTCCCTGCCCGGCAGCCTGCCTCATTCCGGCTGCCTTCAGCCCTTGTCCTCTGGACCTCCCTACTTCTCCCATTGCTGTTATAGCCTTTCTGGGTCCCAGATTCATCAACAGGATTCGTGGGCTAGCTGACATTCAAGAGGTGTATTTCGTCCTCGTGAGTACAGTTCCTAAATTCCCTTATGTAATACCATCAAGAGTGTTAGTACACAGATCCTGTCATTGCTGGCCCTCCACGTGGGTTTAGCGCTGTCAGTACCTGTAACAGCAATTGGGGGTAAGGTGCTTGCCGACTTTCCTCGCGGTCAGGTGCTTACCCCACATCCCTTTTCATATATTGGTTTTGATGTCACACTCTATTTGCACTCCTGGGTTCTAGCATCCCTGAGTCGTAGTTCCTGGGTGCACATTTCCCTTGCCATATTCGCTGCCTTTGTACTCGCCTGACTAATCCTGACAGTAGGATGGGGCATCCTGGTGTGGGTGGTATGGGGACATCTGTGTGCATCTGGAGGGCGGGAATTGGGGTATTTGGTGTTTGTCTGCATAGAGGGGATGGGGCATATTAGTGTAGATCGGGGTAGAGGTATGGGGGCGCTGTGTGTGTCTGGAGAGAGGTATGGGGGCACATTATGGGTCTGGAGGGATGGATGGATTGTCTAGATGTGGGTCTGGAGGGCAAGATGGGGGCATCTTGCTGTGTGGAGGGACCGATGGAGGCATCTTGGGGAGTCTGCAATGGATGGGGGCACATTAGTGTCGGTCTGGAACAGGTATGGGGCATCTGTTCTGGAGGGTGGCATTGGTGATCTAGATGTTGGTTGTGAGGGTGGGATGGGGCATCTTGGTGTGGGTGGGATGGGGACATCTGTGTGCATCTGGAGAGTGGCATGGGGCATGTTGGTGTGGGTCTGGAGGGAGGGATGGGGGCATCTTGGTGTGGGTCTGGGAGGGATGGGGAACATTGGTCTGGAGGGAGAGATGGGGCTCATTTGTCTGGGTCTGAAGGGTGGGATATGGCATCTTGGTGTGTGGAGATGGATATCTTGGTTTGAGTCTGGAGGGGAGGATGAGGCATCTTCCTGTGTGGAGGGAGGGTGGGGCATCATGGTATGGGTATCAGGGAGGGATTGGTGGCATCTTGGTGGGGTCTGGCATGGAGGGTTGGTGGCATCTTGGTGGGCTCTGGAATGAAGGGATGGGGCATCTTGGTGTGGGTCTAGAGGCATGGTGGCATCTTGGTGTGGGTCTAAGAGGGAGGGATGGGGCATATTGGTGTGGGTCTGGGACACATAGGTGTGTCTGGAGGGAGGGGGCCATTGTTGTGGGTGTGAAGGGAAGCATGGGACACATTGGTGTGGGTCTGGAGGGAGGGATGGGGCACATTAGTGTGGGTCTGGAGGGAGGGATGGGGCATCTTGCTGTGTGGATGGAGGATGGGTCATCATGGTATGGGTCTTGAGGAAGGGATGGGGCATCTTGGTGGAGTCCAGATCGGAGGGGGTCATTGTGAGGGACAGGGCATATAATGGGGGCATGTCGGGAATGATGGAGCATGTGTGTCTGAGTGAGGGCTGGAGCACTTGATGGGAAGGAAGGTGGGCATCTGGGTGTGAATGGAGGGACGGGGTATGTATGTCTGGCGAGAAGGAATTTGGTCTATGGGAGGGGTGGGAGCATGTGTGTCGAAGGGATGGGGGTAATCCACGTGTGGGTATAGGATGGCGTCATCTGAATATGAGTCTGGAGGTAGAGGTGAAGCATATGGGTGTGGCTCTGGAGAGAGGGATGGAGCATCTTGGTGTAGTTACGGAGGGAGGAATGTTGGTGTCTTTGTGAGGGTTCGGAGGGAGGGATAGTGGCATGAGGGTCCGGAAGGAGGTGGCATCTGAATCTGGAACGTTTGTTTGGAAGGAGAAATATGCATTTGAGAGTGAATTGGTACATGTGGGGCTGGGGTATCTGCTTGTGAGTGGGGGCATGAAGGATCATTAACAGCGGAGCAGCCGGAGGAAGAGCCTCAGGCCCGACCTCAGTTGCGTCCCAGATGCCCACACCCACAGCTCGGGACACCACTCATGCTACGGTCCGGCCAGCAGAGCGGTCTGGGGCATGTGGGCAACCAGGTACCGGGGAGTGGGATTCCCTTCCACCGGGGGTTGGTTAAGCTGCTGGGGATGTCTCCAACCACGCACCAGAGAGGGAGCCCTGCGTGCCCCCCTCTCCTCAGAAGCCGGCCAGGGGCACGCACTTCTCTCTCTGACCCACGGGTGGGTATTGGTGGGCACACCCCAGTCAGCAGGGAAGCCCCGAGTGGGGGCAGCCAGGAGCCAACGGAAACCCGGCTCTTGTCGAGGGACGCCTCCCCAGGCAGACTTGCTGCTGTCAGCTGATTTTGGCAAAAACATCTGCCCTGAAATTCCCTCGGCGTGCACAGCATTGCCACAAATCACTTCTGTTTCGGGGTGGTGGGAGCCAGGATGGGGAAAATACCAGCCAAGAAGACACACAAAGATCCGCTGTTGCTGCAACCAAAATAAAAATAGGAAAAACAAACTCACTGGCACCTAAATATACCTGCCGCTTCAAAGCTCTCAGGAGAGGTATACGCGCCTCATAAATACACAATAAACATCTGTCTGTGCCCGGCATGAGTTCCCATCTAGCAACGGGCCGGCGCCTACTCTTCTTCACGTGACTTCCGACGTCATCATTGTGATTTTCGGGAGCAATTTTAGTGAGCGGGAAGGCTCTGGCTGTGCAACCGGAATCTGCATGCTTTTGGCTTGCAGCGGTTACGGTGGGCATTTTATCTGGGATACCGGGAACGTTTCTGCAAGACCCGCGATAAAGCGTCCGACTTCGTCTTGTTCCTCGTCGTCATTTTTCTGAGCCGGACCTGAGAAGGCTCTGGCTGCCAGGCTGCAAGAGCAGCAGCAATCTGTGTGCTCTTGGCTGGCTGAGAATACAATTTGCATTTTCTTCGGGGTACCGTGAACGTTCCTGCAAGATACCAAATTAAGACGGGGGAGCGGAAAATGACATTTACTTTAAAAATCATGTTCAACTATTCAACGTGAAAGGTATGGAGGGCTAAAAAAGGAACATGGACAGTGGATGGTGGTGTTTAACTGATCAAAGAGGGCTCATAGAGTAATTTAATGTTTGATGAGGGTTTGTTATGATGGTGGTTTTAGAGAGGGTCGGCTATGTGGAGGGTGGATGGGGAATTATGGTATTGGTCTAGAGGGAGGGATGGGGCATCTTGGTGGGGTCTAGAGGGATGGGGCACATTGGTATAGGTCTGGAGGAAGGGATAGGGACACAGTGGTGTGGGTCTGGAGGGATAGGGTACATTGGTGTGGGTCTGGGGGTAGGATTGGGGCACATTGGTGTGGGTCTGGGGGGAGGGATGTGGGCACATGGGTGTGGGTTTGGAGGGAGATGGGGCACAGTGTCTGGAGGGCGGTATGGGGGCATCTTGGAGGGGTCTGCAATGGATGGGGGCACATTGGTGTTGGTCTGAAACAGGTATGGGGCATCTGTTGGTATTGAGAGTGGCATGGGTCATCTAGGTGTGGGTTGAGAGGGTGGGATGGGGTATCTTGGTGTGGCTCTGGAGGGAGGGGGTGGGACACATTGGTGTGGGTTTGATGGGAGGGATGGGGGACATTAGTCAGTGTCTGGGGGATGGATGGGGGCACATTGTGGGTCTAGGGGAGGGATGGTTCATCTAGGTGTGAGTGTGAAGGGTGGGATGGGGGCATCTTGCTGTGTGGATGGATGGATGGTGGCATCTTGGTGGGGTCTGCAATGGATGGGGCACATTGGCGTCGGTCTGGAAAAAGTATGGGGCATCTGTTGGTCTGGAGGGTCAGATAGGCCATCCTGGTGTGGGAGGAATGGGGCATCTGTGTGCATCTGGAGGGTGGGATAGGAGCATCTTGGTGTGGCTCTGGGGGGAGTGGATGGAGGAACATTGATGTCGGTTTGACGGGAGGGATGGGACACATTGGTTTGGGTTTGATGGGAGGGATGGGCCACATCGATGTGGGTCTGCAGGGAGGGATGGGGCATCCTGGTGTGGGTTGTATGGGGACAATGGTGTGGGTCTGGAGGGGATGGGGGCACATTGGTGTGGTTTTGATGTGAGACAGGCACATTGGTCTGGGGTGGGATGCTGGCACATTGGTGTGGGTCTGGGGAGGGATGGGGCATATTGGTGTGGGACTGGAGGGATGGATGGTGGCATCTCTGTGGGGTTTGCAATGGATGGGGGCACATTGGTGCTGGTCTGAAACAGGTATGGGGCATCTGTTGGTCTGAAGGGTGGCATGGGTCATCTAGGTGTGGGATGGGGCATCTTGGTGTGGGTCTGGGTGGAGGGAATTGGGGCACATTGGTGTGGGTTTGATGAGAGGGATGGGAGACATTGGTTTGTGTCTGGGGAGGGATGGAGCCACCTTGTGGGTCTGGGGGAGGGATGGTTCTTCTAGGTGTGGGTCTGGAGGGCAGGATGGGGGCATCTTGCTGTGTAGATGGAGGGCTAGTGGCATCTTGGTGGGGTCTGCAATGGATGGGGGCACATTGGTGTCGGTCTGTAACAGGTCTGTTGGTCTGGAGGATAGGATGGGGCATCCTGGTGTGGGTGGTATGGGGACATCTGTGTGCATCTGGAGGGCGGGAATTGGGGTATTTGGTGTTTGTCTGCATAGAGGGGATGGGGCATATTAGTGTAGATCGGGGGGAGGTATGGGGGCCCTGTGTGTGTCTGGAGAGAGGTATGGGTGCACATTGTGGGTCTGGAGGGATGGATGGATTGTCTAGATGTGGGTCTGGAGGGCAAGATGGGGGCATCTTGCTGTGTGGAGGGACCGATGGAGGCATCTTGGGGAGTCTGCAATGGATGGGGGCACATTAGTGTCGGTCTGGAACAGGTATGGGGCATCTGTTCTGGAGGGTGGCATTGGTGATCTAGATGTTGGTTGTGAGGGTGGGATGGGGCATCTTGGTGTTGGTGGGATGGGGACATCTGTGTGCATCTGGAGAGTGGCATGGGGCATGTTGGTGTGGGTCTGGAGGGAGGGATGGGGGCATCTTGGTGTGGGTCTGGGAGGGATGGGGAACATTGGTCTGGAGGGAGAGATGGGGCTCATTTGTCTGGGTCTGAAGGGTGGGATATGGCATCTTGGTGTGTGGAGATGGATATCTTGGTTTGAGTCTGGAGGGGAGGATGGGGCATCTTCCTGTGTGGAGGGAGGGTGGGGCATCATGGTATGGGTATCAGGGAGGGATTGGTGGCATCTTGGGGGGTCTGGAATGAAGGGATGGGCATCTTGGTGTGGGTCTAGAGGCATGTTGGCATCTTGTTGTGTGTCTGAGAGGGAGGGATGGGGCATATTGGTGTGGGTCTGGGACACATAGGTGTGTCTGGAGGGAGGGGGCCATTGTTGTGGGTGTGAAGGGAGGCATGGGACACATTGGTGTGGGTCTGGAGGGAGGGATGGGGCACATTAGTGTGGGTTTGGAGGGAGGGATGGGGCATCTTGCTGTGGGATTGAAGATGGGTCATCATGGTATGGGTCTTGAGAAAGGGATGGGGCATCTTGGTGGAGTCCAGATCGGAGGGGGTCATTGTGAGGGACAGGGCATATAATGGGGGCATGTCGGGAATGATGGAGCATGTGTGTCTGAGTGAGGACTGGAGCACTTGATGGGAAGGAAGGTGGGCATCTGGGTGTGAATGGAGGGACGGGGTATGTATGTCTGGCGAGAAGGAATTTGGTCTATGGGAGGGGTGGGAGCATGTGTGTCGAAGGGATGGGGGTAATCCACGTGTGGGTATAGGATGGCGTCATCTGAATATGAGTCTGGAGGTAGAGGTGAAGCATATGGGTGTGGCTCTGGAGAGAGGGATGGAGCATCTTGGTGTAGTTACGGAGGGAGGAATGTTGGTGTCTTTGTGAGGGTTCGGAGGGAGGGATAGTGGCATGAGGGTCCGGAAGGAGGTGGCATCTGAATCTGGAACGTTTGTTTGGAAGGAGAAATATGCATTTGAGAGTGAATTGGGACATGTGGGGCTGGGGTATCTGCTTGTGAGTGGGGGCATGAAGGATCATTAACAGCGGAGCAGCCGGAGGAAGAGCCTCAGGCCCGACCTCAGTTGCGTCCCAGATGCCCACACCCACAGCTCGGGACACCACTCATGCTACGGTCCGGCTAGCAGAGCGGTCTGGGGCATGTGGGCAACCAGCTACCAGGGAGTGGGATTCCCTTCCACCGGGGGTTGGTTAAGCTGCTGGGGATGTCTCCAACCATGCACCAGAGAGGGAGCCCTGTGTGCCCCCCTCTCCTCAGAAGCCGGCCAGGGGCACGCACTTCTCTCTCTGACCCACGGGTGGGTATTGGTGGGCACACCCCAGTCAGCAGGGAAGCCCCGAGTGGAGGCAGCCAGGAGCCAACGGAAACCCGGCTCTTGTCGAGGGACGCCTCCCCAGGCAGACAGGGGCCTGGCACACCAGGCACGAGCCCCGAGCCATGGCACAGCAGGCTTTCTCGACGGTTGAGGGCGTTGAGGTTCCAGCCGCCCACATCTGTGGGCGAGCAATGGCCAGGTCTGCTGGTGCAGCAGGTGAACTTCCCTCTTGCCCAGGTACCTGGAGCTTGGCCCTGTGTGGCCGGGCTGGGGTTTGAAGACTCAAGTGGACCCACCCGACTCCCTGCCTGTGCTGTCTATGGCCCCAAAAAGGGAGCGGAAGGGGTCGGGGAAGGATGAGTGTATCTGGCCAGGTGGGCCAGCGGCAGGGCGCCCTGCCTCCATCCCTGTGGGAATCGCTGTGCTGCTGCAGGCAGGCTTCCCGGGCTGAGCGCCTGGATTTTTTTGTTTGTTTTGAAACCACAATGGTCTCGGCTGACTCCCAAATGGGGAAGCTAGACGGGGCGCTTGTCAGAACGCCAATTCCTACTACACGTTCCCGCTTACCCGACAGACTTACGGGAGTCAAAATAGCTAGGAACAGCAACAAGCGCTTCTATTCCTCTAAAGGCTTGTTTCGAAGGCATTGGGGTTGCCATGGCGACGATGGCCAGTACTACGTCTACAGTCACGTGTTGCTCCGGTTTCCCGGTCACGTGACTCCCGCGTTGTGGTCACGCAATCTTAAGTCCGCCCAGTTTGCTGTTTCGGTGCTTCTGATTGTTTTCTTTGGATTACTACAGTGGCGCTTGCTATTTTGGATCTTGTCTCTTCTTGACCTCTGGCCTGTCTATTGGATTTTGCTCTTGTCTTGCCCTCGGTACTTCTGCTTCGAACTTCAGCTACGAACTCCTGCTACGACCCGGACTTCCTTTTGACTTCGATTCTTGTCTCATGCTTGTTTTGTCTGATTACCTGATTCTGACCCGGAACTCTTGGACCCTTCATCCTAGGCGTACGCGTGCCGGCGGGAATAGGATACGAGTGCTGGACTAGAGACTGCCTGTAGCACTTCTGGGATTATTCACTCTAAGCGTACGCGTGTCGGCGGGAATAGGATACGAGTGCTGGATTAGAGACTGCCTGTAGCACTTCTGGGATTCTTCACTCTAGGCGTACGCGTGCCGGCGGGAATAGGTCTTGCACCGGACTGAGGATTTCTTCAACTCCGTGAGTCTGGGCTCATTTCGGACTCTTCTGTGGATCCCGGGAGATCAAATTCATCCTACTTTCCTCGTTGCTTCCCGTCTCACGGATATACAAGTAAGAGTCCTTATTTCCCGTTCATTTTCCAGTTATTGGTTCTTTTGCCTTTCCTTGACTTATATAGTTCTTGTATCTTTACAGAGGCTGTCTACTTCCAATCTGTTGTCATTTTCTTGTCGGGATGTACCATACCTTACCCTACTGACAATCAGTGAGTTTTCAGTCTATCTTGCGAAATTACCATTCATCGGGAAGGAACCTGCAGTCATCAGGAGTTCCAGAGGGTCCTGTTCATCCTTCAAACATCTTTCAACCAATTGACCTCTCAGACTGTTTTTATATACAACTGAGTGTTACATTGGTGGGAAGAATATACCACTGCACTACGGGTTCAACAGCTTCTCTTCGGTCACCAGGAGCTTTACCCTGTTAAGGTTCAGTGCTCTGACAGAATCAGAAGCCTTAAAATGGACACAGCCAATGATCCTTTGGCTACCTTGGTTCAATTAGTGGCTGATTTACGTGCTGACATGCAAACCGCCCATGATGCTACTCATCGCCGTATTGATGATATTCAAGCGGGATTAAGGGTTAGCGACATTGAACCTCCATCAGTCGCAGTGGCTTCCGGGTCTGGTACGGCCGGTGCTCAGGCCAGGGCAGACCCGGTTCCGGTAGTTATGACACAATTCCCGTTGGCTCCTCCTGAACATTTCTTGGGCGATCCAAAAACCTTCAGAACGTTCATCAATCAATGCAGACTGCATTTTCTTTGTAGACCAACATCATTTCCCGATTCAACCACTAAGGCCGCTTTTATATTATCTAACCTAGGGGGTACTGCTGCCGTCTGGGCGAATCCTCTCTTGGAGCAAGGTAGTCATTTGTTATTTGACTGTGACGCTCTCATAGAGGCGCTTACCAGAGTTTTTGACACCCGATACAAATCTCAGGCAACTGATTTGGAGTTATTGAATTTACATCAAGGCGATTCTACTCTATTGACGTATCTGGCTAAGTTTAACCAATTGGTTGCTGAAACCAACTGGCCAGACGAGAAGAAGGCAGCCTTATTTTATAAGGGTTTGTCGGATACCCTCAAGGATGTCATTGCTACGGTACCTGTGGTCCCCGTCTCCTTTCCTGACTTTTTGGATCTAGTTCTTCAGATCGATGCCCGTAAAGCGGAAAGGAAGGGGGAAAAAAGGATTTTGCCCCCGGTCCCTGTTAGTCTGACAAGTTCGGCTTCAGGCAATGGGGAACCCATGCAAATAGGGGCGATAAGAGGACCATTATCCAGCGAAGAAAGAGAGAAGCGTAAAAGGAACAAGTTATGCTTTTATTGTGGTTCTTCTGGTCATTTTTTGAGTCTATGTCCCAAGAAACCTACGAAGTCGGGAAACTCCAAAGCCCGACAATAGAGGGAGCCCCTATGTCGAGCATTGATCTTCCGGGCTCCAAATTCTCAGTTCCTTTCACTATTAAGGTCGTTGTTGCTTCTCCGGACGGCGAAACCTGGTCCTCTGAAGTGGTTTTGGATTCTGGGGCTACCGGAAATTATGTTGATCTCCAGTATGTGAAAGACTGGAACATTCCCCTAGTACCAAAGGAACAACCCGAGGTGGTCAACGCAGTTGATGGTACCACATTACTCTCAGGGTTGGTAACGGAGTCGACAGTGCCCCTAAATTTACTCATAGATGGTTGTCATAGCGAAGTCATTTCATTTGATGTGATTACTGCACCTCAATTTCGACTAATTCTGGGCCTACCTTGGCTTCGGCTCCATAACCCCTTGGTTGATTGGGTTGCAGGGTCTGTCTCGTTTACCTCAACTTATTGTTCAGGACATTGTGGCCCAACGACTCAAGAGAAAAACAACCCCTGTCAAGCCTTATTGGAATCTGTTTCAATGGTAGGTGGTATTGTCAATACTGTTTTACCCCCAGAATACAAGTCTTTCGCAGATGTCTTTGACAAAGGTGAGGCAGAAAAGTTACCGCCTCATCGTATTTATGACTGTCCCATAGACCTTAAGGAGGGAGCTAGGATCCCCTCTGGGAGGATTTACTCTCTTACTTTAAAGGAAGATGCAGTTTTAAAGGACTATTTGGACAAGGCTTTGGCTTCTGGTTTCATTCGCCCCTCCCGTTCTCCTGCTGCATCTCCCCTGTTCTTTGTTCCGAAAAAAGAGGGGGACCTGAGACCATGTATAGATTATCGGGACCTGAATGCAGTCACAATACGGAATCAGTATCCCATACCACTGATTTCAGTACTTTTGGATCAGCTAGGCTCTTCAGTGATATACACCAAATTGGACCTCAGGGGTGCCTATAATCTAGTGAGGATAAGAGAGGGGGACGAATGGAAGACGGCATTCAAAACCAGATACGGCCTCTTTGAATATTTGGTCATGCCGTTTGGGCTATGTAATGCCCTTGCCACATTTCAACATATCATCAATGACGTTTTTCAGGACATGATTGATCGGTTTGTGATCGTCTATTTAGATGATATCTTGATATATTCCCCTTCTCTTGAACTACACCTTCAACATGTTACTGAAGTACTACAACGTCTGCGTAAGAATAATCTATACGCAAAACTAGAGAAGTGCATTTTTCATACTACTTCAGTTGAATTCCTGGGCTATGACATTACTAACCAGGGTGTTCAGATGAGCCAAACCAAGGTCAAGGCTGTATTGGAATGGCCCGTCCCAGGTACACTAAAAGCTTTGCAGTCTTTTTTGGGGTTCGCAAACTTTTATCGGCGATTCATCAGGCATTTCTCTAGCATTGTGGCTCCACTTACTGCTTTAACAAGCAATAAGCATCCGTTTCAATGGAATCCCGAAGCACAGAATTCATTTGAGACTCTGAAGGAAGCCTTTACTTCAGCTCCGGTACTTCAACATCCCAATGTCAAACAACCGTTTGTTGTAGAGGCTGATGCGTCTGACGTGGCAGTAGGGGCAGTTCTCTCCCAGTTTTGTCCTGACACAGGGATCCTCCATCCTGTCGCGTATCATTCACGCAAGCTTACTCCGTATGAGGTAAACTACACCATTACCGAACGTGAACTGCTATCTGTCCGGGAGGCTTTTACAGTTTGGAGACATCATCTCTTGGGAGCAGAGACTCCGATTCAAGTGTTCACTGATCACAGAAACCTACTGGCTCTTCAATCATTGAAATGCACCACAGCACGCCATGCACGTTGGCATGAGTTCTTCTCTATGTACAACTTTGTATTGACCTACCGTCCGGGGCCGTTGCACTCCAAGGCAGATGCCCTGTCAAGACTTTTTGAAGACCCAGTGCATCGGCCACAGGAGGGTCGACTACTCTTGCCCAACCAGGTCGTGTGTGGCTGCACATTGCAACCATCCCTGAAGACAGCCATTCAGCAATGGGTCTCAGAAAAACATCCTGAATTGGAGGATCTTAATCTGGATATAATTCAATCCTTGCCATACGTTCAAGGTAAAATCTATATACCTGACTCTCATACCCGCAGGATTGCCATGTCTTGGTGTCATGACTCCATGTTGGCCGCACACCCCGGTCATCGTAAGACTTTGGAGTTACTCAAGCGCTGGTGCTGGTGGCCTTTCATGTCAAAAGACATTGTGCTGTACATCGCAAACTGCGCAGTTTGCGCTCAATGTAAAACCGTCCCGGCCAAACCAATGGGTCTCCTACAACCCCTGCCAGTACCTGCTAGACCCTGGGCCATGCTTTCCATGGACTTCGTAGTGGAACTACCTTTGATTGGTGGATTTGATACTATTTGGGTGGTAGTCGACAGTTTTACTAAGTTGGCCCTTTTTGTGCCTTGTCGGGGTCTTCCATCCGCTACTACTCTGGCGGACCTGTTTTTACGCAATGTCTTCCGCTTCTTTGGTCTTCCTGAGATCATAATAACTGACAGGGGTGCGCAATTTACCTCTCGTTTTTGGAAACATCTTACACAGTCCATGGGTATTGATGAGAGGTATTCTACGGCTTACCATCCACAAACTGATGGCCAAACCGAGCGACTCAATGCCACCATGGAACAATACTTGAGATGTCTTATTCTACAACACCAAGAAACCTGGCTCTCCGTGTTGCCTATGGCAGAGTTCGCTTATAATAATTCTGCGCATTCTTCTACGGGGGTCTCTCCTTTCTATGCCATGTATGGACAACACCCACGCTCTCTACCCTTGGATTTTTGTATATCCTCGGATTGTCCAGCGGTCCAATCTTGCCTTAGAGACCTGACATCGTTGCGTAAGAGCGTTATGGAACACTTAATACATGCGCAGGAACAGGCTAAGAAGTATGCCGATCGCCATCGCCAGCCAGCACCGCAGTATACTACAGGTATGCGTGTTTGGCTTTCTACCAAGAATCTCAGTATTCCAGGTCATAAAACCCTGTTACCTCGCTTTGTGGGTCCTTATGTTGTTAAGGAGGTGATTAATCCCCTTGTGGTCAAGTTGGAATTGCCTCCTACGTGGGAAATACATCCCGTTTTCCACGTGTCTTTGGTCAAACCATGTTCTGAGCAGGTGAGGTTACCTATCCGTCCCCCCACCCCTGTTGGTACAAGGGGGGAGGAATATGAGGTTAATGCTATTTTGGGTACTAAACTATCACGTGGTGTACGTTTGTTTTTGGTAGACTGGAAGGGTTACGGTCCGGAGGATCGCACTTGGGAACCTGAGTCCAACATCCATGCACCCGTGCTATTATCCCAGTTTCTAGCATCTCAAGGTCTCGGGGGACCTTTGGGGGAGGATACTGTCAGAACGCCAATTCCTACTACACGTTCCCGCTTACCCGACAGACTTACGGGAGTCAAAATAGCTAGGAACAGCAACAAGCGCTTCTATTCCTCTAAAGGCTTGTTTCGAAGGCATTGGGGGTTGCCATGGCGACGATGGCCAGTACTACGTCTACAGTCACGTGTTGCTCCGGTTTCCCGGTCACGTGACTCCCGCGTTGTGGTCACGCAATCTTAAGTCCGCCCAGTTTGCTGTTTCGGTGCTTCTGATTGTTTTCTTTGGATTACTACAGTGGTGCTTGCTATTTTGG
This sequence comes from Ambystoma mexicanum, assembly GCF_040938575.1. Taxonomy (NCBI): domain Eukaryota; kingdom Metazoa; phylum Chordata; class Amphibia; order Caudata; family Ambystomatidae; genus Ambystoma; species Ambystoma mexicanum. Next base: position 1,316,120,464 of record NC_090930.1, on the reverse strand, counting down.
ATCTTGTCTCTTCTTGACCTCTGGCCTGTCTATTGGATTTTGCTCTTGTCTTGCCCTCGGTACTTCTGCTTCGAACTTCAGCTACGAACTCCTGCTACGACCCGGACTTCCTTTTGACTTCGATTCTTGTCTCATGCTTGTTTTGTCTGATTACCTGATTCTGACCCGGAACTCTTGGATCCTTCATCCTAGGCGTACGCGTGCCGGCGGGAATAGGATACGAGTGCTGGACTAGAGACTGCCTGTAGCACTTCTGGGATTATTCACTCTAGGCGTACGCGTGCCGGCGGGAATAGGATACGAGTGCTGGACTAGAGACTGCCTGTAGCACTTCTGGGATTCTTCACTCTAGACGTACGCGTGCCGGCGGGAATAGGTCTTGCACCGGACTGAGGATTTCTTCAACTCCGTGAGTCTGGGCTCATTTCGGACTCTTCTGTGGATCCGGGGAGATCAAATTCATCCTACTTTCCTCGTTGCTTCCCGTCTCACGGATATACAAGTAAGAGTCCTTATTTCCCGTTCATTTTCCAGTTATTGGTTCTTTTGCCTTTCCTTGTCTTATATAGTTCTTGTATCTTTACAGAGGCTGTCTACTTCCAATCTGTTGTCATTTTCTTGTCGGGATGTACCATACCTTACCCTACTGACAATCAGTGAGTTTTCAGTCTATCTTGCGAAATTACCATTCATCGGGAAGGAACCTGCAGTCATCAGGAGTTCCAGAGGGTCCTGTTCATCCTTCAAACATCTTTCAACCAATTGACCGCTCAGACTGTTTTTATATACAACTGAGTGTTACATTGGTGGGAAGAATATACCACTGCACTACGGGTTCAACAGCTTCTCTTCGGTCACCAGGAGCTTTACCCTGTTAAGGTTCAGTGCTCTGACAGAATCAGAAGCCTTAAAATGGACACAGCCAATGATCCTTTGGCTACCTTGGTTCAATTAGTGGCTGATTTACGTGCTGACATGCAAACCGCCCATGATGCTACTCATCGCCGTATTGATGATATTCAAGCGGGATTAAGGGTTAGCGCCATTGAACCTCCATCAGTCGCAGTGGCTTCCGGGTCTGGTACGGCCGGTGCTCAGGCCAGGGCAGACCCGGTTCCGGTAGTTATGACACAATTCCCGTTGGCTCCTCCTGAACGTTTCTTGGGCGATCCAAAAACCTTCAGAACGTTCATCAATCAATGCAGACTGCATTTTCTTTGTAGACCAACATCATTTCCCGATTCAACCATTAAGGCCGCTTTTATATTATCTAACCTAGGGGGTACTGCTGCCGTCTGGGCGAATCCTCTCTTGGAGCAAGGTAGTCATTTGTTATTTGACTGTGACGCTCTCATAGAGGCGCTTACCAGAGTTTTTGACACCCTATACAAATCTCAGGCAACTGATTTGGAGTTATTGAATTTACATCAAGGCGATTCTACTCTATTGACGTATCTGGCTAAGTTTAACCAATTGGTTGCTGAAACCAACTGGCCAGACGAGAAGAAGGCAGCCTTATTTTATAAGGGTTTGTCGGATACCCTCAAGGATGTCATTGCTACGGTACCTGTGGTCCCCGTCTCCTTTCCTGACTTTTTGGATCTAGTTCTTCAGATCGATGCCCGTAAAGCGGAAAGGAAGGGGGAAAAGAGGATTTTGCCCCCGGTCCCTGTTAGTCTGACAAGTTCGGCTTCAGGCAATGGGGAACCCATGCAAATAGGGGCGATAAGAGGACCATTATCCAGCGAAGAAAGAGAGAAGCGTAAAAGGAACAAGTTATGCTTTTATTGTGGTTCTTCTGGTCATTTTTTGAGTCTATGTCCCAAGAAACCTGCGAAGTCGGGAAAGTCCAAAGCCCGACAATAGAGGGAGCCCCTATGTCGAGCATTGATCTTCCGGGCTCCAAATTCTCAGTTCCTTTCACTATTAAGGTCGTTGTTGCTTCTCCGGACGGCGAAACCTGGTCCTCTGAAGCGGTTTTGGATTCTGGGGCTACCGGAAATTATGTTGATCTCCAGTATGTGAAAGACTGGAACATTCCCCTAGTACCAAAGGAACAACCCGAGGTGGTCAACGCAGTTGATGGTACCACATTACTCTCAGGGTTGGTAACGGAGTCGACAGTGCCCCTGAATTTACTCATAGACGGTTGTCATAGCGAAGTCATTTTATTTGATGTCATTACTGCACCTCAATTTCGACTAATTCTGGGCCTACCTTGGCTTCGGCTCCATAACCCCTTGGTTGATTGGGTTGCAGGGTCTGTCTCGTTTACCTCAACTTATTGTTCAGGACATTGTGGCCCAACGACTCAAGAGAAAAACAACCCCTGTCAAGCCTTATTGGAATCTGTTTCAATGGTAGGTGGTATTGTCAATACTGTTTTACCCCCAGAATACAAGTCTTTCGCAGATGTCTTTGACAAAGGTGAGGCAGAAAAGTTACCGCCTCATCGTATTTATGACTGTCCCATAGACCTTAAGGAGGGAGCTAGGATCCCCTCTGGGAGGATTTACTCTCTTACTTTAAAGGAAGATGCAGTTTTAAAGGACTATTTGGACAAGGCTTTGGCTTCTGGTTTCATTCGCCCCTCCCGTTCTCCTGCTGCATCTCCCCTGTTCTTTGTTCCGAAAAAAGAGGGGGACCTGAGACCATGTATAGATTATCGGGACCTGAATGCAGTCACAATACGGAATCAGTATCCCATACCACTGATTTCAGTACTTTTGGATCAGCTAGGCTCTTCAGTGATATACACCAAATTGGACCTCAGGGGTGCCTATAATCTAGTGAGGATAAGAGAGGGGGACGAATGGAAGACGGCATTCAAAACCAGATACGGCCTCTTTGAATATTTGGTCATGCCGTTTGGGCTATGTAATGCCCCTGCCACATTTCAACATTTCATCAATGACGTTTTTCAGGACATGATTGATCGGTTTGTGATCGTCTATTTAGACGATATCTTGATATATTCCCCTTCTCTTGAACTACACCTTCAACATGTTACTGAAGTACTACAATGTCTGCGTAAGAATAATCTATACGCAAAACTAGAGAAGTGCATTTTTCATACTACTTCAGTTGAATTCCTGGGCTATGACATTACTAACCAGGGTGTTCAGATGAGCCAAACCAAGGTCAAGGCTGTATTGGAATGGCCCGTCCCAGGTACACTAAAAGCTTTGCAGTCTTTTTTGGGGTTCGCAAACTTTTATCGGCGATTCATCAGGCATTTCTCTAGCATTGTGGCTCCACTTACTGCTTTAACAAGCAATAAGCATCCGTTTCAATGGAATCCCGAAGCACAGAATTCATTTGAGACTCTCAAGGAAGCCTTTACTTCAGCTCCGGTACTTCAACATCCCAATGTCAAACAACCGTTTGTTGTAGAGGCCGATGCGTCTGACGTGGCAGTAGGGGCAGTTCTCTCCCAGTTTTGTCCTGACACAGGGATCCTCCATCCTGTCGCGTATCATTCACGCAAGCTTACTCCGTATGAGGTAAACTACACCATTACCGAACGTGAACTGCTATCTGTCCGGGAGGCTTTTACAGTTTGGAGACATCATCTCTTGGGAGCAGAGACTCCGATTCAAGTGTTCACTGATCACAGAAACCTACTGGCTCTTCAATCATTGAAATGCACCACAGCACGCCATGCACGTTGGCATGAGTTCTTCTCTATGTACAACTTTGTATTGACCTACCGTCCGGGGCCGTTGCACTCCAAGGCAGATGCCCTGTCAAGACTTTTTGAAGACCCAGTGCATCGGCCACAGGAGGGTCGACTACTCTTACCCAACCAGGTCGTGTGTGGCTGCACATTGCAACCATCCCTGAAGACAGCCATTCAGCAATGGGTCTCAGAAAAACATCCTGAATTGGAGGATCTTAATCTGGATATAATTCAATCCTTGCCATACGTTCAAGGTAAAATCTATATACCTGACTCTCATACCCGCAGGATTGCCATGTCTTGGTGTCATGACTCCATGTTGGCCGCACACCCCGGTCATCGTAAGACTTTGGAGTTACTCAAGCGCTGGTGCTGGTGGCCTTTCATGTCAAAAGACATTGTGCTGTACATCGCAAACTGCGCAGTTTGCGCTCAATGTAAAACCGTCCCGGCCAAACCAATGGGTCTCCTACAACCCCTGCCAGTACCTGCTAGACCCTGGGCCATGCTTTCCATGGACTTCGTAGTGGAACTACCTTTGATTGGTGGATTTGATACTATTTGGGTGGTAGTCGACAGTTTTACTAAGTTGGCCCTTTTTGTGCCTTGTCGGGGTCTTCCATCCGCTACTACTCTGGCGGACCTGTTTTTACGCAATGTCTTCCGCTTCTTTGGTCTTCCTGAGATCATAATAACTGACAGGGGTGCGCAATTTACCTCTCGTTTTTGGAAACATCTTACACAGTCCATGGGTATTGATGAGAGGTATTCTACGGCTTACCATCCACAAACTGATGGCCAAACCGAGCGACTCAATGCCACCATGGAACAATACTTGAGATGTCTTATTCTACAACACCAAGAAACCTGGCTCTCCGTGTTGCCTATGGCAGAGTTCGCTTATAATAATTCTGCGCATTCTTCTACGGGGGTCTCTCCTTTCTATGCCATGTATGGACAACACCCACGCTCTCTACCCTTGGATTTTTGTATATCCTCGGATTGTCCAGCGGTCCAATCTTGCCTTAGAGACCTGACATCGTTGCGTAAGAGCGTTATGGAACACTTAATACATGCGCAGGAACAGGCTAAGAAGTATGCCGATCGCCATCGCCAGCCAGCACCGCAGTATACTACAGGTATGCGTGTTTGGCTTTCTACCAAGAATCTCAGTATTCCAGGTCATAAAACCCTGTTACCTCGCTTTGTGGGTCCTTATGTTGTTAAGGAGGTGATTAATCCCCTTGTGGTCAAGTTGGAATTGCCTCCTACGTGGGAAATACATCCCGTTTTCCACGTGTCTTTGGTCAAACCATGTTCTGAGCAGGTGAGGTTACCTATCCGTCCCCCCACCCCTGTTGGTACAAGGGGGGAGGAATATGAGGTTAATGCTATTTTGGGTACTAAACTATCACATGGTGTACGTTTGTTTTTGGTAGACTGGAAGGGTTACGGTCCGGAGGATCGCACTTGGGAACCTGAGTCCAACATCCATGCACCCGTGCTATTATCCCAGTTTCTAGCATCTCAAGGTCTCGGGGGACCTTTGGGGGAGGATACTGTCAGAACGCCAATTCCTACTACACGTTCCCGCTTACCCGACAGACTTACGGGAGTCAAAATAGCTAGGAACAGCAACAAGCGCTTCTATTCCTCTAAAGGCTTGTTTCGAAGGCATTGGGGGTTGCCATGGCGACGATGGCCAGTACTACGTCTACAGTCACGTGTTGCTCCGGTTTCCCGGTCACGTGACTCCCGCGTTGTGGTCACGCAATCTTAAGTCCGCCCAGTTTGCTGTTTCGGTGCTTCTGATTGTTTTCTTTGGATTACTACAGTGGTGCTTGCTATTTTGGATCTTGTCTCTTCTTGACCTCTGGCCTGTCTATTGGATTTTGCTCTTGTCTTGCCCTCGGTACTTCTGCTTCGAACTTCAGCTACGAACTCCTGCTACGACCCGGACTTCCTTTTGACTTCGATTCTTGTCTCATGCTTGTTTTGTCTGATTACCTGATTCTGACCCGGAACTCTTGGATCCTTCATCCTAGGCGTACGCGGGCCGGCGGGAATAGGATACGAGTGCTGGACTAGAGACTGCCTGTAGCACTTCTGGGATTATTCACTCTAGGCGTACGCGTGCCGGCGGGAATAGGATACGAGTGCTGGACTAGAGACTGCCTGTAGCACTTCTGGGATTCTTCACTCTAGACGTACGCGTGCCGGCGGGAATAGGTCTTGCACCGGACTGAGGATTTCTTCAACTCCGTGAGTCTGGGCTCATTTCGGACTCTTCTGTGGATCCGGGGAGACCAAATTCATCCTACTTTCCTCGTTGCTTCCCGTCTCATGGATATACAAGTAAGAGTCCTTATTTCCCGTTCATTTTCCAGTTATTGGTTCTTTTGCCTTTCCTTGTCTTATATAGTTCTTGTATCTTTACAGAGGCTGTCTACTTCCAATCTGTTGTCATTTTCTTGTCGGGATGTACCATACCTTACCCTACTGACAATCAGTGAGTTTTCAGTCTATCTTGCGAAATTACCATTCATCGGGAAGGAACCTGCAGTCATCAGGAGTTCCAGAGGGTCCTGTTCATCCTTCAAACATCTTTCAACCAATTGACCGCTCAGACTGTTTTTATATACAACTGAGTGTTACATTGGTGGGAAGAATATACCACTGCACTACGGGTTCAACAGCTTCTCTTCGGTCACCAGGAGCTTTACCCTGTTAAGGTTCAGTGCTCTGACAGAATCAGAAGCCTTAAAATGGACACAGCCAATGATCCTTTGGCTACCTTGGTTCAATTAGTGGCTGATTTACGTGCTGACATGCAAACCGCCCATGATGCTACTCATCGCCGTATTGATGATATTCAAGCGGGATTAAGGGTTAGCGCCATTGAACCTCCATCAGTCGCAGTGGCTTCCGGGTCTGGTACGGCCGGTGCTCAGGCCAGGGCAGACCCGGTTCCGGTAGTTATGACACAATTCCCGTTGGCTCCTCCTGAACGTTTCTTGGGCGATCCAAAAACCTTCAGAACGTTCATCAATCAATGCAGACTGCATTTTCTTTGTAGACCAACATCATTTCCCGATTCAACCACTAAGGCCGCTTTTATATTATCTAACCTAGGGGGTACTGCTGCCGTCTGGGCGAATCCTCTCTTGGAGCAAGGTAGTCATTTGTTATTTGACTGTGACGCTCTCATAGAGGCGCTTACCAGAGTTTTTGACACCCTATACAAATCTCAGGCAACTGATTTGGAGTTATTGAATTTACATCAAGGCGATTCTACTCTATTGACGTATCTGGCTAAGTTTAACCAATTGGTTGCTGAAACCAACTGGCCAGACGAGAAGAAGGCAGCCTTATTTTATAAGGGTTTGTCGGATACCCTCAAGGATGTCATTGCTACGGTACCTGTGGTCCCCGTCTCCTTTCCTGACTTTTTGGATCTAGTTCTTCAGATCGATGCCCGTAAAGCGGAAAGGAAGGGGGAAAAGAGGATTTTGCCCCCGGTCCCTGTTAGTCTGACAAGTTCGGCTTCAGGCAATGGGGAACCCATGCATTTAGGGGCGATAAGAGGACCATTATCCAGCGAAGAAAGAGAGAAGCGTAAAAGGAACAAGTTATGCTTTTATTGTGGTTCTTCTGGTCATTTTTTGAGTCTATGTCCCAAGAAACCTGCGAAGTCGGGAAACTCCAAAGCCCGACAATAGAGGGAGCCCCTATGTCGAGCATTGATCTTCCGGGCTCCAAATTCTCAGTTCCTTTCACTATTAAGGTCGTTGTTGCTTCTCCGGACGGCGAAACCTGGTCCTCTGAAGCGGTTTTGGATTCTGGGGCTACCGGAAATTATGTTGATCTCCAGTATGTGAAAGACTGGAACATTCCCCTAGTACCAAAGGAACAACCCGAGGTGGTCAACGCAGTTGATGGTACCACATTACTCTCAGGGTTGGTAACGGAGTCGACAGTGCCCCTGAATTTACTCATAGACGGTTGTCATAGCGAAGTCATTTTATTTGATGTCATTACTGCACCTCAATTTCGACTAATTCTGGGCCTACCTTGGCTTCGGCTCCATAACCCCTTGGTTGATTGGGTTGCAGGGTCTGTCTCGTTTACCTCAACTTATTGTTCAGGACATTGTGGCCCAACGACTCAAGAGAAAAACAACCCCTGTCAAGCCTTATTGGAATCTGTTTCAATGGTAGGTGGTATTGTCAATACTGTTTTACCCCCAGAATACAAGTCTTTCGCAGATGTCTTTGACAAAGGTGAGGCAGAAAAGTTACCGCCTCATCGTATTTATGACTGTCCCATAGACCTTAAGGAGGGAGCTAGGATCCCCTCTGGGAGGATTTACTCTCTTACTTTAAAGGAAGATGCAGTTTTAAAGGACTATTTGGACAAGGCTTTGGCTTCTGGTTTCATTCGCCCCTCCCGTTCTCCTGCTGCATCTCCCCTGTTCTTTGTTCCGAAAAAAGAGGGGGACCTGAGACCATGTATAGATTATCGGGACCTGAATGCAGTCACAATACGGAATCAGTATCCCATACCACTGATTTCAGTACTTTTGGATCAGCTAGGCTCTTCAGTGATATACACCAAATTGGACCTCAGGGGTGCCTATAATCTAGTGAGGATAAGAGAGGGGGACGAATGGAAGACGGCATTCAAAACCAGATACGGCCTCTTTGAATATTTGGTCATGCCGTTTGGGCTATGTAATGCCCCTGCCACATTTCAACATTTCATCAATGACGTTTTTCAGGACATGATTGATCGGTTTGTGATCGTCTATTTAGACGATATCTTGATATATTCCCCTTCTCTTGAACTACACCTTCAACATGTTACTGAAGTACTACAATGTCTGCGTAAGAATAATCTATACGCAAAACTAGAGAAGTGCATTTTTCATACTACTTCAGTTGAATTCCTGGGCTATGACATTACTAACCAGGGTGTTCAGATGAGCCAAACCAAGGTCAAGGCTGTATTGGAATGGCCCGTCCCAGGTACACTAAAAGCTTTGCAGTCTTTTTTGGGGTTCGCAAACTTTTATCGGCGATTCATCAGGCATTTCTCTAGCATTGTGGCTCCACTTACTGCTTTAACAAGCAATAAGCATCCGTTTCAATGGAATCCCGAAGCACAGAATTCATTTGAGACTCTCAAGGAAGCCTTTACTTCAGCTCCGGTACTTCAACATCCCAATGTCAAACAACCGTTTGTTGTAGAGGCCGATGCGTCTGACGTGGCAGTAGGGGCAGTTCTCTCCCAGTTTTGTCCTGACACAGGGATCCTCCATCCTGTCGCGTATCATTCACGCAAGCTTACTCCGTATGAGGTAAACTACACCATTACCGAACGTGAACTGCTATCTGTCCGGGAGGCTTTTACAGTTTGGAGACATCATCTCTTGGGAGCAGAGACTCCGATTCAAGTGTTCACTGATCACAGAAACCTACTGGCTCTTCAATCATTGAAATGCACCACAGCACGCCATGCACGTTGGCATGAGTTCTTCTCTATGTACAACTTTGTATTGACCTACCGTCCGGGGCCGTTGCACTCCAAGGCAGATGCCCTGTCAAGACTTTTTGAAGACCCAGTGCATCGGCCACAGGAGGGTCGACTACTCTTACCCAACCAGGTCGTGTGTGGCTGCACATTGCAACCATCCCTGAAGACAGCCATTCAGCAATGGGTCTCAGAAAAACATCCTGAATTGGAGGATCTTAATCTGGATATAATTCAATCCTTGCCATACGTTCAAGGTAAAATCTATATACCTGACTCTCATACCCGCAGGATTGCCATGTCTTGGTGTCATGACTCCATGTTGGCCGCACACCCCGGTCATCGTAAGACTTTGGAGTTACTCAAGCGCTGGTGCTGGTGGCCTTTCATGTCAAAAGACATTGTGCTGTACATCGCAAACTGCGCAGTTTGCGCTCAATGTAAAACCGTCCCGGCCAAACCAATGGGTCTCCTACAACCCCTGCCAGTACCTGCTAGACCCTGGGCCATGCTTTCCATGGACTTCGTAGTGGAACTACCTTTGATTGGTGGATTTGATACTATTTGGGTGGTAGTCGACAGTTTTACTAAGTTGGCCCTTTTTGTGCCTTGTCGGGGTCTTCCATCCGCTACTACTCTGGCGGACCTGTTTTTACGCAATGTCTTCCGCTTCTTTGGTCTTCCTGAGATCATAATAACTGACAGGGGTGCGCAATTTACCTCTCGTTTTTGGAAACATCTTACACAGTCCATGGGTATTGATGAGAGGTATTCTACGGCTTACCATCCACAAACTGATGGCCAAACCGAGCGACTCAATGCCACCATGGAACAATACTTGAGATGTCTTATTCTACAACACCAAGAAACCTGGCTCTCCGTGTTGCCTATGGCAGAGTTCGCTTATAATAATTCTGCGCATTCTTCTACGGGGGTCTCTCCTTTCTATGCCATGTATGGACAACACCCACGCTCTCTACCCTTGGATTTTTGTATATCCTCGGATTGTCCAGCGGTCCAATCTTGCCTTAGAGACCTGACATCGTTGCGTAAGAGCGTTATGGAACACTTAATACATGCGCAGGAACAGGCTAAGAAGTATGCCGATCGCCATCGCCAGCCAGCACCGCAGTATACTACAGGTATGCGTGTTTGGCTTTCTACCAAGAATCTCAGTATTCCAGGTCATAAAACCCTGTTACCTCGCTTTGTGGGTCCTTATGTTGTTAAGGAGGTGATTAATCCCCTTGTGGTCAAGTTGGAATTGCCTCCTACGTGGAAAATACATCCCGTTTTCCACGTGTCTTTGGTCAAACCATGTTCTGAGCAGGTGAGGTTACCTATCCGTCCCCCCCCCCCTGTTGGTACAAGGGGTGGAGGAATATGAGGTTAATGCTATTTTGGGTACTAAACTATCACGTGGTGTAAGTTTGTTTTTGGTAGACTGGAAGGGTTACGGTCCGGAGGATCGCACTTGGGAACCTGAGTCCAACATCCATGCACCCGTGCTATTATCCCAGTTTCTAGCATCTCAAGGTCTCGGGGGACCTTTGGGGGAGGATACTGTCAGAACGCCAATTCCTACTACACGTTCCCGCTTACCCGACAGACTTACGGGAGTCAAAATAGCTAGGAACAGCAACAAGCGCTTCTATTCCTCTAAAGGCTTGTTTCGAAGGCATTGGGGGTTGCCATGGCGACGATGGCCAGTACTACGTCTACAGTCAAGTGTTGCTCCGGTTTCCCGGTCACGTGACTCCCGCGTTGTGGTCACGCAATCTTAAGTCCGCCCAGTTTGCTGTTTCGGTGCTTCTGATTGTTTTCTTTGGATTACTACAGTGGTGCTTGCTATTTTGGATCTTGTCTCTTCTTGACCTCTGGCCTGTCTATTGGATTTTGCTCTTGTCTTGCCCTCGGTACTTCTGCTTCGAACTTCAGCTACGAACTCCTGCTACGACCCGGACTTCCTTTTGACTTCGATTCTTGTCTCATGCTTGTTTTGTCTGATTACCTGATTCTGACCCGGAACTCTTGGATCCTTCATCCTAGGCGTACGCGTGCCGGCGGGAATAGGATACGAGTGCTGGACTAGAGACTGCCTGTAGCACTTCTGGGATTATTCACTCTAGGCGTACGCGTGCCGGCGGGAATAGGATACGAGTGCTGGACTAGAGACTGCCTGTAGCACTTCTGGGATTCTTCACTCTAGGCTTACGCGTGCCGGCGGGAATAGGTCTTGCACCGGACTGAGGATTTCTTCAACTCCGTGAGTCTGGGCTCATTTCGGACTCTTCTGTGGATCCGGGGAGATCAAATTCATCCTACTTTCCTCGTTGCTTCCCGTCTCACGGATATACAAGTAAGAGTCCTTATTTCCCGTTCATTTTCCAGTTATTGGTTCTTTTGCCTTTCCTTGTCTTATATAGTTCTTGTATCTTTACAGAGGCTGTCTACTTCCAATCTGTTGTCATTTTCTTGTCGGGATGTACCATACCTTACCCTACTGACAATCAGTGAGTTTTCAGTCTATCTTGCGAAATTACCATTCATCGGGAAGGAACCTGCAGTCATCAGGAGTTCCAGAGGGTCCTGTTCATCCTTCAAACATCTTTCAACCAATTGACCGCTCAGACTGTTTTTATATACAACTGAGTGTTACATTGGTGGGAAGAATATACCACTGCACTACGGGTTCAACAGCTTCTCTTCGGTCACCAGGAGCTTTACCCTGTTAAGGTTCAGTGCTCTGACAGCGCTGTGCTGTCTGGCCACAGGCGGCACTGCCTCCCCCGGCCTTTACTGCACCGACAGGGTCAGGCCAACATCTGGAACAAACAAAAAAAGTTGCCTGTGACTCTTGGCGGTGGATCACTCGGGTTGCGCATCAATGAAGAACGCAGCTAGCTGTGAGCATTAGTGTGAATTGCAGGACACATTGATCATCGACACTTCGAACGCACCTTACGGCCCTGGGTTCCTCCCGGGGCTACGCCTGTCTGAGGGTCGCTTGAATATCAATCGCCCCGGGGTTCCCTGCCAGGGGCGCAGCTGGGGCTGTCGCAGGGACCCCGTTCCCTTCGTCCCAAAAAGATCAGACCCTGATCAGCGCTGTCACAGGATCCCTGGACCTCGCACGCAGGCTCATTGTCAGCACGTCCCGGGCCTCGTTCGGGTTTCGGGAGCTCTGGTGGTGGCAACAGCAGTGGGCCTTAAAAAAGCCAGGCGCACCTTCAGCCTACCCCGGGGCACCTGGTCGTGCCGCGTGTGGCTGTCTGTGGAGTCCCATGGCCGCCAGTGCAGGATGGCCCTGGAGCACGGGCCTTGCAGCCATGTGGGCTTCGGCCCCAGACCGGGACAGCGCACACTCGGCCGCCCTGAGCTTTGTGCTCCCCCGACTACGGCCTCAGATCAGGCATATTTCTAATCAGAGAAAAATAAACTAACCAGGATTCCCTCAGTAACGGCGAGTGAAGAGGGAAGAGCCCAGCACCGAATCTCCGTTCAGCGGCAGGCATGGGAAATGTGGTGTATCCGTTCAGCGGCAGGCATGGGAAATGTGGTGTACAGAAGACCGACTCCCAGGCATCGCTCATGGGGCTCAAGTCCTTCTGATTGAGTCTCACCCCATGAGCAGTTTTAGGCTGGTACCGGCCTCCGGCACGCCAGGATTGGGTCTTCTCGGACTCGGGTTGCTTGGGAATGCAGCCCAAAGCGGGTGGTAAACTCCATCTAAGGCTAAATACGGGCGCAAGACCGATGGCCAACAAATACCGTAAGGGAAAGTTGAAAAAACTTTAGGGCGAGAGCTCAAGAGGGTGTGAAACCGTTGAGAGGTAAACAGGTGGGGTCCATGCATATCGCCCTGAGGATTCAACACAGCGGGCAGGTCGGTTGCAAGGAACGGTGGATGCCCTTGCGGGACTGCCGCCCAGGCACACCCCGCCCCAGCAGCACATTTCCTCAGTGGCGCTGCACCGCAAACGGTGCCGGGTCGGCTGGGAAGGCCACTGGGGGAAGGTGGCTCTCCGCTCCGGCATATAGTTTTACAGTCCCCTGACAGCAGTTTTGCTGTGTCCATGGGGCTGAGGGAGATTGACCACCGCGTGCCTTTCTCCGGCAATCATCCCGGCCCCTCTTGGGGGGCGGCGACGGGAGACGGGGCTCCCGATGCGACTATCGACTGTGGTGGACTGCCTTCAGTGCGTCCCGACAACGTTGGGCTGCCGGGCAGGCCCATGAAGGGTCCCAGGGGTCTGAGGTGATGTCTGATACTCACCCGACCCGTCTTGAAACATGGATCAAGGAGTCTAACATGTGCGCAAGTCGGACGGCCAAATGAAACACTGTGGCGCAATCAAGGTGAGGGCCGGTGCGCGCCGGGCGGGGTGGGATCCCATCAGGGTGGGTGCACCATCGGCCCGTCTCACTCGCTCTGTCACGGAGGTGGAGCATGAGCGGGTGCGATTGGACCCGAAAGATGGTGAATTAGGCCTGGACAGGACAAAGCCAGAAGAAACTCTGGTGGAGGTCCGTAGCGGTTCTGACATGCAAATCAGTTGTCCAACAAAGGTATAGGGTCGAAAGACTAATCAAACCATCTAGTAGCTGGTTCCCTCCGAAGTTTCCCTCAGGTATGCTGGTGCACAGAAACCCCAGTTGTATCTGGTAAAGAAAATGATTAGAGGTCTTGGGGCCAAAATGATCTCAACCTATTCTCAAACTTTAAATGGGTAAGAAGCCCAGCTCGCTGGTGTGGAGTCGAGCATCGAATGCAAGTGCCCAGTGGGCCACTTTTGGTAAGCAGAACCGGCGCTGTGGGATGCACCGAACGCTGGGTTAAGGCGCCCGATGCTGATGCTCATCAGATCCCAGAAAAGGTGTTGGTTGATACAGACAGCAGGACGGTGGCCATGGAAGTCGGAATCCGCTAAGGAGTGTGTAACAACTCACCTGCCAAATCAACTAGCCCTGAAAACAGATGGCGCTGGAGCATCTGGCCCATACCTGGCTGGTGCTGAGAGACGCAGGGAATAAGCCACGACGAGTAGGAGGGCTGCTGCGGTGCGCACGGACGCCCAGGGCGAGGGCTCGGGTGGAGCTGCCACAGGTGCAGATTTAGGTAGTAGCAAATATTCAAACAAGAACTTTGAAGGCCGAAGTGGCGAAAGGTTCCATGTGACCAGCAGTTGAACATGGGTCAGACGGTCCTAAGAAATGGTTGAGCGCCGTTCGGAAGGCACGGGCAAGCTCAGTCGATCGAAAGGGATTTGGGTTCAGATCCCCGAACCTAGAGGGGCAGAGACGAGCAGCCTTGCAACGTCTAGTGCGGTAACGCTAACGATCCCAGAGAAGGTGGCGGGATCCCCAGGGAGAGTTCTGTTTCCTTTGTGAAGGGTCTGTGGCTCAGTGGACTAATGCATCCACTACAGGGACCTGTGTTTGACCTCATTGTCACAGGTTCGAATCCCGGCAGGTTCACTCAGCCCTTCATCCTTCTGAGGTTGATAAAAATGAGTACCATTAAGTTGGATAACAATAAACATCTGTTATTAGCACCAAGATGCCACTTCAGGGGTGAACGTGCGCTTTACAAATATGCCTGTTATGTGCAACCTGGCATGGGTTCGCCCCGGGAGAGGGGCCCGAGCCTTGGAAAGAATTGCAGTTCCGCCGGCATCCGTTGAGCTTGCGCTGGTCCTGGAAAATTCAGGGGAGATGCCGGGCCGGGCAGTACCCATATCAGCAGCAGTTTTCCAAGGTGAACAGCCTTTGGCATGTTGGACGAGACGTCTACCCCTACCCAGGGGCGGCGCCGACTCTGGCTGTGAGCTGGGTCCTTCCTGTAGATCCCCCCCAGCTGCGGTGATCGCCTCTCTCCTGGGATTCGGGGCCGGCGTTCTGCCTCAGCGAATGCCTAGCAGCTGACTTAGAACTGGTGCGGACCAGGGGAATCCGACTGTTGAATTAAAACAAAGTATCGCATGAGGCTCACGGTGGGTGTTAACGCGATGTGATTTTCTGCCCAGTGGTCTGAATGTCAAGGTGAAGAAATTCAATGAAGCACAGATAAACGGCGAGAGTAACTATGACTCTTTTAAAGGTAGCCAAATGCCTTGTCATCTAATTAGTGATGCGCATGAATGGATGAACGAGATTCCCACTGTCCCAAACCACAGCCAAGGGAATGGGCTTGGCAGAATCAGCGGGGACAGAAGACCCTGATGATATTTGTTATGTTATGTTATTTTGCACTTATATAGCGCTTTATATACCATTGGTATGGTCTGAAGGCGCTGGTAGGTTGAACGCCCTTGGGAACCGAAGTTCAGGTCAGTAGAGAGAGTAGGAAGATTCAACGGCACGTGTGCGCACCGGTTATGTGTGCAGCTGGTGTGGTATTTGTGTAATAGCTGCTTCTTAGCGGTAGGTGTGGTGGTTGAGATCAGGGGTATATGTTCGTTCTGGCAGGATTTATCCAGATGACTGTGGCTGCGTTAGTGCCTGAGGAGAACGCCTGGCTGGGGGGGGGGGGGGGTGTAACCAGCAGTGTTTACTTAGAATGATGGGAGTGAGCGGGAGATGTTGGTATGAGAACAGTTATACCGAATGGTGTCATAGTATCTATGTGTTCTAGTTAAGTGGTGGTGTGAAGAAGAAAGTAAGCGTGGGGTGTGATATGATGGGTTACATGCTCTTTCAAACGTTCCCTGCATTCCAGACCATACTATTTACGTCACGCAGTTCTATGCCCTCCAGTCCGTTCTATGGACTTTTATTTATTCCATGCGTCCCCGTCTGCTACACACTCCGGTCTGCTCGACGCACTCATGCACTCCAGTCCGCCCCGCCGCTCACGTCCGCCCCGCATGCTCCTGTCCGCTCCACGCATACACTCCTGTCTGCCCCTGTATTTCGCATTCACCCACCTTACGCAGTCACCAGTTCCCCGCATTCACCCGTTCCCCGCACTCACCCGTTCCCCGCACTCATCCGTTCCCCGCACTCATCCGCTCCCCACAGTCATCCGCTCCCCACAGTCATCTGCTCCCCACAGTCATCCGCTCCCAGCAGTCATTCGCTCGCTTCACTCATCCGCTCCCGCGCTCATCAGTTCCCCCTCATGCATTATGTGCCTTTCAGCAGTTTACATCTCCTTACTGTTTCCCTATGATTTATTCTTATTATCCACTTCACTATTTTGATCTACTTTACTCGTTTAATTCTATTTATCTTTCTGGTGTATATTCGGGGTTATTGGCTGTCAATTTCTCGCATCATGTAGTTTGTTGGGTTGGTGTTGTTGAGATGCTGTTTGTCTGTTTGGGTTAGTTTGGTACCGGTTGGTTTTAGGGGAAGAGCCAGGTTTTCAGCAGTTTGCGGAAAGATGTTAAATCCTCAGTTTGGCGGATGTGGGGTGGGAGTGAGTTCCACAGGGTGGGGGCCAAGGCTGAGAATGATGATCCGCCTAATCTGACTGAGTTTGTCTTAGGTATGACTAGGAGGACGGCGAAGCTTGATCTTAGGGTGCGAGGGGGGTGGTAGGGTTTTAGTTTGTCTTGAAGATATTGAGGTCCTGTTTTATGCAGTGCTCGATGGGAGATGCATATGGTTTTGAAAGTCACCCTTCGGGGTACTGGAAGCCAGTGCAGCGTCTTAAGGGCTGGGAGATGTGGTCTCTTGAGCCGAGCGCAAGTAGCATTTTGGCTGCTGCATTTTGTGCCCTTTGGAGTTTATTCAGTTGGTACGCGTGGATTCCGAGGTATAGGGGGTTTGCATAGTCCAGTCTTGATATAACGATTGATTGGACCGCGGAGAGTCTGTTAGGAAAGATTAGGAAAGATACGCCTAAGGGTTTTAAGGTGGTAGTGGCAGGATTTTGAGACGTTGTTGACTTGGCGCGAGAGTGTTAGGTCATAGTCAAGGGTGCATCCAAGATTTTTCACTGAGTTGCAGGGCGTTGGTGAGCTGCCCATGGCGGATGGCCAGGGTAGTGGATGCGGAAGAAGCTCGGAGTTGCCACATACCATGATTTCCGTTTTGGAGGGGTTTAACAAGAGGTGGCTTTGGGTCATCCAGAGTTCTATGTCGAGGAGGCAGGAGGCCAGGTCAGGTCGGGACTTGGGATTTGAGTTCATTAGTTTTAGAATTAGTTGAGTGTTGTTGGCGTAGTTGTAACACAGGGTGTTGTGTGAACGAATTATTGGAGGGAGGGTGATCAGGTAGAGATTGAACAGGAGGGCAGATAGGCATGCTCCTTGTGGGACTCCCGTGTCGACTGGACGGGCTTGGGAGGTATAGGTGGAGAGTATCGTTATTTGGTACCTATCTTTGAGGAATGAAGCTATCCATTTAAGAGCGGTTCCACAAATTCCTAGGGAGTGGAGGCGGTCTAGGAGGATTGAGTGATTGATTGTGTCAAAGGTGGCAGATAGGTCAAGAAGGATTAGTGCAGCGCATCCCGCGGAGTCTGCCGTCATTTTAAGGTCATCCCAGATTGAGGTTAGGGTGGTTTCGGTTCCGTGATGGGCTCTGAAACCTGATTGTGCGGGGTCTAGGAGATTGTTGGCTTCGACAAAGGCATTTAGTTGGGAGTAGTCGGTTCGGTCAATGGGTTTGTGCATCAATGAGATGTGGATGAATGCCTTTAGGTGTTTTAAAGCCTTGAACTTTGTAGGCCTCGGAAACACATGAAGCAACCCAGCGGGAAGTGGATGCCTTTGAGGCAGGTTTTCCCATTTGGATCACCAAATGTGACGAAAAGTTAAGAGCGTCTGAGTTTGCTAGTCCTATCGAGGTAGAACTTCAGAGCCCGTCTGACATCTAAGTTGTGCAGAGCCCTTTCAGCATCAGAGACCGGATTCCGGAAGAAGACCGGCAGAGATATAGACTGGTTTAAATGGAATTCCGAAACCACTTTCGGAAGGAACAAAGGGTGGGTGTGAGGCACCACTGTATCCTTACGGAAAGGTAGGAACGGATGTTCCACAGAGAGCCTGAAGCTCACCAAGCGTCTTGCAGATGTTACCGCAATCAAAAAAGCCACCTTCCAGGATAGGTACTTAAGTTCAGTAGTAGCCATAGGTTCAAAGGGGTTATGACATTTCTTGATGACTGGATTAGCCAATGAAAAACAACAGCTGTGACAGGTAGGCCGCAATGGCGGACAAATAAGTCCTGCATGACAGGACATGTATGCCAGAGGCTGCCAGGTCAGATACAAAGGACAGAACAGTGTCGATAGAAGCATGCCTGGGATCGAGCTCTTTGGCCAAACACAAATGGCAAAAACTGAGCCCCTTGCTCCTGTACTGATCCCTTGTGGAAGGTTTCCTGGCTGCTTGGATTATGCGCATGTTGTCATCAGACAGATTGAACTGCGCTAAAGATCAGAACTCGGGCACCAGGCCGCCAAGCTGAACGATTGTGGGGAGGCGTGCCACAGCTGGTGATTGCTCTGGTGAAGAAGGTCAGAAATCTGCGGCAAACTTATCGGGGGACTGCGGGGGGAGAACCGACAGGTACAGCAGTTCCGAAAAACCAGAACCTGGCTGGCCACCAAGGAGCCACCCTCCCGAGTTTGCAGAGTGACCGATGAATCAGTGGTAATGGAGGGAAGGCATAAGCTTTCATGTTGATTCACTCTAGTCTGGCACTGTGAAGGGACATGAGAGGTGTAGGATAAGTGGGAGGCCCTCAGGCCGCCGGTGAAATACCACTACTCTTATTGTTTTTTCACTTACCCGGTGAGGCGGGGCGAGCCCTGTGGGACTCTCGCTTCTGACTCCAAGCGCTGGGTGCGACCCGCTCCGGCGACACTGGCAGGCGGGGAGTTTGACTGGGGCGGTACACCTGGCAAACCATAATGCAGGTGTTCTAAGGTGAGCTCAGGGAGGACAGAAACCTCCCATGGAGCAGAAGAGCAAAAGCTTGCTTGATCTCGATTTTCAGCCTGAATACAGACCTTGAAAGCGGGGCCTCAGGATCCTTCTGACCGTTGGGGTTTCAAGCCAGAGGTGTCCGAAAAGTTACCACAGAGATAACTAGCTTGTGGCGACCAAACGTTCATAGCAACGTCGCTTTTGATCCTTTGATGTCGTCTCTTCCTGTCATTGTGACGCAGAATTCACCAAACATTGGATTGTTCACCCACTAATAGGGAACATGAGCTTGGTTTAGACCGTCGTGAGACAAGTAAGTTTTACCCTACTGATGATGTGTTGTTGCAATAGTAATCCTGCTCAGTACGGGAGGAACCGCAGGTTAAGACAATTGGTGTATTGCTTGGCTGAGGAGCCAATCGGGTGAAGCTATCATCTGTGGGAATATGACTGAACGCCTCTAAGTTAGAATCCCCCCAACCATAACGGTACCGCAGCGCTGTGGTGCCTCGGTTGGCCCAGGATAGCCGGCCTGTCTGTCAAGCTCTGAGTCTACCTCCCCTTTCTCCTCACCTGACTCCCCTGAGGTATATCCTTGAAGGTCGGTCTCGGTCTTCTGGGGTCTCCTCTTCGTCCTTGAACCTTTGACTCCAGATGCTCGACCCTTCTTTTCGTGTAGGTAAGGTCTGGCCCCTCCGGAGGCCACCTTGGCAGAGGTTAAGACCTGCCCTAGGGGAACCCCAGGGGGCCAGCCTCAGTTCTAGGGAAAAAGCTCAAAGGCAGAAAAAACCCTAGTCCATAGATGGGTTCAGATGATGAGTTCAAGAGATGGCACAGATCTTCAGGTACAATGTCCGGGATAATAGTTATCGTGGAATACACAATCCGAAGAGAGGATCCTAATAATGATGGATAAAAAGAAGAAGAGAGAGCAAGGAAGAAAAACTACAAAAGTAAGGAAGGATGAATAACGAAGAAAGAGGTGGGAAAACAAGGAATGAAGAAAGTAGCGGAGAGCAGAAAACAAGGAGGAAGTAAGTCAACGGTATACACACAAGAGGAGAAGCAAAAGGGGACACCTGATTAAGCTCCGCTGAACGCAGCGCAGAGGGGCGACGCCGAGGCCGCCAGCAAGAAGGAGGCAGGAAGTCGAGCGGACAGGGAGGTAAGCAAGGAGTAAGGAAGGGTTCCGTGAAAGAGGAGCCGACGCCGACTACACAGAGCGGTAGGCGAGCTAGAGTAGCCGGGAGGAGAGGAGAAAAAACTACAGCTGAGCGATTAAGGAAAGCGAAAAAAAATAGAAGTACAGAACTAAGGAGGACAGGTAGAAAGAGAGGGATATTAATGTAGTACAGGCTACTACAGGAGGACTATAGAGGAATCAACAGAGCGGGAAGGAAGAACGAGTACACAGGTCTCGGAGCGTTGGATGAAAACAAACACAGATACAACGCGTCGAGTAGTGGGCGTGGCCTAGATTTATAGGCACCGGCGCCATGTTGGGTGAGGACTAGAAAGTTCATCGAAGTCTAAACTTCCAGCGACTCCAGCGTTTCCAATCCTGGTTCCTGACAGTATACCCCCTTCCTCTCGGGGGACCCCCGGGTTTGCCCGGGTGGAGACGATGGAACCTTCTCAGAAGTCTGGGGGCATGAATATGGCTTACCGGTTCCCAGGACCTTTCTTCCACTGGATAGCCTTTCCAGTGAACCAGGTATTGGAGACGACCCTTGCGGTATCTGGAATCCACCAGGTATGCCACTTCATATTCTTCTGGAATCGGTCTTACCTGGGCACGACCCTTGTGAATGGGTCTAAGGAACGGATCTTCCTTATATTCTTTGAGCAAGGAGACATGAAAAACCGGATGAACTCTCTTGAGATAGTCTGGAAGTTTGAGCTTATAAGCAACAGGGTTTATTTGTTGTAGAATAGGAAATGGTCCAAGAAACCGAGGGGAAAACTTTCCAGCATGAACCCATCTAGGTAGAAATCTGGTAGATAACCAGACTAATTGTCCTAATCCCCAGTTGGGATTAGTTCCCCTTTTCTTATCTGCCATCTCTTCTGAGTTTGTTGACTGACCTGGTGTGCCTGCTTGGCGAGTTCATGAACTTTATGTATTCCCTGCAAGATACCATCCAAGGCAGGGATCTTCGTGGTTGGAGAGCTAAGCCCAGGTAAGTGTTGGGGATGAAACCCATAGGTGCACAAAAAAGGACTCATTTGGATTGAGGTATGCAGTGAATTATTATAAGCAAACTCTGCTTGCGAAAGGAAATGGTGCCACTTTTCTTGTTGTGGACTACAGAAACACCTCAAGAATTGCTCCAGACTGGCATTTAACCTTTCCGTCTGCCCATTACTCTGAGGGTGGTAACCCGAGGAAAGGGCTCGGTGAATACCCAAAGTCTGACAAAGCGAAGCCCAGAATTTAGACGTGAACTGCGGTCCCCGATCGGATACTATAGTCCGGGGTAACCCATGCAGACGGACTATGTCTCGGAGAAAGACGTCTGCGGTCTCTGAAGCGGAAGGTACTTGTTTGAATGCAGAAAAGTGGGCCAACTTACTGAAAGAGTCTATTGTGACCATGATTACCGTCATGCCGTCAGAAGGTGGGAGGTCGACAATGAAGTCCGTAGAAATATGTTCCCATGGTCGTGACGATAAGGAATGTTGCTGCAAGAGACCGAGCGGCTTGCCCGTTCGGTATTTATTAGAGGCACAAATCGAGCAAGAAGTAACATACTGGTACACATCCGTTCTTAAATTTGGCCACCAGAAACCTCTTTGTAGTAGTTCATAGGTCTTTCTAATGCCAGGATGTCCAGTCAAGTGGGAATCATGACACCAGGATAGGATGAGTTTCTGGAGTCTCTTGGTAGGAATGAAAAGGGCGTCCTCATGGTAATATAATCCATCACTACCTTGGATGACCGTAGAAGGGAGCTCTGTGCAAGTCTGATATTGAGGTACCAGATCTTGGAGGAAGGAAACAGTGGATGCTAAGACCTTGAGATTGGGGAAAATACGGTCATGTCCTTCGTAATTCCCTAAGCTGTTCCCAATGCCTCGTGACAATGCATCCGCCTTCTTATTTTCAGAGCCAGGAATGTATGTCAATACAAAATCGAACTGCAAAAAAAAATAAACCCATCGAGCATGACGGGCATTGGTACATTCCATCTGTTGGAGAACCCGGGGGTTACGATGGTCAGTTCTGATCACAAAACAATGGATTGCACCCTGTAGGAGATGGCGCCACTCTTGGCAAGCTAATTTGATGGCCCAAAGCTCTCTTTCCAGGACTGAGTAATTTCGTTCGCTACTGGTAAGGGTCTTTGAGAAATATGCCACCGGGTGTTCGTAGTTATCAGCAGCCTTCTGCAAGAGGATGGCACCTATTGCCCCTATTGACGCATCAGTTTCTAAGATGTAAGGTTTAGTCTGATCCGGCTGTACCAAAATGGGAGCAGAGGAGAAACACTCCTTAAGGGTTTGAATAGCCCTCTGTTGTTCCTCTCCAAAGATGAACTTGATACCCTTCTTTAGCAGGGAAGTAAGAGGAAGCACTACGTTGGAGAAATTGGGAATGAACCTCCGATAAAAGTTGGCTAATCCTAAGAAGCTTTGTAGCTCCTTGACAGTGCTGGGTTCTCTCCATTCCCTGATAGCCTTCACCTTAATGGGATCCATCTCTATGCCCTTACCGGACAGAATGAATCCTAGGTAGGATACCAAAGTGGCTTCGAATTGGCATTTCTCGGGTTTAAGCAAAAGCTTGTGATCCTGTAGTCACTGTAGTGCCCTCTTAACCAGTAACCTATGCTCAGGTAAAGTCTGGGAGAATACCAGGATATCATCCAGATACACCACAACCGATAGAAAACAACATATCGGCAAATACCTTGTCCATGTACCTCTGAAAAACGGCGGGGGCATTGACAAGGCCAAATGGCATCACCCTGTATTCGAATAGTCCAAAAGGGGTGCGGAATGCCGTCTTCCATTCATCCCCTTGTCTTATTCTTAAGAGGTGGTACGCGCCCCTTAAGTCCAGCTTGGTGAAGTAAATGCCCCCCTTTACCGCCTCCAGGATGTCTCGGATCAATGGCATGGGATACCTGTCCCTAATCGTCACCTTATTAGCCCTCTATAATCGATGCATGGGCGTAATTCAGCGCTATCCTTCTTCGAAATGAAGAACAATGAGGCTCCACAAGCGGATCTTGACTCTTGGATGAGCCCATTCTGTAGATTGAAGTCCAGACAGTTTCGCAGGACTTTCCTTTCAGGGAGAGACAAAGGGTACATCCGCCCGAATGGAACCACAGCGTCAGGAACCAGGTCAATCCCACAGTCTTCTGCTCTGTGGGGAGGCAATTCTCGGGGTTGAATGTCTAAAAACACCTAGGAAAACTCCTGATACTGTGTTGGAATCGAGGCGATTAGAGCCGGACCTAGGGCTGGACCCGACGTCACTTCTTCGTATGTGGAGATTACAGACTGGTTAATACAGGTTGACTTGCAAAAGAGTGAATTAAAACTCACTTTATTGGCCTTCCAGTCTATGTGAGGATTGTGTTTTCTCAACCAAGGGATTCCAATGACCACAGGAAAGTGTGCAGCTCTAATTTGATCGATTACCAAATATTCTGAATGATGACACAGCTCCATCCTTAAGGGTATCGTCTCTCTGGTAATTGGTCCGGAGGACAAAGGCCTGCCATCCACACCTTCCACCGGAATCGGAGTAACCTTAGGTTTAGTGGATACATGATGTTCCCGTGCCCAGTTGGAGTCCATAAAGTTCCCGGCTGCTCCACAGTCTAACATGGCAAGCACCTCGGTAGGACTGGAGTCGGATAGCCACAATCTGACTCGGAACACCATCAGACTGTTCTCTTCAGGGTTGTTCATGGTTCTTGAGTGGTTGCAAGGGTACTTGGCACTTCCCCCGAAACTTCCCTTGCAGTAGATCGGGGGCTGAAGTTTTCCTTCCGCCTAGGAGGCACTTCCGGACAGTTTCTTAATAAGTGTTTAGAGGAACCGCAATACATACATAATCCGGCTTCCCTTCTACGTTTGCGTTCCTCAGGAGTGAGAGGCCCTCGGGAGGCCCCTATTTGCATGGGTTCTTCAGGAGTGAAATTTGTCCTGGTTGTGGGAGAATGGTTAGGTAGACTGACAGATTGAGGGGTACCTCTGATACGTTGTCTTTCTTGTCGCCGTTCCTTCAAACGGAATTCTATCTGTAGAGACAAGGTCATCAAATCTTGGCAGGATACTGGTCGGGCCATACGAGCCAACTCATCTTTGATTTCATCGCGAAGTCCTCTTCTGAAAATGGTTTGTTGAGCAGAGTCTGGCCAGTCTGCCTTGGCCGCCAATCTCTGAAAGCGGGATATGTACGTTTGGACGTCTGTATTCCCTTGTATGACATCCAAAATGGCTTCTAGAGAAGAGTAGAATACTTCGGGTCTGTCAAATTTTTCCTTGAAGTTTGCTACAAAACGACCATAGTCATTCAAGGAGAGGTCGTTTCTGGCTACCAGCTGGGTAGCCCAGGCTAGTGCGTTCCCTGTGAGATTGGCTATTATAAATCCGACTCTAGATTTCGCTGATTCAAAGGCATGGATTCGAAAAGCAAAATACACATTACAGGCGTCCATGAAGTCCTTCAATCCACCCGGATGACCATCATACTTGCCGAAAGAAAGGGGCATAGCTGGTAGATCGCCGTGGTCATCTCTATGTAAGACTACCTGCTGTCGGAGAGCGATATTCTCTGTTCTCAGCCCCTGGACTTCCGCCGTAAGGTTCTGCATAGCTGCCACCAATTCTTGGTATTGTTCCAATGAGGCCATGGTAGGTGTTGGGCGTTGTATGCTGTCAAGCTCCGAGTCTACCTCCCCTTTCTCCTTACCTGACTCCCCTGAGGTATACCCTTGAAGGTCGGTCTCGGCCTTCTGGGGTCTCCTCTTCGTCCTTGAACCTTTGACTCCAGATGCTCGACCCTTCTTTTCGTGTAGGTAAGGTCTGGCCCCTCCGGAGGCCACCTTGGCAGAGGTTAAGACCTGCCCTAGGGTAACCCCAGGGGGCCAGCCTCAGTTCTAGGGAAAAAGCTCAAAGGCAGAAAAAACCCTAGTCCATAGATGGGTTCAGATGATGAGTTCAAGAGATGGCACAGATCTTCAGGTACAATGTCCGGGATAATAGTTATCGTGGAATACACAATCCGAAGAGAGGATCCTAATAATGATGGATAAAAAGAAGAAGAGAGAGCAAGGAAGAAAAACTACAAAAGTAAGGAAGGATGAATAACGAAGAAAGAGGTGGGAAAACAAGGAATGAAGAAAGTAGCGGAGAGCAGAAAACAAGGAGGAAGTAAGTAAACGGTATACACACAAGAGGAGAAGCAAAAGGGGACACCTGATTAAGCTCCGCTGAACGCGGCGCAGAGGGGCGACGCCGAGGCCGCCAGCAAGAAGGAGGCAGGAAGTCGAGCGGACAGGGAGGTAAGCAAGGAGTACGGAAGGGTTCCGTGAAAGAGGAGCCGACGCCGACTAGACAGAGCGGTAGGCGAGCTAGAGTAGCCGGGAGGAGAGGAGAAAAAACTACAGCTGAGCGATTAAGGAAAGCGAAAAAAAATCGAAGTACAGAACTAAGGAGGACAGGTAGAAAGAGAGGGATATTAATGTAGTACAGGCTACTACAGGGGGACTATAGAGGAATCAACAGAGCGGGAAGGAAGAACGAGTACACAGGTCTCGGAGCGTTGGATGAAAACAAACACAGATACAACGCGTCGAGTAGTGGGCGGGGCCTAGATTTATAGGCACCGGCGCCATGTTGGGTGAGGACTAGAAAGTTCATCGAAGTCTAAACTTCCAGCGACTACAGCGTTTCCAATCCTGGTTCCTGACACTGTCAGCCTGTGCATAGAGCCGCTCGCTTCGGGACTCGAGTGTGAACAGAAGGGGGCCACCTCTTTCGCCTGTAGTGCACCGCATGTTCGTGGGGAACCAGGTTCTAAATAATTCGTAGAAGACCTGATTCTGGGTCAGAGTTTTGTAAGTAGGAGAGCAGCTACCTCGCTGCAATCTATTAAAAGTCGTCCTCTGAGCCAAGCTTTTGTCAAAAAGGTACTGCAAAGGCCGCCATCCTTCCTCCCGCTGTGCCGCTGGGCGCACAGGAATCTCCCACCAACCCTGGGTGCACACCCATGGGGGTGTGTGGGTTGGGTGGGGGGCACTATCCTCCCTTCCCAGTCAGCCTGGCAGACAAGATGGCCTCGGCCCAGCAGGCGGCAGGAAGAGTGGCTAGACCCAGCGCTTGGGAGGCAGGCGGGGAAGAGGCGTGGCAGCTTAAGCCCCAGCATGCACAAGCGGCCATCTGGATGAGGGGCCGGGGCAGTCGGACAAGGTGGCCCCAGTGGCGGCTGGCCCGGCTGACACCTACATTTCTCTCCGGTCAGGTTCCGTTTACGTGGGGGCTTAATAGTCTGTGTGGAAGTGACTCCATGCAGGGTGGCTCTGTGCCGCAGGCGGTAGACACCTACTCTGAATCTGGACCGATGCAGGGAAGCGAGTCTTGTACTTGGTTTGCCATTGGCGGCTTAGTGCACGGAGGCTGTGCCCTAAGTCCCGGCCCCAGCCATGCTGTTTCCGAGTGCAGAACGTCCACCTAACGCACAGATGGACGTTGGAAATTGAATTTCGGGCCCCTGTTTCCAACTAAAGTTTCAGCTGAGCCATGGAAGTGCAAGTAACGGAATTAGTGACCCTACAGGGTCCCCGTACTTCTGCACGGGTAGAGGCTGGTAACGCAGCCCAGCCTCAGGGTAATTTCACCCGTGTGTGGCAAAGTCCAAAACGCAATGCTGGTGACAAGGGGCGCCCCGAGCTGGCCCCTTTCCTCTGTGGGACTAGAACCGCTAGGAGCAGCCGGCCCTGAGTTCCATGGCATTCATGGGTTAGTCCCAGTCCCTGTGGCAAGTGTCACCTGTGTGTGACCAAGTCCCTAAGCCCATCAGCGGTCACAGGAAAACGGGGTGTGAGAGACCTGTCTCTGCTCCACTTGGTTCTCACTGCCCACCCCTGTCTCCATGACGAAAGTACTCCCCCCTTCATCCCTGGGCCGGCCGGGGGTTGTGCCCCACGCAATGCCCCAGCAGAGACTGGCCTGGTCATCTGGTCACACATGCTGTTAATACTTTCTCACAGGTCAGATCCCAGCTATCTCACAGGTCAGATACAGCCTCTCTCAAACACGCATTGGTTGTTCCACTTTTGAAAAAGCCTTCTTTAGACCCTCATGACCTGGCACATTTTCGTCCCATTTTGCTTCTTCAATTTCTTATGAAGCTTTTTGAATCTTTAGTATGCCCTCTCCTCAGTTCCTTTCTTTAGTAATCTTTCTTTTTCCACACTTCGCAATCCTGTTTTCGTCCAGAACGTGGAACAGAGGGGGTGCTGGTCTCCAACGCTGATGATGTGGCTCGACTGCATGAGTCGGGCGGCATCAGTGCTTTATTACATGACTTATCTGCCACCCTTGATACCACTGACCATGCCATCTTGCTCGCCCGGGCTGGCTTTACTGGTGCAGTTCTTTCCTGGCTTTCTTCGTTTCTCCCTGACCTAACAGTCAATTTCCCTCCCCATTTTCACTTTGTGCCCACTGCCTTGACATGTGGAGTCCCTCAGGGTTCCTCCATCTTCCAGGTTTTGTTTAACATGTACATCCAAGCTCTTACCAAGCTTATCTGCTCTCACGGCTTCCAATGTTACTCTTAACAGATGACACAGATTCTGGTCCGTTTAGATCTCTCTTGTCGAGACAGCGACCAGATTTAGGGCCTGCCTCAAGGCTGTGGGTGCATGGATGTGTAATAGCTGGGTCAATTTGAATGGAGAAAAAATTGAGGTGTTGGTGGTGGTCCCTCTTTCCTCTACTGCCTTTTGGACCCCCTCTTTTTGGCCATCTTCCCTGGGCCCTTTCCCTTCTCCTGTTCCGCTAGTGAAGGATTTAGGGGTAAATCTATTAGCCTTTCTGTCTGCAGAATCTCAGATAAGTGCAGTATGTCAAAGGGGCTATCTTTAACTGAAAACCCTTAGTAAGGTTCTTATTTTCTCCTTTCTCAGTTACGTGCCCCTGTGGTGTCCTCACTTGCTATGTCCTCCATGGACCACTGCAACGCCCTATTTCTGGCACAATGTTACGCTCACCTGGCTCCCACAGGGGCGTCGATCTGAACTGGACAGCTGCGGTCTCCACCAATGTGATGCGTAGTGCCGAGATGACAGACTGGACTGGCCCACCTAGCTTTGTTTGCTTGGCCCATAGGAGTATTCTTCTGCAAATGGAGAAAGGGAATTAACCACCCGTGGAGTTGAGTGTTAACCCCCACCCCCGCTGTTCTCCCCACTGATCACCTTTAATGTCCCCTCTTATAGTCTCACTTGATGGTTTAGAAAGATGAGCTCTCCATCCTGCATTGAGCGCAGGGGCACGTAGATAACCAGTTCCTTCACTGGTTCGAAGGAATAGGTGAGTTCCAGAACAATATTGACTCTGAGATTTCCGGCAAGACGCCGTAGGTATATAGTTCGTAAGAGTGCAAATGTCTGACTTTCACTCTTGTCCGATTCCTTGCAGGTTGCAGCTTGACCCTAGCGAAGAGTTCCTTGTGGCAACCGGTAACATTCAGGTAAGGATTTGTATTATCCAACACAGTTCGATAAAATAATGTCAGTATGTAACCTGTTGCTTTCTCCCTTATTCAGGTGCTGAGAGAAATTATGAAGTCTCGGGGAATAATGCCTCCGGCGGTAAAATTAGGTAAGTCTATTGTGGTGAGGAGGATTCCCCTTGTTTGTCCCTTTGTTTCTCCTTGCTGTCCTTTTGTTTCCCCTTAGGGACTGGGGTGCGGCGAAGATGTGGTGGAGGCTGCACCGACCCGTGAAGAGGAATAGTACCCCCGGCGGTAAAATCAGGTAAGTCTATGGGGGTAACTAATATTGCCTCTGTTTATTCCCTTGACTCACCTTGCTGTTCTTGTGTTCCCCTTAGGTGCCGGAGTGCGGCGGGAACATGCAGAATGATGCGGTGAATAGTGAAGATGCTGCGAAGGCCGGTGAGTTCAGCGCGGCGCTGCTGCAGGCGAGGCGACGCGCATAAAATAACTTCTTTCTTCCAGCTCGAAGGCACGGTGGATCGGGAATTCAGGTAAGGATCAAAGGTATTGCTCTTGTTCTAACCTTTTCTCCTTCTTTCTCCCTTTTTCTAGGAGCTCCAGACTCGAGGCGGGCGTGGCAGAAGACTGGATGCAGACTTGCAGGCATGGTGAGCGTTACGCTGCTGGATGCAGAATAACGCGAAGCGTGTGCTGCTCTTCGGGCGTGGTTTATATAGCCTCCAAAGTAGTCCCAGGTAAGTATTCCTCCCCGACCCCACCCGAGTAAAAAAATAGTCCCTAGGTAAAGTAGTCCCTTCCAAGCCTCTTTTGGCTCGGAGCTCTGCAGCATGGGCTGCATCAGGTAAGTTTGCAGCATGGTCTGCATCAGGTAGGTTTTAATCTATGAGCATGGCGCCTATGGCGCTAGGACTGATTCTCCATATGAGCCTGGTGCCATAGACGCCAGGACTGCACCCAAATGGCCCCTCGAAGGGGTTGTTGGGCTTGCTTGGAATAACTTGATGCCTGCTTCCGGGGCTGCTGGACTTGATCTGTATCCCTGGGGATAGGCATCATGACACACAACCTGTCTACCTCTTATGGCACCTTCAGGTCCTGCAGAACTCCGCAGCCAGAGTAGCCACTTGCACACCCTGTTGTGCTCACATTACTCCAGTTGTGCACCATCTTCATTGGCTACCCATGGCCAAGCGCATTCAGGTCAAGGCCTAATGTCTAGTTCACCGGGCCTTTTATGGAATTGGGGCAGAATATTTACAGGCCAAATTCTGTCTGTACATTCCTGCTCAGACACTCCGCTTGGAAAATGCCTGTCCTGTTTCTGTTCCCTGATTCAAGGCCACTCGTATTGGGGACCGATCCTTTCCGGTCGCCGCAGCCCACCTTTGGAATTCTATTTCCCTATGCTTTATGTGCCGCTGAGAACTCCACTGAGAACTATCTCTGATACTAAAAATGTATCTTTTCTAGCTCTTTTCATCCTCATTCTGCTAGCCAGCGCTAAGATGCCTTTGGGTGTACGCTGCAGTTTACAATTATTGGTAACATAACCTAACACATGAAAGATATACAATTAAACCTTGTGAGGCTCTGTTCACAGGCTCAGACAGAGGTAATAGGTCTTCAGGAATTGCAGGGCTGAATAGAGGGAAGCAACCAGACTTTGTGAATGCCTTTTACCCATACCTGAGCAAGACCCTTGTGACAGACTACAGTATTTCAGGTTGAGGAGCCTAGTGGGGCAATGGGAGGTCCATGACCTGCACAGGCAAACCATATAAATTGACTAGAACTCAGAGCAATCTGACATTGAAGGCATTCTGCACCTGTCAGAATGTACCAAAGTATTAACTGAAAAGGATACAATACTCAAAAGGATACAGGAGGTAGGGTCTTCCGGATCCCTGTTCACACGATTTGATAGTTGTGAAGTCAACTGAAGACCTTCCAAATGATACAACCCTCTGGCTGATAAAACAGGCAGAGCGATGGATCACTGGAAAGGGCGTGGGTAAGGTATAGAAAGCCAGCCTAGGACAAATTAAAGTATCATGAATAACTGCTCCAACCTGAGTATGATGA
Source organism: Ambystoma mexicanum (assembly GCF_040938575.1). Taxonomy (NCBI): domain Eukaryota; kingdom Metazoa; phylum Chordata; class Amphibia; order Caudata; family Ambystomatidae; genus Ambystoma; species Ambystoma mexicanum. The sequence goes on along the minus strand of NC_090930.1, from coordinate 1,316,089,593 downwards.
ATTAGATAATGACAGGAATGTTCACACTGACCTTTAGTTTAGGGTAGAATAATCCAGAAGTCTCTTGATGGATTTGAATGAAGAACAAACGACAAGGAAGGGAAAATTAGTAAGGGAGACTTATCCCGAACGGAACGAGGCTCACGCTAGATACGGGTTGAATTCACCACAGGATAGCGTCCAAAAAGTTCAGTTCAATGTCACCTTCCAATAATCCTTGAAAAGCTTCCTTCCCACTATAGGGATCAATCCTTCTGTTAATTCCACAGATGCAGGAGTTAGAAATAGCGCTCTTTTTAAGGAAAAACAAAGTACACGCGGTTATAAACAGCCGCGAAGAAAATAACGTTTGAAGACAACGTGCGCGTGTGGATTTTACACGCGGGCAGGATTCGCGCAGTCTGGGCCAGCCGCGTGTGAAGACAACGTGCGCGTGTGGATTTTACACGCGGGCAGGATTTACGCAGTCTTGGCCAGCCGCACTTGAAGACAGAGAGCGCGTGTGGATATTACACGCGGGCAGGATTCACGCAGTCTGGGCCAGCCGCGAGTGAAGACAACGTGCGCGTGTGGATTTTACACGCGGGCAGGATTTACGCAGCCATGGCCAGCCGCACTTGAAGACAGAGAGCGCGTGTGGATTTTACACGCGGGCAGGATTTACGCAGCCTTGGCCAGGCGCGCTTGAAGACTGAGAGCGCGTGTGGAATTACACGCGGGCGGTGTTCCCGCAGTCCGGAACAGCCACGTTTAGAGACAACGTGCGCGTGTGGAATTACACGCGGGCAGGATTTACGCAGTCCGGGCCAGCCGCGTATGAAGACAGAGTGTACGTGTGGATGTACACGCGGGCAGGATTCCCGCAGTCCGGACCAGCCACGCTTGAAGACAGAGAACGTGTGTGAATTATCACGCGAAGGAATAGCTCCAGGAATCAGCGTGTGGCGGAACACACGCTATTGAAGGCCCAAAAGTAGCTGTAGAAATATGCCAGGATGCAGATCAGAGGTTCAGCTACACAACGCCAATAGATTCGATCAGAAGCAGCGAGTGAAGTTTCTACGCTGCTTAAATACGTAATACCGTAGTTCACGTGACGAAGCAAAAGTCACGTGAAGTTAGCGACGTGAAAAGTGCAAACGTCATTTTCCCGGTAACGTATCGAATAACCTCCATCTGGAATAGAACGGTCTAGCTGTTCTACGAGCGTAGCGTCCAGCATGCATGACAGCACCATCGGGCAAGTCACCACCGCGTGTTGATCTACGCTGACGCTACACCAACTCAGTTTTATGTCAGCATGAGGTCTGCAACTCTGTTACGCTCACCTGGTCTCTGTGGGGGTGTTGGGGCACGGTTGGAGCCCTCCCTGGACTGGACTCCTCTAGTTCAGGCTTCACCCCCAGCTGCGATAGTGTGGACTGCTCCGGTTGCTGGCAATACCCTTGGGAGAAGGTAAGAGGCAATGAAAATGCTGCAGTTGAATTGCGATCCCCCTCGAACCCTCCGTTCCAGAGTGAGATGAGCATGCATTTTCCCATATCATCTCACCTGTTGTTTTGTAAGGATGCGCTCTCCGTCCTGCTTTCTCTCAGCAGGAGTGCCGTTGCAGGGCCAAGTTGCTTCACTGGTCTGTGTGCCTGGTGGCCCAGTCCGGCTGTCACCAATCCACCTTGAAGGTAAGTTTTTCTAGCAGTGATTATTGTCCGTGTCCTTTTGTATTGACTTTTCCCCAATGATTATTGTCCGTAATGTTGTAATGTCCTTTCTCTCCCCTATAGATGTGAAGATGGCCACGCGGAGTCGCGATGATGGAAGCGAGTTCAAATGGTGCCAGAGTGGATTTTGGAAGACCCCACTAGAAGGTAAATTGGGTTTCTGATGGTGCGCAAGATTAGCGTGTTGCGCGGCCATGCGTTTAAAGTTAATGCAGTTGCTAACCTTGTGTGTTCCGTCTCCCTTGTAGGTTCGGCCTGACGGCGCTTGATGACAAGCGGTTATCCGAGGGCTTGTCGACTGCCCGATGGATGGATCTGTGAAGATGCTGAGCCGGAGGGTGTCTCCCGTGCGGTTGGGCGTTCGGAACAGGTAAGGATGCGAGGCGCTGCAGGAGTCGGATTTGCAGAGACAGATCGGGTAAGATGCATGTGGAAGCTGCAGAGATGGAATCAGGTAAGCGGTGCTTCAAGCGATGGCGTGGCTGAGCTCAGGTAAGATGCGCGCTGTAGCTGCAGTGTGAAGATCAGGTTCGCTGCACTTCGAGCAATGGTGTGGCTGGACTCAGGTAGGTGCGCGCTGAAGATGGAATTCCAGAGACTGAAGAGAAGCGTGCAGAGCTGGAAACAGGTAAGAAGCTGTAGACGGCGGTAAGCGTTACGCTGCACACAGCAGACTAATGCGAAGTGCCAGCATGCGGGTGGGGCTGGCTTATATAGCCTGGCCCCAGCCACTCCCCTTAACCCCTGCCTTGTGGCCCCACCTTACCACTCCCTCAGACTTCTGCACGTCCTTCCAATGCTTTTGTATGGCCACGCCAGGCCTGGATGCACGTGCCTTAGGCACACTGTGTGCAGAGCACACTTTCAATGAGCCTGGCGCCATAGGCGCCAGGACTGGATCCATTTGGACCCTGTAGGGCATAAAGGTAATGGCCCTTGAACAGTGGCCATGACAAACTCTCTGCATGTTCGCCCTCAAGCTGTGGGGCTGGTGCCTGAAATGTTTTCCCAATAGCATCCCACGTGGCGAAAGAGGAGAATGTATGGAGGGTGTTCTGAGTTGAAAGTCATACGTCCCCCATGAATGGGAACATCATTTGAAAATATTACAGCCAATCTTCTGAGCTTGGGGTATGCTGACTCGGAAAAAGAAAGTGTACTCTGTATGCTTCTTGGAAGGGGGAGAACTCTCACATGTATGCCTTTCTCCTAACTTGAGATGGCCGGACTCTTTCAACCGCTCCCTCTAGTTCCCTGCACAAATTGAAGCACACAAGCAACTACCATCTAATCCTAATTTCACCTAACGGGCTCAAGAGGTTGTGGTATTCCAGCCAGAAAGTGCTGAGTTTGGGAGCCCCGTGGAGCTTACTATTGAGGTTGGATCTTCTCAAACAGTAAAGGGGGGGTGGTGGTGGGCTCTTGTACCCAAGCACAAATCTTTCCTTGATGGCCTGGTCTTGGAGGACTGTGGTGACCTGGAATGCACAGTCTGACCAAAAGCAGGCATGGTTTTGGTTATAAACATTATTTATGGAAAAAAGTATGCAAAACCTATCTTGCCCCTAACTAGAGGTGGTTCCCTACCTCAACAAAACTAAAACTAATGTGTCTGAAAATCTGTTGTGTAATAAATTAAGTATTCCATCGTAGTCAAACTCCTAAACCATCCCTGTCACTACAAAACAAACAACTAAGCTAACCAAAGAGTTCTTATCACAACCCAGGAGAGTGTACAAGTCTCATAATGTTCTGTCTTCACAAAGCTACACACTTGTAACAAAACTTGGAGAAAGGCTCCCTTCTATCCAATGTCCAGTTTACGCAGATTCTTAGCATTACATCCTTCATCTACATGTTTAATTCCTTCCATTGCTTTGGTGTTCTCTTTACTTGAATACTGTCTTCCAACATGGCTCTACTTGGACGAGGCAGAGGCTCCTCAAGTCTTTCTCAACTACTCAATACCACAGTCTTATGGAACTGACGAGGGAATTGCTTCACAAAATGTTTTTTTGTCTCTGTTTCACACTCAGAAGTTGCCCCGGACCCCACTGGACTTATCACTGTTCCGTTTACCTTCTCACTGGGAATTCTTCACCGGTTTTGCCAGGGGTCGTGGGTTCGATCGTCTACTTTCTTCTTCCACTCTCCTTGGGCTGGCTAAACTTTGCGGCCTGTTACGCTCTTCCTCTATCCGCTCGACTTTGTGGTCTGTCATTCTCTTGTATTACTCTTCTTCGGCCCGCTTGACTTTGTCGTCCGTTATGACAGGTGATGAGGGCGCAAGTTTTCGGACAAACAGTCCACCCATTACAGGTCTCGCAACCACCACAGTTTCTCGTACTTCCCATGTGGTTCTGCCGTAGGCTAGTTCTAATGGTTAGAGTGTCGTTCTTGGATCGTATGATCCATCTGCTCCAGGCAACGCCACCACTGCACTGACTTTCAACTTCAGGTTTGCTGGCTTTCCACTGATAGATGAGACGGTTCCCTTGCATCGCTTGGTTCAACTCCAGCACTTCAGATGGCTGTATTACTACAGCCTCAGAACGTGGGATTTGTGTCAGCGTCCTTGCTTGTCGGACTCTCCTCCCAGAGGTAGCGTTCTCTCTTCGGCGGTGGTTTTCCTAGTCTTTCTTTACTGTTTGTCTTAAGTAGCTGGGATTGCCCTAACCTAACATCAGTCTGATTGAGAGCAGCTAGTTGAATACTTCATGCTTGACTGTAGTGTTCTTGGTTTATTCTTCATCCCAGTCCTTATAACAGGGAGACTGTCTGACCCATTACAGTAATACAATGGGCCTCATTACGAGTCCGGCGGTAACCGCGGCGGTAAAACCACCTGGTTACCGCCAGACTCGTATTACCATTCCGCCTCCGTGATTCCCGGAATTACCGGGGCATTACAACCCCGATTTTCCAGGAATCACGGAGGCGGAATGGTGTTAATCCCCATTCCCATTGAGTCCTATGGGACTCGATGGGAATGGGGATCATGGAAACACCGGCAGCATCTTGTAATGCTGCCGGTGTTTCCTCGTCCGCCTGCAGGCGGGCGGTGTTAAACCCGCCAGGTCAGACCTGGCGGGAACATCACCTCCCGCCTGCAGGGGTCGGACTCAGGCGGTCCGGAAACAACGGTGGCGGCGGGATTACCGCCACCGTTATTTCCGGACCGCCTGGGTCGTAATGAGGCCCATTGTCTCTGATGTTATCATGTGTAAGGAAGAGTTGGGTGTTATTACCCCTTGTGATTGGATTTAAAGGCACCGTATTCCAAACTCTCATCCTTATCCCCAAGCAGGGAATACCTCCATATGAGGTCCTCCCTCATGATACCACCTCTAGGGGGACTATTGGTTAGCGTACTCACCTCCCAAAACTCCAAGAAAGAGTCTCCACCTCGGGGAGAAGTGACACCATCTGAAGGATCGTTACAGGACCTAGGTTACAGTCACCAGGGACCCTCTCAAAAGAAAATGGGGAGCATTAGGGCCACTAGGAAGGATTCCACCAGGTAACAGTACGCAAGTTAATGGAGGTGTTAATAATATTTTAAAATGTAATGTAGCGCAAACTAAGGCCGAAGGGTGTCTAGGTGTTGTTGACACTGGTGTTTAGGGAGTGACAAAAACCCACTGCAGGCAAGACTGAATGATATCTCCATCACACAATTAGTGGAAAGTGGTGTGTCTGTGGTCTCTTATATAACCTATTTGGCACTGATATGGGCATATTGGAACAGCTGACAGCGGATGCTGTCATTTGTAAATCAAATAATTTGGAGCCATGTTAGTGGTCTACATAGATTACCTGCCAAGGAGAATACTGCACAACCAGTGGGACCTCAATGTGTTTCTGTCGGCGCTCATGTGAAAACTGTTTTAACCGCCAATTGTCAATGGTTGTCGTTAAAGGTGGACTTTTTGGTTGCTGTCACCCAGGCCTGCCGGATAAGCGAGCTTCAAGCGCTCCGTGCAGAACAACCTTCTATTATCTTCTGCAGGGAAAAGGTGGTTCTCAGAACACGCCCCAATTTACGACCACAGGTGGATTTTGCATTCCACATCAATGAAGAAATGGCACTACCAATTTCTGCAAAATCTCACTGTCTGCTGAGCAGCAACAAATCTCAATACACAAAGAACTTCATGGGTACAGACTCACTAATTGACTAAATAAACATTACTAGTTTTATTGAAATCAGCCATAAATGCTGCTAAACAATAAATTGATACACTGAGTCATTTTACTTAATATGTCAGACACAGCGTGGAGCATAAATAAGTGAGTTGTTTGTGAACAAAAATGAAAGCATAATGCATGTAATGCATGTAATGGCAGCAAAATATATGCAGGTACACATTAATTTAGAAATACTTACCGTTCATTTTGCTATGCTCACAATGACTTATTGCAAAACACTAACTGCATACCTAACACAATGAGCTCATCAAAAAAACAAGAATGCATATCAAAAAACATAAATGCATGTTAAATACTGACAAAACTGCCTTGTACATACAAATCCAGTATACATCTTTATAAAAGTGCTGAGTGAAAAATGCATCATAAAGTCAATGCAGAACCATTTTACTTCAAGGCAAATCGTAAATATTGGAAATGCCTGACTTAAGTGCAAAGAGTATAACAAATTCATAGTGCCATGTGCGCTTCAGAAAAGTGTCAAGTGTTTCTGAGTTCCTTCCACTCTAATAAAAATTTTAATTTTAGGCAGTGTGAGTTGCTTTTCACGTTATTTTAATTCACTGTCCTATAAATCCATACTTCGAGTGATATTTTTAACTTGGAAATGTTCTTTCTGAGATCTTTACTTGTCTATTACACTGTGCATCAGCGTGCTCCTGCTGAAGGTGTGAAGTCGTGATATCTGTTGACCCCTTACAGGAAATATTGTGACAAAAGATTGTGAACATTTGCAATAATAAAGTTTACTTTTTCAGTTATCACATTTTTTCAGCTTTTCATGTGCAGTTATGAGAGCCGGTTTTCCACAAATGTTTCATTATTAGGCTTCTTTTTCTTCCAATCCCCTCAGGTAAAGCAGGTTCACGCCATATGGCTCCACCAATTCGATCTTTGGTTTTAAAAAGGCAATTGCCAAATATACTATGTAATGTATAGTATGTATCCCGTCTACATATGTATATGTACTACTTGTTGCTTTACAGTGTAAGCACTTGTCATAATAAAACCACTTCCATTACCCAACTGTCTATTTATTTCTTTAAGCTAATGTTTGTTATTCTTTTTTAAAGTTGTGTAGATTTTTATTAAGAATATTAGTGAACAGAACACCAGTTAACTGTATATTTATAGGTTTATGTATTTTGGTTGACCCCTCCCCCCAAACTGGTTGAAATCCCCCTCCCTTAATTTCTTTAAATTTTTTATACCACCAAAGGTAGATGGTGGGTTGGGGTCAGGCTATATTGAATTGTGTATGGGGTGGGGAGGAGGGTGGGTGGCGGAGGGGCGACCAACCCCACATTCTGACATTTAAATAAAATTAGGTACAAAACATTTGGAAAAAATGCAACTAGTTCAGGTTCAATTAGAACACATATATCAATAATTATGCCAATGTATAAGATATCTTACACTTTGGTCCAATTAAATGGTTATAATCAGGCCTCCAGATAAGGTACGTACCTGGCCTTTTTATGCATGAAAATCTTGTAAATACGACAGCTTTATTAATTTCCTGTGTACATTTACACACAGGTTTAGAGCAGAGGGCAGTGCAAAGGTCAGGTTACTTGACAGAAACCAGAAGGCTTCTTTTGATTTGTATCTATATGGATGTAATTGCAAGCCACCTCTGAAACAGAATGTATTTCTTTGAAGCCTTTCAAAAAAAGAAACTGCACACTGTGATAAAAGGAATGGTTTCTTTCCATTCAGCTTCTGAGTTGATGCACATGGAGCAGACAGAAGCACTGTGCATATTTATTTTCCTAGAATTTTAGGATTGTATAATTAATAAGATGGAAAAATAAGTTGCAATTGAGAATTAATATTTTGTAACAAAGTAGGCTTTTTCCCACCCAGTGAAAGCAAACCAGTATTGCGCGATTGTATTTTTCAGAGTTCCGGTGCTGTGTGCATAATCATGCGGAGGCACGTAATTTTTACACTTGTAATTTAATTTACACTCTTATTATAAAATCAGTGTGTAAAATGATGATTATGCACAGTCTAGTTTACATCCATTCAACCTTGCAGTCAATGGGGTACATTACTATAAATGGTCAGTGGCAGCAGTCTTTGCTCAAGGGTGAGTGATTGTCATTACACCAATTACAGATGATCTAGCCTCTCAAATCTTGAAGACTCCAATTAAAACATCCAAAACCTGACTCTCCAGGAAGTGCAAGCGCTGTTCAAAAATAAACAAATGAAAGTTACATTGGTAATTGAAATAGAAACTCAGCTAAACCTGTCCCTGTGATAATCCAGATAGGTATTTAACTTTATGTAGCGCTTCATGAATGGTTCGTCCAACATCTAGGTACTGTGATTATTATACCTCAGTCGATACTCAGTTAACCGACCTCTGAAGGATGTTAGCCAATAAGATAGCTCAGCCAGTTGAACACTCGTTGCTGCAATCTGTAGGTTGCAGTTTCAAAGGCCTGCAAGGCCAACATAGCCTTTCATCCTTTCAAGGTCGATAAAAGAGTACCGACTTTGGTTTGGTGATAATTGTGATAACTATGTTCTATGTACAGCGCTTCTCCAAAAGCGCTATATAACCATTTGACCATTAGATTAGATATAGAATTTAGCATGAAGTCCTTGCCTCTCTGCACTGTTGTATCATAACATTGGCATACAATTAGGTAGTAATAGCTCCAGAAAATGAGGACTTTCATTAAACCTCAAAAGACAATTCTGCTATCGAACCTCAAAGCACACAATACAATTAATGTTTGCTTTACTATGTAATTGGCTAGGTTTTTGTGATTTCAACATTTAAATATATACGGGAGAGATCAAATGGCTAGACCTTAGAGAAACATTGAAAGGTGTGTTCTCTGACAATGCAGAAAGCTGCCATTTAGTAATGATTTCCATACAGTTTTTGCACACGTCCGCTGGATGACACATACATTTTACTTGCAAAGGAGAAAAGTCATTTTTACTCTCTTAAAATCACATTTACTCTCAAAGTTTAAAAATAGTGAGTAAAAAAATACTCCCACCTCAAAATCTTATCTGGAGCACAGGTTATAATAAATCTTGAATATGATAAATATGTAAAAACCATGATAAATGAAAATAAGGCCTACTTTAACAATATAAATACTTTCATGGAAAATAAATGACTGAAAATATGAAACCGTCAATGAAAAGAATTACATATTGAGTACAACAATGAACTGAGTGACAGCATAAAAATAGGAGAGAACTGACCATGTTTCTAGGTGAACACATGGGAATGGAGCTACGAGACCCTGGGGGGGGAGGCGTTTACCATCAGAAAGATAATAGAGAGTATATAAGGTATTGCCAAGGCATCTACCCTATCCACTTTCTCCTTCGCCAGGTAACAGTCTGTAACTCAAGACCTGGCAGATTTTTGAAGAATGAAGAACTCTGCATTAGAAGGCCACAAGGTCTGTGAGTATCGTCTTTGATCCAACTAAAAGTACATTTGAATACACAGTCTGCAGGATGGACTGTGAAAAAGACATACTTGAGCTTGAGGGTATGCAATGAAGTTGGCAGATGAGGAGGTTCAGGGTTGGCAGAGTTATTGTGCAGTGGCTGCAGGAGGCACCATGGTGGGGTCAGGTAGTTACCATGACAGCGCTGCTTGACTTCAAGTTGGCAGCTGACAATTTATAGCTGATACAAACCACTAGATCTGCAGATGATGAGTTAATCAGAAGAGCCAATCACTTTGTCACGTAAACACAAGGACTTCGGTACATACCAGACCTGCAAGGGAGAGGACCTTGAGGGGCTCTCCTGAGGAGATGATAGAAAAATAAATCACTCCCACTCCACTGGAGTTAATAACTGCTATTTCAAAGCAACCAGAAGCAAAGGGGAGACCCAAGACTTCAAAGAAGAAACCAGCAGAAAGCATTCCAGTGCTGCCAACCAGGAAATCTCCAAGATTGTCAAAAATCACACCTGTGATTCCTCCTCCAGCTGAGGCTGAGAGTGAGGTACCACCCTGTGTGGTTGAACTAGAGCCTGAAGACTCAGATCTAGTAGGATGCCAGGATCTCATTGGAGAGCTGGACCCTGTGGACCATCCTGAGCTGCAGTCTTTACTGGCAGAAGGTGGACCCCAGAGGGCAGACTTCAGTAAGGGACAAAGAGAATATCCAACTCTGGAAGGTCTTCGCCAACAGGCAGCTTCTCAGCTTGAAGGGCAAGAGCCAAGGAAGTATAGGTTACACTGGGAAGTTGGCCTCTTCTATAGTGAACCGACAGAGTCTATCCCTGGAGACTACAAAAGACTTGTAGTGCCCCAAGCAAACAGACTCCAATTCTTTCAACTCGCCCACGAGATACCTTTGGCTGGTGACTTGAGTTTCAAGAAGACCATGGAAAGGCTCTCTCTCTACTTTTATTGGCCTAAAATGGGGGCTGAGGTAGATAAGTATTGCAAGAGTTGCCACACTTGCCAAACTTCTAGTAAAAGTGGCTCCAAGAACGTGGCACCATTAGTGCCTCTCCCTGTGTTGGGAGTACCATTTGAGAGGGTAGGAATCGACATTGTTGGTCCCCTTGATCCTCCACCCCTTCAGGCAACAGGTTTATACTTGTTATAGTAGACCATGCTACTAGGTACCGTGAAGCAATTCCTATGAGGACTGTTACAGCTCAGGATGTGGCTAAGGCCCTCCTTGGTATTTTTACCAGGGTTGGGTTTCCTAAGGAGGTAATATCTGACAGGGGGTCACATTTTATGTCCCACTATATGAAGGCCATGTGGAAAAACTGTGGAGTTACCTACAAGTTCTCAACAGCATACCACCCTCAGACAAATGGATTGTAGAAAGGTTGAACAGAACCATGAAGAACATGATAGGAGCTTTAGAGGATCCCCTTAAGAAAAAGTGGGATCTCCTACTGCCATGCCTTCTCTTTGCATATAGAGAAGTCCCTCAGGAGGGAGTGGGTTACAGTCCCTTTGAACTTCTCTATGTCCATCCGGTCAGAGGTCCTTTGGCCCTGATCAAGGAGGGGCTGAAGAGTGCTCCTTCCCCCACGCCAGTCAGAGTCACTGACTATGTGTTAGGACTCCGGAGGAGAATGTCACACATGATGGCTGAGGCAAGTGACAACTTGAAAGCAGGTCAGGCTCTGGTTAAGCATTGGCATGACCAGAAGGACAACATGGTTGAGTTTGCTCATGACCAGCTAGTTCTTATTATGGTGCCAACAAGGCAGAGGGCCTTGCAGGACAAATGGATGGGACCATTCAAGGTTGTGGGAAAACTTGGAGAGGTAAACTATCTGGTGGACTTAGGCAATCCTAAGGAGGCTCCTAGAGTCTTTTACACCAACTAGCCTGTTTACACCAGCTTATGTCTCGAGACCAGAACTGGGAGCTCTGTTTCTAGCTTCAGCTCAAGAGGAGGAGGAGTGTGAACCTCTACCTGACCTCATCAGAGGCAAACCTTTAGATGAGAAAGTGGAAGGAGTTAATCTCTCTTCTAATCTGAGTTCTGAACAACAAGAGGAGTGCAAAGTTTTGTTAAATCAATTTGCCCCACTGTTTTCTCTAGCACCAGGCTTGACCCCTTGGGGCCAGCATGATATCAATACTGGTGACTGTTTACCTGTCAAAAGCAGGGGTTACAGAATGTCAGAATATGTCAGAACCCACATCAAAGGAGAGGTCAACAAGATGCTTGATCTCGGGGTAATAGAGCCCTCTACTGGTCCATGGTCTAGCCCAGTTGTGTTAGTACCAAAGGCAGGATCAAGGAGTCGAGATTCTGTGTGGACTATAGAGCCCTAAATGCTGTCACTAAGACTGATGCCCATTCTTTGCCAAGGACAGATGAGCTGGTGGATAGACTTGGTTCAGCCAAGTTCCTCAGCACATTTGATCTCACGTCAGGCTATTGGCAAATAGCCCTGACTGACCATGCCAAGGAGAAAACTGCATTTTCCACCCCGGTTGGTTTATACCACTTTAAGGTTATGCCTTTTGGATTAAAGAATGCACCTGCTACATTCCAAAGGATGCTTAACCAGGTTCTGAATGGGATGGAGGACTTCTGCATGGCATACTTGGATTACATTGCAGTGTTCAGCCCTACTTGTTAAAGAACATGTTGATCACCTAGGATATGTTTTGCAGGCTCTTGAACAGGCCCATCTGACCATAAAGGCAAGTAAATGCCAAATTGGTCAGAGTAAAGTGGTCTACCTTGGGCATGAGGTAGGAGGTGGTGAAATAAGGCCTTTGCTCAGCAAGATTGAAGCTGTGCAAAATTGGACAACCCCTTATACGCAAACCCAGGTGAGAGCCTTCCTAGGCCTCACTGTGTATTACAGGAATTTCATTGAGAACTATGGGTCCATAGCTTCTCCACTGAATGTAATCTCTTCTCCTAAGTTCCCTAAAAAGATCAAATGGAATGAGGAGTGCAATCAGGGCTTTGAAAGCCTGAAGAAAGCCCTTTGTCAAGCTCCAGTTCGCAGAGCTCCTGACTACCACCAACCCTTCATTGTACAAACAGATGCTTCCAATATAGGTATAGGTGCAGTACTCAGTGAACTGGATGAGAAAGGTAGGGAGCACCCCATTTGCTTCATCAGTAGGAAACTGAAGGAACCTGAAACAAGGTGGGCAACTATTGAGAGAGAATGTGTTGCCACTGTGTGGTCTTTGAAGAAGTTTACACCATACTTGTATGGATCTACTTTCATCATTCAAACAGATCACCAACCCTTGAGATGGTTAATGCAAATGAGAGGGGAAAACTCAAAACTGCTAAGATGGTTAATCTGCCTCCAAGGGTTTGATTTTACCACTGAGCACAGGTCAGGATGTCACCACCAAAATGCTGATGGTCTCTCTAGGATGTTTATAACCGACTAGAGGTAAGAGACTCATCCAGAAGTGGATTAGATCCTCCGGTCCCTTAGTCTGGGGGTGGTGGGGGGGGGGGGCGAGTGTTAGGGAGAATTCTCATTCTATGGTTAATTTCCCTTACCTATAGAGTCCCCCAGAAGCTTTGCTGGATTTGAAGGGTTTGTTTTTTTCTCCTGCTAAGAGTGAGACTCTTTTTCCCACTCTTAGGCATTTTTGCTATGTGTGTTCTAGGCTATTTTTGTGTTTAATGTCTATGGGGTTTTTCTCTCCTCCATAGAAACCATCTTTATTCACATGTGTTACACAGCGCCCTCTGTGCAGTGACACAGGGGTGTTGTAGCGACCCCCAAACATAGACTCCATACCCTGGGACTGACTACTGTCTCCCAGGGCATGCAAAGTCCCCATTGACTTTACTAGTCAATTTTTATGAACAAAACCAGTACAACCCATCTTACCATGGAGATACTTGGAAGGGCTAATAGTTTTCCCTTAGGTTCATTTTCGAGAGGGTACCGTACAGTCCCCCTCTCAAAAGTTTCTGGCTGGTGGCAGTGGTTACTACCGTAAATATTCGACCGCAAATATTTCCCTATGGGATTTCCCCATTGTTCGAGGCTACCACATTTTCTGACAGCCTCTAACATACCGCCGGTTTATTTTTATATTAAATTTACTTCGGTAGGTTTTATTTGCCAGAACTTTAATATAAATTCTTTCTCGTGTCTTTCTCTAAACTCCTAACCCAGGTCGGGGATCCTTTGTTCGTCCTTTTGGCGCGCTTCTGCCAAGAAGCCCTCCTTTCGGTGCCACTGAGTCTGGGGTGGGTCCATTGTGTGGGAGGGGGAGTAGGACCCCTGGACAGGGTTGCCTCAGCAACCCATGTCGCACTCTATCCTGATAGGCTGGAGGGTCTCCCACCAAGATGACCACTCCACTGTGTGAGTGACAGCTAGTCTATATGAATGGGGATCTTTTTGCATGAAAACAGGGTCCTGAGGACTGGAAGAGCAAGACGTCGCCACTGGAACTAAGAAGCAAAAGAGGAGAGAAGCCAAAGACATCTGCAATGACTGAACCACCGGTGAAGCCCTGCTGCAGCGTCTCACCACTTTTCTCCACACGACCAGAGAAGATCTTCATCTGCAAGAGCCTTCTTCCCTTGAGCTGGTGGGGCCAACCAGTTTGCCAATCGCCTTCCTGGACCTGCCCTGGTCGAATCGCCAGTACCCTGTACTCAGAGACCGGATAGCCAGGCACCAGTCCACCGGGACCGCGATTTAAAGGAGCGTACCTTTTATTCGTCGGGCAGCACCGCGGCTGGTTTCATCCCTGGGTTGTGCAGTAACTCGAACCTTCCTCCATGACAAGAGCCTCTCTTCCTCTGCTGGATCCCCCAAAAAATTCTATAAAAGAAATATATCTAAGTCACAAACAGTAAAAACATCAAATTAAACATGTATGAAACAAATCAAAAACTAAAAGAAAGTGAAAACCAAAATCAATGTGATGTAAAAAATGAAAGAGTCAGAAATGTGGTCCTTTTCCATTAACGTACGTGCAAATGAAATCACATTTCATGTGAAAACCTAACCTTTTCAAATTAAAATCCAAATATTTACAAAGATCCAGGATCCATGGTCCCAAAACATGTAGAAAAATCCTAAAAATACAATACAAAAATAACTATATATAAGATGCGGAGCAAAGTCCAGGAACTCCAAATAAAAAGAAAAAACAAATGAAACCTACTCCTAAAGAACTATATACAAAGGCAGCTGGCTAGTTCATCTCCTCACCATGCTCTCTCATAGTCTCCACCAGGGTATCATCGAACACTGCGTCCACTTCCAGTAGGCGTGCCTCGGCTTCCCCCTCGAGGGCTTGCAGGGACTCCTCCATGCTCCTCTCGAAATTCCTGCTAGTCTCCTCAAGGACCTCTGCCCGCCTCTCTGCCCGACGCAGTAAATTCTCCACCCTGGCCATGGTGAGTCGTGCCTCCTGTGCCCGCTGCCACTCTGCCCCAATTTGCTGGCCCAAACGCTCCAACACGGAAGACATCCTTGTTGTAAGGTCCACGTTTGCCTCCTGCCCGATGGCCCATACCTGCCCCTCTGATGATGAATACCCTGAGTCCTGTTGCCTCCTACCCCGAGCCTGCTGCTGCCAAAATGCCCGGTGCCTGCGCCACAAGTACATCCTCCGGGATGATGACACCACCCGGGGCCGTAGTGCACGTGCCCTGCTGCTTGGTGCCTGCACTTCCTCCATTGCCATAGCACCCGTCGCTGCGGTGACAACCTCTGCTGATCCTCCTTCGACTCCCGACTGTGGCAGGGATGTGATCTCCACCAGACGGGCTGCCGGGGTTGGGACAGGTACACAGGGGGCCCTGGTGGTATCTGGGGCGGAAGACGGCAGGGAGGGCGACTGGCTCACAGAGGAGGAAAAGGAGGAGGGGGATCGCAGCAGTGGCCAGCACACGTACCAGATTTGTGATCAGGAACTGAGATAGCCAGTTAATGAGGCGACAGACCTCATCGTGATCGCGATTGGAAGCCTGCACATCATCACGAATGGTGCTTGTACGCCTCGCAATACCGTCTAGCAACGGTTCCACCCTGTCACGAATTGCTTCATCCACAGGTAGTGGAAGATCTGTTTGCATGGATACATCCGCCACCTGCAGATGGGTCCGGCCTGAGGCATGCCCGCAGGTGCATACTGGTGCAGTCACAGTTCCAGGGACAAGATCAGTCACAGACCCCTCCACAATGACCTGCACTGACTCCGGCACCCTGATCCTGGACTTCACCAGTCACACCTACCTTATCACCCCTGCCGGGCCCCATGTGCTGGGCTGATGTGGCCTCCTCCTCCTCCACCACCACCAACCTAGATGACTCCCCACTGTCTTCCGCATCGGTTTGCCCCTGTGTGGGTTCACCTGCCCCTCTCACTGCCGAGGTGCCCACAACCAACTTCACCCTCTTGGGCCTCCGCTCAGCAGCTGCGGCCATTGTCGTGGACGCGGCACCAGTCTCCTCGCTCCCGGAAGATAATGGTTCCTGGGAGGAGGACTGGGCCCTGCGTCTGTGCCTGGTGGAGGCATCCCTGCTGTGGTGCTCCAAAGTGCCTTCTCCGCCCTCTTCTTCCATCGTCACTGTGGATAGGGAAACATAGAACACAAACATCAGGCTACTGAACATATGTGTGTATGTGTGTTTGTCACAATGCAAATGTAAATCAGTGGCACTGTCAAAGGTCACAACCATCATCACCCTCCAATACACACAGGGAAGTGCCATTCACACACATTCACAAACATTTCTGTCATTCACAACAGACATCACATCCATGGACAAGGCACTGACACAAGATCATGATTGTGTATTCAGATCACACACATCATGGGACATATACATCTCATTCACACACATCACCTGACAGTCATGAGGCAGGCCATGGAGCTATCACGTCACAGTGCACTCGAGGGCAAATTGGCAGCGTGAGGCAATCACAAATCAAGAACTCAAGTAACATACGTGCAGAGTGTTGGGCAGTCACACACTCACTACTCAGACACACGCACATGTACACCATGCATGTCCATGATGGTGACATAAGCACCCATGTGTCACACCTCTGGCATGCCCCAGACCAGACACAGGTATGCAAATATGTGCGCGTCGTTACATGCCGGTGCGCTTCATGCATTGCAACACAGACACCATTGATGCGGGACATGCTTGAATGGACTCACATGCAGCACTGTCAGGGACATGTACACAGACATCTGTACAGGAGGCATGCCAGACATAAGGTCATGGTGCACACTCCTGCCACATGTCAACATTCACATGCACTATGGTGGACAAGAACACATGAACACTTACCAGTCGACTCCAGATTGAGCACCAACTCCAAGACCTGGGGGTACAGCGCTGGGTAGAAGCGCTCCAGGACCCTCATCTCGTCGGTGGTCAACCGGCCCCGGCACCTTGCTCGATCATCACCCCCTCCGCGTTGATGGCACCCACGATGTCCCCCAGATCTTCTTCCGTCCTTCATTGCTGACTTGCGATCGGCCCTGGAAGAGGGCATCATGATGCCCCAGTACTTGCTCCACCAGGATGCCAACTTCCCTGGGTGCGAAGCTGACAGCCCTCTGCCTCTCTGCCAGGGGGTTGCCACTTGCCTCAGATGGTGTGTTGTCAGACATGGCAACCCCCGAGGCAGGTGTGGGTGGTTAAGGTGGTCCTGGGGCTGGGCTGTGGAGCAGTGGTATGGCAGTCGGGAGTCTTCAGGATAAGCAGAGGTGGTCACAACGACAGGATCACTGGCAATGGCTGATGAGCAGGCACCAAAACGCAGGGCATGTGGGCAGCAGGCACACAGAGTGGGCTGGCAGCTGCAGATGGCTTGTAGGAGGCAGCTCGGGCAGTTGGAGGCAGTTAAATGGCCTTGTAGGCAGGAGCGTGGGATTTCTGTGTTCTTTTGCGTGGCCGGCCGGAAACAGAGTAACTACGCACATGCAGAAACAGCGCGTTAGCGTGTAATCAGAGGAAGGGCCTTAAAGGAGAGTTCCGGGACTTTTTTTTTATTGTCCCTACGGTTCGGCCATGTGTTTTTAAGCATAAATCGGTAGATCGTAGAAAACTTTCCTATGGACCATACCCGACTTTTCGTCCATTAACGCACTCGAAATCAGCCGCCATTTTCTGATAATCCTATCATTACCCCCCATCGACCTGGCTCACCTGCTTTTGCGGCACTAAATCAAATCCCCCGCCCCTGAAACAGACTTTATCAAAACATTCATATTCCCCGCCTCTATCCGTGACGTGACTGTGCTGCGTAGGCAAACGCGCCCATGCGTCTTCTACGCGACTCCACACAGAACCCGGAAATCAACACAGATCAGCTCACAACACAGCGCGCCACAATTCGCAATATGAAACTGTACTTTTAAATCAAACCGCAAGATTGTAAATTTGGTAAAGTACATTTATTTGACATCAAATGTTTAGAGAATATTCAGCGATTTTCATTTTTATTTGCTCACGTTCGAAAAAGTTCGTTTTGAGGCATGCGATGTTCCTTTGCTGTACACAGGGTCTTAGATCATCTCACAATACAGCGCCACAATTCGGAATATGAAACTGTGGTTTAAAAGCAAACTGCAAGATTGTACATTTGGCAAAGTACATTTATTGGACATCAAATTTTTAGAGAATATTCAGCGATTTGCATTTTTATTTGCTCTCGATCCAAAATAGTTCGTCTTGAGGCAAGCGATGTTCGTGTGCAGTACACAGGGTGTTGGTTTACGATAAAATAAGCTCTTCGGTCGCACTGATAATCGCATGGCTGTTCCAAGAACGAGGCACTAGGCCACCACAGCGGTCTGTATGTTGCATCTAGCAGTTAGTACCGCGTAAGGGCATACTTGTACTTGGCGATCGTCCCACAAAATGGTCAGGGTGCTAACGTTGTTCACGCGGAGAAGCAACTGGCGGTTGAAAAACCCATCCGCCGGTGTCTGGTACTCGTGACACAGACAATAATGGATGAAGTACCTGTTTGAAAAACATAACAAATGAAATTAGTCTCACCATCAGATCTTTATTAAAATTATTCATTTTATATATTCGGTCGGGAAATTATTTCATAGCTAGGACAGTGCAACTGGGTTTTAAACGTCAAGGGGGGGCTGTTGGATACTGAGACAGTCCCCCAGTGCAGGGGTTGACAGGGAGTGCAGGTGGAGAGTGGAAGGGCCCAGGACCGAGATCGCAGACAGTGGACCAGTTGTAGCAGGGGAGAGGGAGAGAGAAAGCAGAAGCAAAGAGGAAGGTTTTGAGGTGCTTCCGTAAAAGGAGACGGTTCTCCCCAAGATAGTGCGCGGTACAAAACAATATGCCACATAGAACGAACAAGTACAACTTAACCCGTCTTTAAAGCTACTGTATAGTAATTAAATTGCGGTATAAACTCATCTAAAGAGTTACTTACATTATATTTGCATTTTCCATTGTGTCTGTGCGTAGGGCAGCCCCAAAATACCACTCCTTCTATGCCGATGTTATTTCTTCTAATGAACGAACATGAAATGGCTTTTGTTTCTGAAATTATATTCATTATCGTTTCTTACGTGGTCCTGGCCTGTCAAGGTCAAATAACAATAGAACCTTATACTGAGTCGTGGGCCATTCTGGCACCCGAGAAAAAATCAAAGCAGCTGACCTTCACTTTGAACGAGCACACATTCCTAGTTAGCTACATTTAGTGTAAGGCCATCTCACAGGACTTGAAATTTACACTCCATCTTTGCATTTTGTCTGCGTGCTTTGCAGCCCCACAGAACCATAAATACGGAGACATTCTATATTTTTTGAAAAATGATTTATATTACTGTTTGGTTTAATTTAATGCGCAAATGAACAAGGTTGTATAGATACACATATTCAATGGGCCTGCGACATGAGGAGACTCGAGAGAACAGACAATCAAATTACAATAATTTAAACCGTGATGTGTAT
This sequence comes from Ambystoma mexicanum, assembly GCF_040938575.1. Lineage (NCBI taxonomy): Eukaryota > Metazoa > Chordata > Amphibia > Caudata > Ambystomatidae > Ambystoma > Ambystoma mexicanum. The sequence continues at coordinate 1,316,070,241 of NC_090930.1, read as the reverse complement.
TTCTCAATGAGTTCTTCTTTAGGTGGACATGGAACAGAGGCAATGTTGGGTGGCAATGCAGTTGTCCCCTGCACAGGTTCGTTCACAACTCCATTTATGTGCCTATCTAGGACGTCAACAATAAGTTTCTCAATAAACTCATATTGCATATCCTCAAACACTGGTTTGATCACCCATTGTTTACTTCTTTTAGTGAAGGCCTTATTGTAGCGAAGCGTCCCTAAAGTTCCGGTCGTCCTACTTTGTTGACGGCCAACATTATGGTTATGTGCCAAGACCGCTAAAAGAGTCCGATTTATCATGCCCTCCATGCCAAAATGCAATCGTTTTGGCCTGTACTTTAGGCACATATTGTGGAACACCTCCAAATCTCCTGTGTGGCAGAATTCCGTGAGTCCCCTCAAAGCTTTTGTTATAGTTTTATCAAATACAATCTTTTCAATGGCTTTGTGAGTGGGTGATGAAGGAATCAACCACTTCTTCTTCCGTGCCTCCTCTGTGGACAAATGGCCATGTTCACAATTGTGGAAATGTTGGTTCGTGTTCCATCGGTGAACGTTTGTACAGTGTGGCATTACTGACCGCCATTTTTCCAGTAGAATTTCCAACGACCCTCCACATGTTTTTGAGCTCCACCAAAGATGGTTGCTGATTGACTTGGACCACTGTGAAATACCTTGCAATTCTTTTTTTTTACCTGCAGCCGACAGTTTTTTATTGATTGTTTTTGCAAGATGCCAAACGTCAAATTGGTGATTTATATTTTTGTACTGTTCTCTCATTGTCTTGGCAATTGAAACGTGTCTGTCCGTGGCTATCAGGTCGATCACCATTCCCCGCGATTGTAGTTCTTGCAATGATGCTACAAAGCCAACTTTCTCCATGGCCACTGAGGATGTACTTTGTGACACCTGCACGACCACCGAACTCACAATTTTCTTACTTTCCATGTCCTGAAAGTGGTAGGTGCAGTACTTGGCTGAAAATCCTGGGCTGTCGCACTGTCCATCACCGGCTAGCCTGAACCGTTTGCCCGCGAATGTACTATCAATAGACATTTTTTCCATTCTCCAAGCTTCGCTAATGGCTGGAAATAGATAATCGGTTTGGTATTTGTAGAACTGAGTTTTCGCAATGAAATGGATTCCCACAAACTGAAAGAAAGACTCTAATTTTTTAAAACTTGAACCACTAAAAAGTGCAGCCGCTGCACAAAGTAGATTGCCTGCTGGCAGTTGTCCCAGCATAGGTTGTGCAGACCATGAGAAAGGATGATATTTTGTACAGGTGGCATGTATTTTAAGGTTAGTGCCTCGAATTGCACGAGTCACATTAATGAATGGCTCCCCACATACTTCCCCACCAACCGAATGCCCACATTTCATCCGAATAATAATATCAATCAAACAACTATCGAATACAATGAATTTGGCCTCTTTCCTTATACTGTCACTCTGCATCCCAGCTGGTTCGGCCTGTAACGTTGAGGACATGTCACTCACATGAAAGGTAGAATCTCTGATATCGTCTTCCGCTATGTTCAGTGATATTGATGGTGTTTCATTGTCGTCCACTTCATTCTCTTCCATTGCAACATCTGTTCCTTCTCCGGAGATGGGTGAATAAAACAATTTCTTCAACTTTCTCGCGGTCTTAGTTTTTGCGGGTGTGGATTCTGTGAATTGATCTCCGACTGCATCCGAACTACCAGGAGGACATTCACTATCAATGGCTGGTGGTGGTATAGCTCCGTTGTCAATCACTTCATATTCTTCCCATTGGCACGATGCATCTCCAGTCTCAAGTCCCTGCCAAAAGGTTTGACAAGCAACATCTCTCGTTCGCTTCACTGTCTGTGTAGATCTAGTTCGTACACCCACTCGCAACTAGAGGACAGATTGGAAAAGGGATGTTCAGTTTAAACACAACTTACAGTATTGAACTATTAACAGTGAAAAACAACATAATATAGTGACCAGGACACTAACCTTCTTTTGCTTTCTTTTCTTTGAAACTTTCTTGCCTCGAACTTCAACATCAGGACGCTGTTGCTCCGACTCGTGTGTGCATGTCTCCACTTCCTCTTGCGCTGCAACGACTATGTTTTCCTGATAAGCACATCCATCACGCATTGACGCTCCATCGACTCCCTGAAACATAGAACTTTCATTAGTATGTATAATAATATCGAAAACACAAAATGTACTTGGGGACCAATACCCACGTACATCTCAATAGCAAAACACGAATGAACGCTTTGTGTAGAACATTCAAACGACAATTATTCACGCATTGTTGATCTAGTTAGATGGAACTGTCAAGATCCATACCTCGGGCTCCTCATAGACTTCCATTGATGATATTATTGAAGATGATGCTTCAGTGACTTCCTGAAACACAGTAATTGCATTAGTATGGTTTTATATTTTGATAAAAAGAACAGAAACTTTGTGCAGGCGTGAACGGCTCATCTAAATAGACCTGCACAAATGATCAGTTGTCTAAAATAAATAATGGATATGTCAATATGATTCGATTTGCTCGATCGTTGGAAGTGTCACCACCCAGAGATCTGCATCAACTACTAGGGGTGATGTTCTTGTAGAAGAAGCTCCGTCATCTCCCTGAAACATAGTACTTGCGTTAATAAAGAAGGAAGTATAGCGGATGTAATCACGTCATATGATTTCGCTTGATTGAACTGTCAGTATCCATACCTCGAAATGCATAAGAACATCAAGGGACGATGTAACTGCGGTGCACACTTCTGCAAGCTGTTGCGCCGACCCGTAACTGCACGCTCCCCCTTCTTCTTGGACTAATGCTCCATCGACTCCCTGAAACATAGGACTTTCATTAGTAATGAACACAATATTGAAAAAAGAAGACACATAGGAGGGCGACGACAGAAGGACATATCAATGGCTAAAAACGAAAGAAACATTGTGTGTAACAATCACGCTACAAGAATGCAAGATCTGATGATCTCCATCGATGGAACTGTCCTGAAACGTACCTTGAGCATCTGAGTGACATCAACGGTAGTCGTCAATACGTTGGACTCCTCAGCATCTCCCTGAAAGACAGTACTTGAATTATTTTGGATAACAATAATTATAACTGAAAACAAAGACTAGAGGACGAGTACAAGGGTGTACCATTAGGTAAAATAATTACACGATAAATTAAAACTATTGATTTACATGCCTAAAACAAGTCAGTGGCAGAATAGCCAAGTAAGATTACCCGATAGGCGCTTGAAGTGGCTGATGACTGCAATAACGACACGGATGGAGAATCTTCCGCCTTCATATTGAGTGGATACATAAATGGGGAAATTATTGTTAGCTAATGCTACACACTACCGCAAGGCCGAGAGATAAATACGTAAACTTGACTCACCAGTGGAGGGATGTGGACGAATAGAGTGGGAATAGCGGTTGAGAGCAATTTTCGCCTCGCTCGCGGTGTGTTCTTCTTTATTAGCAATGATGTGGAGTACATGTCAGAGGTAAAGTGCCTGCTGCAGATGCGGTATCGATCACCCCTCTTGTCCGCAAAGACTTCTAGGACTCTACTTTCAAGCTCAGACGGTGGATATCCGCAATATCGGACCCATTCTCTTATCTGATCTATTGTCTTAGGGAAAACATGCATTATAGTACCTTCAGATTTATTATGGGTCTTCGAAGGGCAACCGCCAATGGAACAGGCAGGCATTGTGGAAAGTTCTGAAAAGTAAAGATCAACAATTCTCTATGAATACCAATGTAAACTCAGAACATGTGACTAGTTCCTTGCATGTACTGTCTTGAACGAAAAGAAATTGGACGCAAAATGATTATGGTACATGGCCTTACCTTGACGAACAAACAGTTAGATGCAGGGATCAGAGTAGTTTCTTGTCGTAGAACAGGGAGCAGTTCACAGGTTGCAAACTGAGGAGTTTCCTCGAAGTGGTCACGGAAGTTCACAGAGACGAAGAGCAGATAGCCAGCACCTTCACGGGTTGACTAGCAAAGCGCAAAGAAGTGCTCATTAGAAATATGAAGTGGGTTATAAAGAATTCGAAACAGGGGTGTGTTTGTGAATGAATGACGTGTTTAAGTCGTGGCATTATGCGGTTTGCAGGGGGGCGTCCAGCGTGAGGGGGGATGCTTGGCAGGAGACACGGGGTCTGGAGGTAGACATGGGAACAACAACCCATGCTCTAGAGACCACTTTGAAGTGTACATGGTCTTTGGCACCTCTTGGCCTTTATCGCTCCCTGACAGCTCCACTTGCCAGCGCAAGTACCCCGGTGCGAACTGCCTTTGGTAGGGCGGGGGGTGGATTGGGGCGGTGGTCAGGCAGACAAGACACAGGAAGACTCGTGAATGGAGACACACTTATGTGGATTGCAGGGGGGCGTCCAGCGTGAGGGGGATGCTTGGCAGGAGACACGGGGTCTGGAGGTAGACATGGGAACAACAACCCATGCTCTAGAGACCACTTTGAAGTGTACATGGTCTTTGGCACCTCTTGGCCTTTATCGCTCCCTGACAGCTCCACTTGCCAGCGCAAGTACCCCGGTGCGAACTGCCTTTGGTAGGGCGGGGGGGTGGATTGGGGCGGTGGTCGTGCAGACAAGACACAGGAAGACTTGTGAATGGAGACACACTTATGTGGATTGCAGGGGGGCGTCCAGCGTGAGGGGGATGCTTGGCAGGAGACACGGGGTCTGGAGGTAGACATGGGAACAACAACTCATGCTCTAGAGACCACTTTGAAGTGTACATGGTCTTTGGCACCTCTTGGCCTTTATCGCTCCCTGACAGCTCCACTTGCCAGCGCAAGTACCCCGGTGCGAACTGCCTTTGATAGGGCGGGGGGGGGTGTGGATTAGGGCGGTGGTCGTGCAGACAAGACTCGTTTGCCGCAGGGCCTCACCAAGGAGAGGCCATCTAACTGCATGTAAGAGGCTGCCTGCAGGATCTAGTACATGGAAGGCAGGGGGGTGAGTTTATTAATACCTCACCCTCCCAGGAGAATATATGGGTGCAGTTCACCCTGGAGACCCTGGATGCCTAGGCAGTTAGTCAGCAGCAGGCTGGCCTGTGGTGGCAAGGCGGCACGGGCCAGAGGTGGTCATCTCTGTACCCGGTGCCCAAAAGGATGATTTATTATGATCAACCATATTGATTATTTACCTATAACCATGTTTTGTATCAATAAAATCCAACGGCCTTCCTTTTATTGCCAACGCTTTAACAAAGTGGTGTGGTAAGTATTTTTGGGGGAGGAGGCAAGGCCGGGAGGCTTGATGCCAACCCGCAAAATAACATATGTATGTCTGCTGCATATGGGTTCAACGGTTATGTGGATTGAAGGTGGGCGGCCAGCGTGAGGGAGGATGCTGACCAGAGACATGTGGTGTGACAAGACAAGGCACAGGAAGACTATTCAATGGAGACACACTAGATTCATTTAAAAAATCAAAACAACCATTGTTAAAATATATGTTGGGTTTTATTTTAGATCTTAATTTCAATTGAACATAAATAATAAACATTACACATTGTAAAGTTGCGGTTGCAGCACATCCAGGGAAAATCCGCGGTATTGTCCACTGTCGCTGGGGAAATGTTGTCTAATGGCAAGTACCGCACAGGCAGGTATTACTCTCCGAACGCGGTGTCCGAGCCTCCCGTGAAGCCACCAAGTGAAGCAACGATAGGCCACCAGCCTGTACCACCTGTGAAAATGAAAGATGCAAACTGTATTAAAATGACAAAACTTTCTTATCACTGTCGATTCAGGTAAAAAATGTCATTCTGCTTTGAAAAAAATTCTATCTAGAACATGCACAATATGGAACCAATTTACATGCATTCGAATGATATGTAGATGTAATTTTATATGTGGGAGACGACCATGACATAGTAGTGGCATCACTGACATCACAACCAGAGTATACTTACTCGTTACTCGGATTACGCGGACGAACAGTGCCGCGAAGTTCGTGCATAAGCACCATCATCATCCTCAATACGGTCCGTGAGAGGCAGGCTTCCCTGAACTCTGGCAGCTCGGTGATGCATTGCGGACTTGGCTCGCCTTCCGAAATGTAGGCCAAGCACCTGGAATTTTCACGGCAGCAGCAGTTCTCCTCCTCAGTTGGCATTAGCTCGCACCGATTGCACGTGCACCAGGTGGAGACGCCGTCCATGCAACATGGTCCAGGCTCTTCATCCGTTGACTGGTCCTCCCAACTGCCGTCCGAATCCCCATCGTTTTCACGTGCTTGCCTTTCCAGTAGTTCTTCCTCGGTGTACTCGGGCTCGTACATATACGGCATTATTGTAGCCATTGTGTGGTAAAGAAAGTAAAATAATTTACAGAGATGGTACAGGTGTTCACAAGGCCTAGAAGCGGCGAAGGTAGCTGACCAGAGCACAGAAACGAGTCACAGAATACTCAAAGTAACACAGAGAGAATAATGGAATCGAAAATCTGCTGCTGTGGGTTGTGAAACGGTGTGTTTATACTTATTGAGGAAAGAGGCGTCCTGCCATTTCCATGGCGACACGTCATTAGCTGAGGCGCAGCGATTGTTGACACGAAACGTGCGTTGGGAAATGGGCGGTACGCGTCTGCTGATGTCAGGCTCAGGGGCGGGGGATTTGATTTAGTGCCGCAAAAGCAGGTGAGCCAGGGCGATGCGGCAAGTGAGAGGATTATCAGAAAATGGCGGCTGATTTGGAGTGCGTTAATGGACGAAAAGTCGGGTATGGTCCATAGGAAAGTTTTCTACGATCTACCGATTTATGCTTAAAAACACATGGCCGAACCGTAGGGACAATAAAAAAAAAGTCCCGGAACTCTCCTTTAAGTGCGAAAATTATGTGACACGCGTTGGACATTGGCCGTTGCCATTCAGTGTCGGGTTAAAGGTCTGCGTAGGACAACAGTGCACTGTATGTGCTTTTTGTAGGGACGGACGCGTGAACTTCATATTTATTTTTGTGGGTTCACACACGAATAGTTCACTACTGTGGCAGTGCGTACTTCTTGTTTTGGCAGGGGAGTTGCCTACGCGCACATGCACGTGTGATTTTATTAATTCTATGAGACAGACAGTGAGTCGTGCATGCATTTTTCCCACTGTGGTTGCCCCTGTGTGTTGCGTACCCCATTTTCGAGGTCATAGTAGCCTACGTGTTCCTCGCGTACGCATTTTTTGTGTTGCTGGGTGACAGCGTACTGCAGTGGTCACATAGAGCCTTTCTGGAGCACAGTGCTACGTTTTCCATCATGTACCCTGCCCCCTCACTCCAATTGCCCAGGACAATTGTTGGCTGCAACTCCCATTGCGCTAGTCCATCAGAGCCATGACTGGGAGGGTACCAAGTGGGAAGGAAGGCAAAGGTGGGCGACTTGCCAGAGGTGGCCAAGGTGGGCGACATGGACATGGTGGCCAAGCTGGCCAAGGTGGGCGACGTGGCCAGGATGGCCAAGGTGGCCAAGGTGATCCACTTGGGCAAGGTGTCCAGGCGCATGCAGGGAGAACTGTGCCCCACACCCAACCGGGGCAGGGAGATGCAGCAGCTGGTGACATACCTAGCACCTGTGGTCCCGGACAAGCAGTGCCATCTGCTGTCCAGAGCAGCCAGGGTGTGGAAGCTGCAGGGGCAGCTGCGGCTACCACTACCCAGGCTCAGGGTCAGCCAGCCCGGACTGTAGTGGTCCCGGCACAGGGACAGGGTGACTCAATGGCCGATTTCCATGTCCCGAAGGCCAAGACACGTGCGGTGCAAGTTCCAGGCACCGGCACCCGGGGATCTGGAGCAGCAGTGTCATCTGCTGTTCACCCCGGGCCAGGGTCTGGAAGCTGCAGGGACAGCTGTATCAACCGGCACCCTGGCTCAGGGTCACCCGCCCAGGACTGGATTGGTCCCGGCTCAGTGTGACTCAAGGGCAAAGTCCCTTGTCACTAAGGCCAAGACACGTGCAGCGCAGGGTCCTGACAACAGAACCCAGCTACTGATACCTGCAAGTCGACCTTCTGTAGTTACATTGGTGGCTGATTCCATAGGCCAGTCCACCTGTACTCCAGCCCCTACTGACCAGAGCGGTAAAAGCCACTCAGGGTCTGCACCACCTCACAAGAAGCAGAAGCATGCTCCAGCGATACAGGCTGAGACCCCAGACACGGCAAATGAGTCCCACACGTCGGGAAAGAGGAGTTTCTGTGATGAGGAACTGGACATGCTCGTGGACTACATGTTGGAACACGGCCATGACATGCTGGTGCAGACAGGGAGCACACATACAGCTGCTCAGCTTATGACCCACTGGCAGTGACTCGCGGACCGTATTAGCACCTTGGGCTATGAGAGGCACACAACGGGTAATGTTGTGAAGCGTTGGAATGAGCTCCGACACCGAGCAAAAGACAAGCTGGCTGCAAAGTTCACCTCTACTCTGTTGACTGGCAGTGGGTCACCACCAGAGGACGATGAACTCACTGGACAGGAGGAGATCGCTAGTGATTTCATTGCAGTGGAGCAGATCCAAGGCGTGGGAGACCTGCCAATGTATGAGGGAATGTCTGGTGAGTGGTGATGCGTGTGTGTGCAGGCCATGTGTATGTTGCTTGGGTGATGTGTTATAATTGTCTGCCAGTTCAGGCTACATTGACATGACTGCCATGGGTGACCCATGTGATGTTGGACTGATACGTGCTTGTTGTCATGCAGACTGCACACAAACCATGTGCTGCACACAGAGGCAATCCTCATCACCACACCTGCTCCCTCCATCCATAACATTCTCTGTCCAGCCTCTCTTGGCCCTATTCTTGCTCCAACCTGTGGTCGCGGATAGCCTGTGATGATCTTCCACTCACCAGTCGACTTCTATCGTCACATGACTGACGTCTCTGTGAGGGCACCCTGCAAGTTGCTCCTCCTCAGAGACATTCTTCCTTTCCTCTCCATCCAAGCTTTACCAGGATTTATGTGATTCTACACTCTTCCCTCTGCAACTCTGCCAGTCCTGGACTGTGTGAAAAGTCCTTTAGGCTTGGTGCAAGGTATCTCCCTAGGACTGTGATGATGGCACATGCTCACAGTGGCTATGAGTGTTCATTCCTGAACCCTGTGCATTCTTAGCAAGTCCCTATGGGTCCTGGTGCCGGCAATTCCTTCAACTCCATCTCCAGTATTTACTTCATTCTCATGTTCTTTGATCACCCCTTTCATACTCCCTCAGGGTCAGTTGCTCCTAATGGAAATTAGTTTGTGGTTCACGTCTGTGTTGAGCTGGGGCCTCCCTCTGGTACAGCCTCCCTGCCTCTATGTAACTGGAGGTGTAGCTTCTCCGGGTCTGCAGGCACTTCTGATGCTTTCTCATGTGTTGTACTTTCTGTTCTCCTCTCCCCTGCTGTAGTCCCAGATGACTGAGAGAATGCACTTGTCACCTGCCCACACTGTCTGCTACGACACGGTCCTCTGAGCAACCATTTCAACCCATGCACTGCCTCCCAGCCACCCCCGCCCTTTGGGGTGGGGTTTACTGTATCCCTATAACCCACTACCAACACTTTTCACATGATGACAGCACTTACCCTTACACTGCCATCAGGCCACGACATTGACATTACTGGATCTGTGTTTTTATTCATAGTTGAGGCCGTAACCATGTCCTGCCCTGCATCCACACACTTCTGAACCCTGTTATCCCCTTCAACATGCCTATTCACTTGCGTGATGTCAATGTGACCTAGCATTATTGAATCCGTGTGCCTGCCCTCACTGTATTAAAACACCCTAGCGTTGTTGCACCCTGTGATACATGTGTGTTTTCTAATACTGAATTCCATGAAATGTCATCTGACATGCATTGTACATGGTTCATGGTCAGTAGTATTCAACTTCCATCTGAGGCTGGTTGACAGTTATGGCATGGCTATGCTACGTGCCATCTGTGTATTGGCATCAGTCATGTTTGTGGAAGGTCTATGCCAGTCACATGCTTGTGTGTGATGCAGGTACTAGCAGTATATGTGTTATTTTGCACTTTGACACGCATCCATGTCTGCTTTCAGTCTCCCCTTCCATTTCATTGACACTGCGTGCGTGCCTGACTTTGTGTCATGTGTGACATGGCAGGTTCATGCATTGGCTGACAAGATTGTAATACCTATGTGTGTGGCCTATGCTATTAACATGTGTATTCATGTTTTTATTATTATTTGTGCAGGTGATGAGGCATTGGATGCAGTGGAGGAGGACGTGGTGTGGTAGCCCATGAGAATCCATTGGTGCTACAGACCACCCTGGCCAGGGATGTCTCTGGGTAATCCTCTGAGGAAGCCTATGCCTCTGGTGCTGAAACAGACATGGAACCCTCATTGCTGTCACAGGTGAGTGATTCTTCTGTGGATGCTGTTCAGAGGTCGTTTGGAGCACACCACGACTGAAATGCGGCCAGACAGTCAGGTATTAGTGAGGAAGAGGAAGAGGCCGAGGGTAGCCTGAAGGAGAGCTGTGTGTCATCCGTGTAACACTGAATGTTGGAGGTGAAGGTGGCTATCATATGGGGTAGGGGCTGTGGTGTCGCCACTCTCATTGTGTTTGGAGGATGAGTCCTCTGTCTGTTGCCATTAATTAGTGGGCTGTGACCCACGGGAGTTAAGGGGCGGGGTTACCGCCAGACCGTTAGTTCGAGACAAGCAGTTGTCGAATAAAGACATGTTGCACCCCAGCTCTGTGTCGGCTCATCTTATTCGAGGTTTTGTATGAATGACACGACAGCGTGAGGCGGTCCGCGTAGGAGAATATCACAGGGGGGCCATGTAGCCATTGAAAATCCAGGGGGGTAGGTCAGATCCCTGGGGGAAAACACAAGTACAGGGAGTCATAGGGGAGAGGAAACACCCCAGTTCCACCTGGAATGGGCTGTCGGAGTGAAAGGAGGTTAGCCATGCCAGGGCCTGATCAGTGATGACCAGGGTATCACAGAGATGTGCGATGAGTGTGTTGTGGTTAACCGTATCGAAGGCAGAGGAGAGGTCAAGTATAATGAGGACAGAGGGAGATTTAAAACCAAGATCTGAGAGCATATCTTCATGGGTGTTCAGAAGAGCAGTTTTCATGCCTCTGGATGGTATAAAAGCATACTGGTGGTCGTGGAAGGAGCCAACAGATTCAGTGCGGAGGGTAAGCAGGGAAATAGCAAACTTCTCCAGGAGTTTGCCCAGGAAAGGAGTGATAGAGATTGGGCGATAGTTTTCCAGGAGAGGGTGCACAAGGGAGTGCTTAAGAGCAGTGGTTTGGAAAACTCCAGTGGCAAAGGAGAGGTTGCAGCGGTCAGCCAAGGCAGGAGCAAGAGAGTCAATGCTGTCCTTGAAGATTTTGGAGGGTCAGGGGTCCACCTGTTTGGAGGAGGCATTCATAGACCAGACTTGTCTAGTAACCTCCTCAGGTGTGACAGGGGAGACAGAAGGAAGAAGAAGGGGAGGGGTGTGGGTGGTCAACAGTGGTACAAGAGATGTTGGTACATGAGGTAGTGAGGAAGAGAGGGAGGATAGGATATCCAGTGTTTTTGAGGTGAGTGCGCAGCCAGGGCCAAGCAAATTGCCTCTGTGGGTGCAATGGTGGAGGAGGCTACGGTGGGGTTGGCTAATTCCTTGCAGACTTTGAAAAGTGTGTCCGTGTTATTGGATACCGCAGAGATGCGGGCTTGTATAAAGACCCTTTTCTGGGAGCGGATGCAGAGTCTATACTGCCTTTGAAGGAGGCAGCAGGCCAGTTTGTCAGAGGGTGCGCCAGAGGAATCCCATTTCCATTTGGCTGCCCTGCACTTGTGCTTAAGGGAAGCCGATTTGGAGTCATACCAAGAGTTGCACTTTTTGGTAGGCTTCAGTCGTACCCTCAAGACAGAGGCAAGAATATAAAGAGTTTTGGAAACAGAGAGGTTAAAGTTTGAGAGGGCTGTGGCAGGGTGGGAGTCAGTCGCAGGAGTGGAAGGAGCATGATAGGTGGAGGCAAAGGCAGCTACTGAGACTCTTTTCATGGGTCAGATGACCTTGTAGACGGGAGGCAGTGCCGGGCTTACCTATGCAAGGGGAGAAGAGACCTTCAAGTGAGAAGAGAGGAGAAAATGATCAGTCCAGGAGAGAGAAGTAGCGAGAGGGATAGATAGCGGAATGTCAGTTAAGAAGAGAGCATCCAAGGTGTGGCCAGCAGTGTGCAAAAGGGAGACTCACAAAGGTTGCGTAAGGTCTTAAGGAATCAGGTGAGTCGGGATGGATACTGGGATCACCCAGTAGGAGGAGATGAGAAGAGGAGGAAAGGAGAGAGGAGGCCAGGTCAGCCCATTACGAAAGGAAGAGGGAGAGCTGACCAGGTGGCCGATAGAAGGTGGACAGCAGCAGTGCAGAGCTTCGAGAGAGGGAAAGCCTGCAGATCAGGCACTCAAAGGATGAGTAGGTCTGAGTGGGAATGACAGACACAGGGATACACTCAGGGAAGATCAATGCTACTCCCCCACCTGGTCTGTTTGGTCTAGGAAGAGAGAGTATTGTGTAGCCTTCTGTGAGAAGTGTGTCAAAACTTGTGACAGAGCAAGCCTTGAACTAGGTTTCAGTGATGGCAAGAACATCACAATCCAGGAGTTCAAAGAGGTTGCAGATGTCAGAGGAGTGTTTGACAGCTGAGCGAGTGTTTACCATGGCAATGTGGAGCAGATTGCAATCAGTGAAAGACTTACGGGGGAGCAGGGGACAGTGGGCTCCCTAAGTGACGATAGTGCCTGAGGGACAGAAGTAAAAGGGGGCAAGGGAGCCAAGGTAGTAAGGTAGCCGGGACCATAAAGGGTGAGGAGCCAGTGTGGGAGGCACCACAGGGGGCAAGGGAGCCCCAGATACAGTGTTAGTGGGTGACTGGTTCACCCAAGAGGAGAAGGCAGACATGGTTGTCAATGTGTGGGATGGTGGCAAGAAAGCCATGGCGAGGGTAGAAGGGTGGTTAGGAGGTGGCAAGGGAGTCACGGTGGGCACAGCTGGCATGGGAGCCAGGGCTGCTGAAGGAGCTGGTGCAGAAGGTGGAGGGAGGTTGATAAGGCGGGGGAGGAGCCTATCAAAGAGTAGAAGATTGGGTTGAGGACCCTGGACCATGATGGTACCATTGCAGTAGACATTGATGATGACCCTGGAGGTGGAGAGGGCAAGAAGGACCGCCCAGCGGGTGCCACCATTGATGGACGAAGAAGAGAAAGGAGAGAGAAGAGCGATCATATGGAGAGTCCATAGGACGGGTGAGGGAACGACATAGAGTATGTCTGTGAGAGGCTCTCTGGCAGAGGCAATGACATAGATGCCTGCAATCGGAAGGCCTGGGTTACAGCTCAGTATGTCCTTCTTGAGGTTCTTCCTGACTGACTTGGTAAGGGGTAGAGGGCGCTAGAGAGCCAACCAAGATGGCCGCTTCCTGAGAGAGCTCCGTAGGGCTCTAATGAATCCTGTAACATTGATGCTCCTGTGATGGTTGGAATGACCCATCCTACAGCTGTGCACCTTCACGAAGCTCCACTGATCATTTTGAGATAAATCTCGACTCAGACGCCTGCCTACAGCCCGAGATACTCGCTCGCAAATCTGAGGCCTGCCGGCTGACAGATTGGGCGGTGCGGCCCCTGCGTGTGTGCGGAGCGGCGGAGGCGGGCACTTGGCGGGAGTCTCGGCGGCGGGACCAGGAGCAGCGCCGTGCAAGCAGAGTGGACGTGTACGTACTGGCACCCGCGGGACGAGGAGGTCTCCGTCACACGTGGCGGCCCATCGCGAGGGCAGTGGAGCGACGAGCCGGGGTGCCAGAGTCCAGAGACAACCCAGGTAGGAGCAGACTGCAGCGCGGGCGGGCTCGGTGCGGCCGCTGGGTGGGCCCGTCTGTCCCGCCGCCGGACGCGGCTTAATCTGCGCGGCCCCCGCCAACGGCTGGCCGCGCTGTGGCGCAGACCTGGTGTGCAGCACGGAGGAGCTAACCACACTCAGGGCTGCTTTCTAGAAACCTGAGCCGCGGCACCCGTCCCAGCGAGACCTCCCACGACGCCCATCCGTTCAGCTGCAGGTACGGAGAGGCCTGGTCTGGTTAACCGGATATCTGATAGCTAGTAAACCCTGGCGGCATTGATCCTGGGCATAAGAAGATGCAGCCGACCCGAGATGGCTGGGGTTGACGCTATGATACAAGCCGCTGATTGCACCGTGTGCCGCCGCCCCTTGGCTCAGCTGGTATAGAAGGCCTGTGGCAAACTTTGGCGGCGCGCCGTGCAGGCCCCACGCTCGGTGCACGGACTCTCCACATCAAGCACCAAAGGCATCGTGCTAACATCCGGACCAAGACAGTCACAACTCAGCACGGACACTCTCCCCAAGCTACCATGGGGAAAGTAGACAAGAATCAGAAGAAACTGACTTTCAAAGCCAGCTCACAGGCCAAGCCCACGACCAGCAGCAGACCCAACTCCCCGCCACCTGACACAATGTCAGCCGAGGACCAGGGCCCACATTTTGATATAAGGGAGATACTGATGGACCTGAAGGCCAGTATCAGCGGCCTGGGATGCAAGTTGGACACCCTATCGTCGAAGGTGGACCAGCTTCAACACAGGCTAGATAAACAAGCCGATCGACTCGACAATGTCGAACAACGCATGTCCGACCTGGACGATGGATCAGCGGCACTGACATCCCGTGTCTCTGTGCTCGAAACCCAGATGAAGGTGGTGTGCGCCAAGAATGAGGATTTGGAGGGCCGCTCCCGCAGGAACAACATCAGGATCATAGGGGTGAGGGAGCGAAAAATCCCAGGTAAAATGGAAGACTTTGTGGAACAGATCTGCATAGCTCTCTTCGGTAGAGAAACGCTGTCTCAGCTTTTTGTGGTAGAAAGAGCACACAGAATCCCGAACACTAGACCAGGGCCCGGCGCGCACCCTAGACCAATCATTGCAAGACTTTTAAACTACAAGGATCGCGACGCCATGCTCAGGGCAGCCAGAGATAAGGGGAAACTTCAATACAATGGCGACTCCATTCAAGTCTTCCCAGATTTCTCACAGGCGGTGCAAACGCAGAGAAGATCCTTTACGGCAGTCAAGCGACGCCTGCAGGACAATCAGATCCTTTACTCCATGCTATATCCAGCGAAACTGCGGATCCAACATGAGGGGAAGGCCCAATTCTTCAATTCCCCCGAAGAAGCCAATGACTACCTGGACCGGACTGGCTGCAGACATGGCAGGAACAATCCGAGACCCCGTCGGGAAGAGCGAGCAAGAAGAGACCCTCCGTAATCTACAATCACAGTAATTGGCAGTCGTGACCAGCGCACCTTCTGCTTCTATGTTCAATATGCATCACAGGAACGAAATTACGTCGCCATAGGAAGCCCGGTACCCTCTTGGTGGGCTACTAGTGCCCCTAGCGCGGCTATGCTTGCAACTCTGTTCTACATGGGGTGGATTACTGTGGGCCAGTTGGGGGTTGCCCACACATGGGAGGGACTCGGGCCAGACGCGGCCGCTTTACTCGCCCCGCTCTCGTTTCACAACATTGATGTTATATAACTTTGATAACCTGGAAGCCAAACCCACTAGCCACTCCACTACCTCAAGGCACCATTTTCGCTCTCACGTCCTGACAGGCGAGAATTCACCCGGCCTTCGGAATGCCAGCCATAACATTTAAAATTGCCACCTGGAACATCCGCGGCGGCAACCAGCCGGCAAAGAACAGGAAAATCCTTCAGTGTCTCCGTAGACACAAGGTTAACATCGCCATTCTTCAGGAAACCCATCTCCTGCCGGCATCGGAATCACAGTGGGCCAAGTCCTGGGGTTGTCACAGGTACTTTTCATCGTACTCGTCCTTTTCCAGATGGGTCGCCATTCTGATTGATAAGAGAACTAACTTCAGTCTCATTGAATCGGTGAAGGACACTGAAGGCAGGGGCCTGCTGGTGAGGGGAATAATCGCAGGGAAAGAAGTGGTGATTGTAAATTCCTACGCTCCCAACACTGATGGACCCGACAATTTTAACTGGGTGATGTCCCAACTAGGGAATTCCAACGCAGAAACAATCATATGGGGTGCAGACCTTAACACACCGATGGACCCTACTCTAGACAAATCACATAACACCACTGGACATCGGTCCAAAGCCAGTGGCCAAGTTTGTGAGATATGTCAAGCGTTCGACCTGTCTGACACATGGCGGTATCATAATCGAGATGCGAAAGACTTCACATTCTACTCGCACGTTCACAACACCAGCTCCAGGATAGATTACATCATGGCCTCCACCCACTGTCTGTTTGCCTGGGGAACGAGCCAAATTCTACCACGCACGCTATCCGACCACTCAATGGTCACACTTGACGCCTCCATGGTGGACGCAACGGTCCCCGGATTGAACTGGAGATTCAAGCTGGGTGCGCTTTCAGACAAAGTGTTTGCAGATGAACTGCGCGAGGAAATAACATCCTTCATTGAGAGGAATCAAGGCTCAGTCAAGGCGACCAGCATCATCTGGGAAACGCTGAAGTGCTTTGTGCGCGGTATATGTTTGGGTAAGGAAAATGGTGTACTGAAGCTGATCCGCAGTGAACTCTCCGACAGCGAAACCCGTCTGAAGGATCTAGAGAGGAAGGCCATCTCAGCTCCAAGCCCGCAAATCCAGGCAGAACTGAAGGAGGAGCTCCAGAAGTTCAGGGAAACAGCCGAAAGAGAGCTAAAATTCCTAGGGCGGAAACACCAGATTGGACAATATGGGGAGGGTCAGAAGCCAGGAGCCCTGCTCGCCCGATTACTATTGGTGGACAAAACCCCGACCCGGGTGGAATGTGTTAAAGACACACAAGGCCAGCGTGTCTATGCAGAAGTGGACATTGCCAAGGCATTTCGAGACTTCTATCAGGACCTGTACAGCTCTAGAGGCAATTCAGACTCTGAATCTCTGCAAGCATACCTAGACGACACTGAGCTGTACTGGGTGGAGGCAGACCTACGAGAACCTCTCAATGCCCCGATAACAACAGAAGAAATACTGGAAGCAATAAAGTCCCTCCCGAGCTCCAAGGCACCAGGTCCGGACGGTTTTACTGGAGAGTTTTACAAGGCCTACGCAACTTCCCTCGCCCCTCTCTTGCTACGCGTATATGAAGAATCCATTGAAAGCGGATGCCTTCCCCCAACACTACGGGAAGCCAACATAATTCTCCTACACAAAGCCGGCAGACCCGCTGACGAATGTGCATCCTATAGACCAATTTCTTTGATCAACCTAGACAATAAAATCCTGGCCAAAATTCTTGCTTCCAGGCTCCTCCCCCTTATGCCGGCTCTAGTGATTGGAGACCAAGCCGGATTTATCCCAGGGCGCAGCACCACCTATGGCATCAGGCGTCTGTTTGGCGTCATGGAGGCCCTGGACCCATCGCAACAGGCAATAGCCGAGAACGCATTTGACTCTGTGGAATGGCCATTCATGCTAGCAACGATTAGACAAATGGGTTTTGGCAACTTCTTTATTAAATTAGTGTCATTATCCCCGATCCTATATTACACTAGGGAACACTAGATCCACATGCATTTCACTTGAACGCGGAACGAGGCAGGGATGCCCACTTTCAGCTCTGATCTTTGCTCTCATCATGGAACCCCTGGCTTCCAGACTACGCGAATTCCAAATACACAGAGGCCTCAAATTAGGTCCACACAAATTGATTGTCTCCCTCTATGCTGACGATGTTATATTATTTGTCAGCAATCCCCAGGAGAACCTTAACCCAGTTATGCGGGGGGTATTAAGATTTAGGCAAATGTCGGGACTGAAAATCAACCACTCTAAATCTGTGATATTCCCCCTGACCCCTCACACGGTGCAATTCGCTGATGACCATGGCTTTAAATGGGAGAACTCAGGGGTACGCTACCTAGGTATATTCATGTCACGTAACCATCACGAGATATATAAAGACAACTATGTCTCCACGCTCACCTCCATTCAGGAACGGGTGCACAGGTGGAAAACGCTCCCACTAACACTGTGGGGTAGGACCTCTCTTACGAAGATGGTTATACTCCCCAAATTTCTGTACTTGTTTACCAATATCCCGCTACTCCTCCCCAAATCCTTCCTCGTGAAAATCAAGGCTGCAGTCCTGGAATTGCTATGGGCCGGTAAACCGGCGCGCGTGGCCTACGACACCCTGGTTCTGCCGACGTCAAAAGGAGGCCTTGCGCTCCCGGACATCGAGAAGTGCTATTGGGCATCTCAGGCACAGTTTTTAAGCCACTGGTACACGATCCACTTTGTGCGTCCTCATGTGCAGGTGGAACGTGCTCTGGCCTCCCCCAACTTGCTCAGTGCCGTTATCATTAGTCAAATCCCAGTTCCGTACAACACTCTAAATACAGTCCTCTCTACGTACGCAGTCTGGAAGAAAATGGCTGCCAAGTATGGGGTGACCGTGAGATACTCCCCTCTGCTACCGATCAGGTTCATCCCGGGTGTTCCGCTCACGAATGAGAAAGTATTTTTAATATGGAAAAACTAAAGAGTTGTGGGGGTGGGGCCCTAGGCAGGAGAGCGCACACCTGGAAGTCTCGTTGTGATTAGAACAGGTATTTGTAAAGCTGCTGTCGTGTGGATGGTAAGGTGATCTCCCACTATCACCTAGACTGATATATATTGACAGGGTTAACCATCTACACAGGCTGCGCTTGTAACCTGGTGTATACTCACTGAATGTGATAAGTTTAAGCGGGATGGATGAGGAGTATTCACAAAAAGGCACAACTGTTTTGTGGTTCAATAAATTTATAGTGCAAAAAGCCCAGCTTTTTTGTCATTCACGTAAATAATAGTGCATTCTGATTTAATGTTTCAGAAAAACAAATAGAACATTCTTGGTACACATGGATACATATTTCATGTGAGGTCCTTGGTACTGAAAACAGATAAATGCCAGGCCGTGCCTAAGACAAAGTACATGCAAAAAATGCCAAAATATACAAAAAATGCCAACCAATACCAAGAAATGTAGAAGATACCAAACAAATGCCAAGAAATACAGAAAATGCCACAAATAATGCCAACACGTGTTTCAACCTATGAGGTCGTCATCAGGGCATATGGGTACATATAATGCATTGAATTATAATGCTAATGCTAAATCTTTAACTGTGTTCAATCTAGAAGTCTGTCAGGGTTGGGAGAAGGGTGTCAGAGCAAGGAACAATCGGAAATGGGAGAGAAAAAAAGAAAGAAAATAGCATTATATTAGATTACTATGTGCACACCAAAACACTAAAGGTAAGTATGTAGGCTGCGAAAGATAAAGCATACCGTATTGTAATGTTTCTCAGAAAGACTCATAGTCAAACTAGAGGAAAAATGTGGCAACGGAAGATTCCCAAAGCATGTTACTGATAATTTCTGTATGCTGTAAAAAATAAAAAGCAAATAGAGCGTATTTAGTCTGTTGACGAGTACTCGCTTAAATATTGAAAATGTAATTTACAATTTTAGGTATCAAGTAAAGTAAACAAGAGGCAAATATTACCTTAACTCAGGACGGGTTGTGATGTGTTTAACTTGGCAGAGGTACCGTAGCTGTGACAATAATGCAATGCAAAAGTACGTGTTTGATGTGCTTTAACCGGATATCTGGCCGTAATCGGCTTGGTGATTTAACACGCTCAATGGCAGGCAGTTTCTCACTGAAGACAGTCGCAGTTCTGACGGGTTACTATAGTAACCTCGCCCGGGTCGGTCAGGTGACTGAATCACCTGACCTAGTTGCTAGGACACTTAACCCAAGCCGGAAGGCAGGGAAAAGCTGGTCCATTCGAAAAATGCTAAAAAGTTGTGACTCAACCGTCTGGTGGGACAGATGGACTAACATTTGTTACCGCTAGGGAGAACCCATGGTTAGTTAATAAGCAAGTATTGATTGAAATATTAAGTCAAATATATTGCATATTTGGAAACGTCTGCAAATGCAGAATCAGCTTTGAAATGGTTTGGTATTGGTTTTAACAGCAAGGTGCATGTTACATAGACTGTTGCACCCAATAAGCACTCAGGTGGTAAAAAGATGTATGTGCTGGAAGCCAAAATTAACTTTAAACGAAATACAAATAGATATCAAATGAGTATCATCAAGAACGGTTATTGCCTGAGAGCATCTGTCGTTGGGAGTTTTTATAAGGCAGTGGGATATTCAGTAGCCAGCTGTAAAGAGATAATATTTTTAGGGGTCTGGAAATATTAGTTCAGCAGATAAATGTTGGCTGTCGCAGGTGAGAGGTCAGCAGACAAAATAGTAATAGTGTGTGCCTTGGGCTGGGAAGCCAGTGAATAAAATAATGGTAGGGATGTCATGACACGTATGTCTTATAGTACTAATTTGATTAAGCAAAGTCAATTTGAGTATTGTTAATGCAAGTGTGATCCTGTTAGGAAGTATATTGTCATTCTCTAAGCCTACAAAGTCAAAAAACAGGAGTGGTGAACCTCTGGATCTGAAAGTTCACAACATTAAAGAAATGCGCAAGTAATGCAGGTCATACCTATAATCTAAAGAAATCCACAGAGTTAGGTTACTGTACAACCAGACCGACTAATAGTTTAAATGAACACATTAAGTTCGGAATCTTGGTTCAAACCAAGTGATAAGCAGCGTAGTTTGCAGATCATTCTTGCTTCCTGCTGCCGTAGGGTCAATTCTCTGTTGCCACCTCTCTGATGTTGTTTGATGTGTTGTAATCCAATGAATTTAATATCTTGGGTATTGTCCAATTGGTGATGTTTCTGCCAGTGGGAGGCCAGGGGAAGTCTCGTATCTTGACTACTAAGATGGTTAAGATGTTCTCGAATCCTAAAGCGTACTTCCCTAATCGTGCTACCAATATACACTTTCTTACAAACACATATTATACCATAAACAACATATTTAGTTCGGCAGTTGATGAAATCCAATATTTTGGTTTGCAGGCCATTATGACAACTAAAAGTTTTTGTTGGTGCTAGGGCGTGATGACAGAAGTTGCAAGAACCACATTTGTAGAAGCCCACTGGTTTGGACTTGGTAGAAAGCCAACTAACCTGTCCTATAGGATCAGGTTTGAGGAAAGAGGGACTCAGAATATTTCGCAAAGTGGTAGCTTTTGTGAAAATAATATTAGGTCGATCCGTGATATATGGTGTCAGATCAGAGTCTAGGTGCAAAATGTGCCAATGTTTTTGTAGTACATATTGAATGAATTTATGATCACTCGAAAATTTGGTGATAAAGTTGACACATATCGGATATTGTTCTTGAGTTGTTTTTGTCTGCTCTGTCAATAGCTGCAATCTGGGTACTTGCTTTACTGCATGAGTTGTATTCCTGATTAATTGTATTGGGTACCCTCTTTCCCGAAATCTGTGTCCTATAGACTTACATTCTGTTGTAAACGTTTCATCTTGACTGCAGTTTCTCTTGGCTCTGAGCATTTCACCTCTGGGGATATTGTGAATAACACTATGTCTATGGCAACTGCTGGCGTGTAATATGGAGTTCACTGCTGTAGCTTTCCTGAACGTGCAGGTTTCAATGGTATCAGAGACAATTTTGATTTTCAAGTCTGAAAAACTGAAAAAATTCTTTCATAACAAGGAGGAAACATACAGACCGTTGGCACCACTCCCCCCTACCAGCTCCAAAAGCATACAAGAAATCGAAAATATCCATCTACTACATAACCTTACAGGCGATGACTCAAAAAGCATGAGCGATATACAGGCAGAACTTAGTATTCATCAACGTAATTTGGACATCAAGGAACACAAAAATAGATCAAAATTTTTGCCACCCATCACGGGAGATAATGTAATTGACACATTTTATAAGACAATCACCAAAGAAATTCATAAACACATTGATGGTCTTCAACAAAACTGTAGCAGCAAAAAACAGAACTTAACCAAATTGGAACGACAAGCATTACAAGATATCTGTGAAGACAGTACTATTATTATAAAGGAAGCAGATAAGGGTGGCAATATTGTCATCTTGAACAAATCAGATTATATAAAAATGGCAATGGAACACCTTGCAACACCAGGATGTTATGGGTCACTTACTGCCAATCCTACCACGCAAACTCTTAAAGAATTACATACCTTACTCCAATTTTGGTACAACCAAGGTCTGTTATCAGATGAGGAAAAAATGTTTCTGTTGACTGCCAAACCACTTATGCCAACGATTTACTTTTTACCGAAGATTCACAAACCATTCTTGACTCTCCCACAAGTCAGACCAATTATGAGTGGACAAGGAGGTGTCACGGAATCACTTGCAGATTATATAGACAGCAGTATTAAACACTTGGTACCGGAGATTCCAGCATACCTCAAGGACACAACGCACACGTTGCAAATATTACAGGGGGTCACTTGGAAACCCTCATACTACCTAGTGACCTTGGATGTGACATCCTTATACACCTCTATCCAACATAAACTGGCCTTGGACACAATTGACTTTACTTTTAGAACCTTTTCTGCTTCGCACTATACACATGTTCAAATGATTAAAAGCTTCCTAGAATTTACTCTTTCACATAACCAGTTTCTTTTTAATGGCAACTATTATTCACAAAGTAGGGGGATTGCTATGGGGGCTAAATATGCGCCCTCTCTGGCCAATTTATTCATGGCCTTTTTTGAGGCTAGTTATATCTTTCAGAATAATCCTTACAGACGTCAAATTATCTGTTGGAAAAGGTACATTGATGATGTACTGGCCATTTGGGAAGGCAGTAGAGAAGCTTTTGAAGCATTTATGCTCCATCTTAATGATAATACCTTTGACATTAAATTCACAGGCCACATTGACCCGCTTGAAATTACCTTTCTAGACTTGAAAATCAAAATTGTCTCTGATACCATTGAAACCTGCACGTTCAGGAAAGCTACAGCAGTGAACTCCATATTACACGCCAGCAGTTGCCATAGACATAGTGTTATTCACAATATCCCCAGAGGTGAAATGCTCAGAGCCAAGAGAAACTGCAGTCAAGATGAAACGTTTACAACAGAATGTAAGTCTATAGGACACAGATTTCGGGAAAGAGGGTACCCAATACAATTAATCAGGAATACAACTCATGCAGTAAAGCAAGTACCCAGATTGCAGCTATTGACAGAGCAGACAAAAACAACTCAAGAACAATATCCGATATGTGTCAACTTTATCACCAAATTTTCGAGTGATCATAAATTCATTCAATATGTACTACAAAAACATTGGCACATTTTGCACCTAGACTCTGATCTGACACCATATATCACGGATCGACCTAATATTATTTTCACAAAAGCTACCACTTTGCGAAATATTCTGAGTCCCTCTTTCCTCAAACCTGATCCTATAGGACAGGTTAGTTGGCTTTCTACCAAGTCTAAACCAGTGGGCTTCTACAAATGTGGTTCTTGCAACTTCTGTCATCACGCCCTAGCACCAACAAAAACTTTTAGTTGTCATAATGGCCTGCAAACCAAAATATTGGATTTCATCAACTGCCGAACTAAATATGTTGTTTATGGTATAATATGTGTTTGTAAGAAAGTGTATATTGGTAGCACGATTAGGGAAGTACGCTTTAGGATTCGAGAACATCTTAACCATCTTAGTAGTCAAGATACGAGACTTCCCCTGGCCTCCCACTGGCAGAAACATCACCAATTGGACAATACCCAAGATATTAAATTCATTGGATTACAACACATCAAACAACATCAGAGAGGTGGCAACAGAGAATTGACCCTACGGCAGCAGGAAGCAAGAATGATCTGCAAACTACGCTGCTTATCACTTGGTTTGAACCAAGATTCCGAACTTAATGTGTTCATTTAAACTATTAGTCGGTCTGGTGGTACAGTAACCTAACTCTGTAGATTTCTTTAGATTATAGGTATGACCTGCATTACTTGCGCATTTCTTTAATGTTGTGAACTTTCAGATCCAGAGGTTCACCACTCCTGTTTTTTGACTTTGTAGGCTTAGAGAATGACAATATACTTCCTAACAGGATCACACTTGCATTAACAATACTCAAATTGACTTTGCTTAATCAAATTAGTACTATAAGACATACGTGTCATGACATCCCTACCATTATTTTATTCACTGGCTTCCCAGCCCAAGGCACACACTATTACTATTTTGTCTGCTGACCTCTCACCTGCGACAGCCAACATTTATCTGCTGAACTAATATTTCCAGACCCCTAAAAATATTATCTCTTTACAGCTGGCTACTGAATATCCCACTGCCTTATAAAAACTCCCAACGACAGATGCTCTCAGGCAATAACCGTTCTTGATGATACTCATTTGATATCTATTTGTATTTCGTTTAAAGTTAATTTTGGCTTCCAGCACATACATCTTTTTACCACCTGAGTGCTTATTGGGTGCAACAGTCTATGTAACATGCACCTTGCTGTTAAAACCAATACCAAACCATTTCAAAGCTGATTCTGCATTTGCAGACGTTTCCAAATATGCAATATATTTGACTTAATATTTCAATCAATACTTGCTTATTAACTAACCATGGGTTCTCCCTAGCGGTAACAAATGTTAGTCCATCTGTCCCACCAGACGGTTGAGTCACAACTTTTTAGCATTTTTCGAATGGACCAGCTTTTCCCTGCCTTCCGGCTTGGGTTAAGTGTCCTAGCAACTAGGTCAGGTGATTCAGTCACCTGACCGACCCGGGCGAGGTTACTATAGTAACCCGTCAGAACTGCGACTGTCTTCAGTGAGAAACTGCCTGCCATTGAGCGTGTTAAATCAAGAAGCCGATTACGGCCAGATATCCGGTTAAAGCACATCAAACACGTACTTTTGCATTGCATTATTGTCACAGCTACGGTACCTCTGCCAAGTTAAACACATCACAACCCGTCCTGAGTTAAGGTAATATTTGCCTCTTGTTTACTTTACTTGATACCTAAAATTGTAAATTACATTTTCAATATTTAAGCGAGTACTCGTCAACAGACTAAATACGCTCTATTTGCTTTTTATTTTTTACAGCATACAGAAATTATCAGTAACATGCTTTGGGAATCTTCCGTTGCCACATTTTTCCTCTAGTTTGACTATGAGTCTTTCTGAGAAACATTACAATACGGTATGCTTTATCTTTCGCAGCCTACATACTTACCTTTAGTGTTTTGGTGTGCACATAGTAATCTAATATAATGCTATTTTCTTTCTTTTTTTCTCTCCCATTTCCGATTGTTCCTTGCTCTGACACCCTTCTCCCAACCCTGACAGACTTCTAGATTGAACACAGTTAAAGATTTAGCATTAGCATTATAATTCAATGCATTATATGTACCCATATGCCCTGATGACGACCTCATAGGTTGAAACACGTGTTGGCATTATTTGTGGCATTTTCTGTATTTCTTGGCATTTGTTTGGTATCTTCTACATTTCTTGGTATTGGTTGGCATTTTTTGTATATTTTGGCATTTTTTGCATGTACTTTGTCTTAGGCACGGCCTGGCATTTATCTGTTTTCAGTACCAAGGACCTCACATGAAATATGTATCCATGTGTACCAAGAATGTTCTATTTGTTTTTCTGAAACATTAAATCAGAATGCACTATTATTTACGTGAATGACAAAAAAGATGGGCTTTTTGCACTATAAATTTATTGAACCACAAAACAGTTGTGCCTTTTTGTGAATACTCCTCATCCATCCCGCTTAAACTTATCACATTCAGTGAGTATACACCAGGTTACAAGCGCAGCCTGTGTAGATGGTTACCCCTGTCTATTTTTAATATGGGCCGACAAGCTTAATATCCACTCCTTCGGTGATGTCTTCCCGGGAGGCACCTTCCTAACGCCTCAGATGCCAAAGAAAGGGGCGGTACCACCTGACTAGACATTTTTCTTTATTTCAGACTGCGCTATACCCTGCAAAAAATACTGCCCTCTTTTCCTGCACAACCCCCCACATGGGATCTGCTGCACAAAGCCATCCAGGCTGGGGGAGAGGTGAGGTTGGTCTCGGCACTTTACCGATCCCTGGTGGCAGACACCGGGCCACCCAATGCCAGAACTCAACAAAGATGGGAATCGGACCACCAGATGACGATAGAGGCTGGGGACTGGTCCTACATTCTATATCAAACCCAGAAAGTCGCGGTGAATACACAATATAAATAATACACTTTAACTACGTGCACCAAACATATTACACCCCTGCCAAGAAACACCGTCATCACCCTGAAGTATCGGCCCAATGTGAACGTTGTACAGCGGCGCATGCAGACTTTTTCCACCTGGCATGGGATTGCCCCGGAATCCAGCGGTTCTGGGCCTCAGTCCTGCAGATCGTCGCCGATATTATTGGGGAACAAGTAGCCCCGTTACTGTTGGCGGCCCTCCTCGGCCTCACAAAATACCTGCGTCCCACATCCTGCAGACTGGCAGCGCTCCTCCTGGTGTTGGCCCGTAGGCGGATAGCTATGGCCTGGAGCCGGGGCCCCCTACCCAAAATTGAAGAGTGGAAAAAAGACATTACCTATTGTCAGGATGTAGAGAGTGAATTTATAAGAACCCTACCACTGCATGCTCGACCCCCCGACATCTGGTGGCCGTATATTACATATCTGCTAAACAGTGCAGCTCCTTCCACTACTGAGGACTCCTGATTCCGAAACAGATCTGTGAGGTTGGGAGACACTATATATTTGTGCCTTAATGGTGATTGACAATTAACCTGGAAAGTCCTGATGCTTGTTGTTGTGGTCATGAGTGAGGTGGGGCGGCTCCAAGGTCGAAACCCGGGAGCGGGAAATGTTATGTTTTCTTTTCACTTTATTCTATTCCCTTCCTTTCCCTACCCTCTCTTCAATTCGTCCCCTTTTCTCCTCTGTTCCGCCTTGCTACGTTAGTGCACCCTGATGGTGCGCTTGTGTTTTCTGTTGTTCTGTAAAATTTCCAAAATAAAGTTTAAAAAAAAATAAATAATAATGACTTGGTAAGGGGTGAAGGATAAGAGATAGAGAAGCAGTTCGAAGAGATAGGAGAGATAGATAGCGCCATAGCTAACTGCAGAGAGTGAGGTACACTTAACCAGGCTGAGGTCACAGAGGTGCAGCGAGAGCAGTAGGTAGGGGGGGGGGGGAGACAGGGAACAAGACTGGGAGAAAAACAATGGGAGCTGGGGGAGGTAATATGCACAGAAAAACAGTGAACACGCAGAGGAAGGGGAGGTAGCGGTTCTAGGGCTGAGGGGAATAACAGCACAGAGGGATAATGGGACTGAGGAAGGGTGAGGGAACCGGTAGCAGACTGCACAGAGTACAGAGCGGTGGACTTGTTAACACATTCTCATGAAAAGCAGGTTATGCACACAGCTAAAAACAAATGAAACAGGAGCAGGACAATCAAGATGGGCACACAGCTGGAAACAAATTTAAAAAGCAGCAGGACAATCAAGGTGACATATATTTCAGAGGAGTCATCGATCTGACCATGCTAACCAGAGCTTTCGCCTCAACCTCCACTGCCTCTGGTGTCTACGCCCAAAGACCTGGATAACCCAGCAGGTAGTCCATGGGGTTGCCAGCCACTGCATCGAAATGGACAGTGACCATGTAATCTGACAGGTGCAATCAAGTGCTCTAATGGAAGTGGTGTGCGAAGAAATTACCCTTGGAAAATTGGCAGTAGAGGTTTTGGGTCCATCACGATCATGATAGGATGATCAAAAATGTAAAGGTGGACATGACGACACCACAACAGACCAAGGAACACCTCACACTCTATTTGTGAATGTCGCATTTCTGTTCGTATCAATGCTTTGGGAGCCCCCACTCTCTGCACTCCCTATTTCAGGGTAAAGTGCCTTCCTTCTATCCTTATGCAGCTCCTGAAATGCCTGGCCTGTTTAATATACCAGGAGACCCCAGGCTCCATCTAGCCCATGTATCTCTGGAAATATTCTTTTTAACTAAACCCTGTCATGCTTTTCTTCTATTCTTTGACGCACTGCTGAGATCCCACCCATGTCATGGTCATCGGGCCAAGAACGCAAACATTCAGGATCCACCTGCACAGGGGCCCCGGATGGACACAGTCCTGGCACCTTTGGCGCCAGACTCATGAATAGCAATAACCAACAACATTTATTTGGGACAAGAATGCTTTTATTTCAGGGCATAAACCTCATTTGGGTGCAAGGTGCATTTAACATGGGAATTTCCATCACTAAAGCAGCCCCACATGTACTCTAGGGTAGGGCTGCTGCTACTATTGGGTTGCCTTGCACATGCTGACTCTCTGGGAGTGGCAGGGTGTGGCAGGCAAGCCAGGCCTGGTGGGCGTGCCCACGATCACAGCTATATAAGCTGCTCCGATCCCTGAGGCAGATGCTTCGCGTTATTCTGAACTTCAATGCAGCGTAACCGCCACCTGGGATTAAACTTACCTTTGGAAATCCTGCTTCCAGCTTTTATACTTACCAACTGGGGAGCCTGCTCTCACCTGTGCGTGTCTTCATAGTTCCTGACATCCTTCTCCAAAGCTCCCGGAACGCTGAAATCTTCTTCTTGACACCGCAGTTCATCTTCAAGGCTTCCGGAACACTGACATATTCATCCTGACACCGCAGCTCACCTTCAAATCTTCTGGGACACTGAAATCTTCATCTTGACACCGCAACACGACTCGCCTCGCCAGCAACAGCAGCAGCTGCAAGAAAAATGAAAGGCAAGGTTAGACACTTAAAAGACATTGGGCCTCATTACGACCCTTGCGGAAATGGAAAAATGATGGCGGAAATGCAATACCGCCATCGAACACCGCTCGTTGCGATCATGACCCGTCACCGTAAAGTACGATGCCATTAGCGACACCGCAGTGAACGGCAACGCTAACTGCACCAAGTACGCGCACGCGCGCCTTGCAAAACCGGAATCACCGCCATGGCGCAACGGTACGCGAATTCTGACCCTAGCGGACATGTACTGAACGCCATCAAGCACGTCGTAAAGTACCATTCCGCCATGGCGAGAAATACGGCATCGTGAACCAACCGTAAATGGCCCACTGAGTGCCTGTACTCCACTCCCTGGCCACATTGCACAACTCCTGGCAGGCGCAATGTACTCACACTATGCAACCAGTGAAATCTACAATTCACCCATGCATGCCAACGTAGAAAAGCATGCAGGGGCTCAAAGCGCCCCGTGAGTGGGCATCCATGTACGGCATGTCACCATAGCCGTACTGACGCAGCACAGGCATGTGAAGGTACAATACATCAAAATGAAAATCAAGAACACATGACACAAAACAACAGTAGTCCCCCATCGCTTGCCACCAGCGCAAGGCAACATCCAAAACAGCATCCTGAGGGGGATTGCACCAGCCCTGTACTCTTGCCAGTAAACAAACCAACCATCAGCAGAAGCATGTACCACACAAGTTGGCAGAGTGACTGAGCAGCCAGGCTCATCCCAAGAGGGGCCGATGGGAGCTGCAGGGCACAGATGGCATCAATACAGAAGCTATTCCAATGGACATGACCCCAGTCCCCCTCCAACAAACGCACGCAAACACAGTCACCTGTGACCAGCCACATTCTGAACATCCCATCATTCCACCAATCGACCTGGCTGACAGGCACCAGTCGGCCAAAAGCCAATCCCCCGCCCCTGAACAGCACATCATGTAAACAGTCACAATGGCAGCCCCTATCCGTGACCATACTGTGCTACGTAGGCAAACGCGGCCAGTACTGTACCACACAACTCAACTCAGAAGGCGGAACACAATGCAGATCATCTCGCAATACATACCGCCACAAAGCGAAAATCGCCACATCACCTGCAAAGAACAACGCAACACGACAAATATCGGAATACAATTTAAATGCACATCCAAATGACAAAGGCCCCACAGCAATTTGCAAAATAACACCAAAACAACCATCATCACCGAGGGCTGCATCTGCAATAATTGACCAGCTTCCACTTGTGTGACGCCCTGTACCATCATGGCACACAGGGCCTACATCAACGTTCCAAAAGGCAACATGGAAGCGGCAAGAACCGCAGGTCCGTCCCATGAGGCAGGCACTAGTCGAGCTGAAAGGCCGAAATGTTGCACCTAGCCACCAGTACAGCGTAAGGGCATGTGGCCCATTGGCGATCGTCCCATAAGATCGAAATGGTGCTCCACTGATTCACCCGAAGCTGCAGGAGTCGAGAGTAAAAACCATCTGGAGGAGTGGCGTAGAGATGGCATCTGCAATAGGGCAGGAGATACCTGTCACCCAAAAGAAACACAAATTAACCGATTGCATTACGGGACTCATGATGCATTACAATCTTCATTCAACACACCAAATCCACACCCATATGCATGCTAGCCCACTCCAAAGGAATATACACACCCCTAAATCAGTATCGAATCATAACGAAATCAATCGAGCTAAATACACCATTGGCAACGTCGGTTACTGTGCATGCGTCCGTCAAGATAGAACCCATGACATGGGATTAGTAACGTGCCTAGACACAAGTGTATGAAGGCGCGTCGAGACAGGGAGGATCCGACAAGGGCAGATAGACGTATGTCCCACTATGGCAGCCTTGCATCACATAGCGCAGGGGAAGGGGAGTGATTCAAAAAACCCATGTACATGGCAGACCCTAAACGGAATCATCAGTCCATGCATCCATTCATCATTCCCTCATCCCGCAATGAAAACGCATGAATATTCACTCACATTATATGTGAAACTTCCATCGCGTCTGTGCGTAATGCAGTCCGCAAAAACCACTGTGCCCCTGGCCGGATCTGTAGTGTTGTGAAGCAAGATGGATTTGGGAACGTCCTGCCTTATCGTCCACTACGCTATTGCGCATCCCATTCAATTCATATCATTCATTGCCTGCTCGTTATGGGCCATGTCCCAAGGACATTCTACAATAGAACGTTACATTTCCAGCCAGACCTGTGGGCGTATCCTCGCCGCTACTTCAAAACCAAAAATGCTGGCCTTCGAATTCCTCACTTGCAACATTACGTCGAAAAGGCTTCTGTGAACGCTTGCATTCACAATTACATCAATGTAGTGCGGCTGTGTGTCATGATGCTAACTGGCTGCAATCACAAATGGGACGCCACGCCCGTCGGTGAAGTACGTTACTGTGCTGCATGAGGGTCGGCCATCGATCGAGCCCTACATACCACTGACTCTTCACAGGTATGTAAGCGGCTGCAATCATAGCATGTGTAACAATGGGAGCATACCATGAAAATCAGTCAAAGTACATCACACTGCCATCGGGATTTGATACATGATTCCAATCCCAAGATGCCATGCGGCCAAATGCAGCCTTACGTGCGGGACGTGCTCGGCCAGAAGGGATAGCATCTGCCACAGAATCATTCAATCAGCACAGGTGGAGGCCATACAGGCCGACAGCACATATATAGCAGACCCAAACCCCTCCCACAACCACTCCCACTCCAAAATGCTACCGGCAGGACTAGCGATGTTGGGCCTGGGGGACCAGATAGCACTGCAAGTGCTACAACTACAAGAAGACGACGAACAACAACAGGTACAACAACCGGGCGCACAGGGGAGACGGAGGAGAAGGAGGAGGAGGAGGGCAAGGCAGGGTCAGCAAGGCCCACAAGCACTGCCACTACCACCACGCAGGCGGCCCGCAATCCCACGCCTCCGAGCCGATCCGTTCAACCTCACTGCTGAGCAGATCCACACCCTCTACCGTTTGGACCGGGACACCATAATCGCCATTGTGGACATGACACATGCTGACCTCGTGAGCATGATAGATAGCCCAACCGCCATCCCACCCCTACTGAAGGTGGTGTCTGCACTCCACTTCCTGGCCACAGGCACCTACCAGCACACAGTGGGACAGTTGCATGGCATTTCACAGCCACTGTTCTCACGGACACTCTTCCAAGTGCACGATGCCCTCCTGAAGCACGCCGACGACCACATCACACTACCACGCACGTACCAGGAGATTACCAACGCAAAAGTGGGATTCCATGCACTTGGCGGCATCCCGGGTTGCATTGGTGCCATCGACTGCACCCATGTTGAATTGGTTGTCCCACATGCCATGGAGGTCCAGTACCGCAACCGGAAACAATTTCATTCAATCAATGTGCAAATGGTGTGTGACTCCAACAAGATATTTACGCATTGTTGTGCCAGATTTCCAGGATCTACCCATGATTCTATGGTCCTGAGGAACACAAGAATACCACGCTACATGGAGCGACACGCAGGGCACAGATCCTGGCTACTCGGTGAGTCTCATTCCATGCATGACATCGTGGCCCATTTGATGCGTCAATGACCTTGCAGGAGGGGGGGGGGGGCTACTTAGCACTATCATTCCACTGACACCCTTTATTCGTCTCATACAGGTGATGCCGGGTATCCACTGAAGAGATGGCTCCTTACACCAATCCGGAACCCACAGAACGAGCATGAGGAGGACTACAACCATGCCCACTCACGTACCCGTGTGGTCATTGAACAGGCATTCGGCCTACTGAAGGCTCGTTTCCGCAGCCTCAGCAGGTCTGGCGGGGCACTCATGTACAGCCATGAGAAGGTTTCTAAGATGGTCATGGCATGTGTCATGCTGCACAACATGTGCATACGTAGGAATGTGCCCATGCCCCCTGACGCTGTACTGCATGCACCTGAAGATGATGATGATGATGAGGGTGGGGATGTGGAGGCACCTCAAGGAGTCCATGAGGCACAGGATGCACGTGCAATCCGACAGAGCATCATAGATGCATGCTTCTAGCAACCACGCATGGTGCCTATTACACGGAAAGGGGACCTGTGGCACTGTGTGTGTGTAGTACAGGCACATTGTGGACTGTACGCCTATGAAGGCCTCGTACGCAAATATCAATGTCCACACATGTCATTGGATGATTATGAGATGCTGTATTGTTAATGTGATTTGATTTATACACCCTATGGACCCGCCACCCAGTGAAGCCCAACACACCCCCTCCACCCTACTACCTCCCCCCCCAACACCAGTGTCCAAATATGCATGCTGTCCGTGGTTGGACGCTATTGCAAGCCCCCTCTACGGGTATCAGGGGCACCCCTGCCCGTGGAGCGCAGGTTCCTGCCAGATCTGCGTTGGGGGCTGCCCTGGACGGAACTTGCCACGGATGATGTCTCTGCCTGCTCGCGTCCATGCATGTCTCTGAGGGTTTGTGAGAGCTCCGAGAGCACACGGCGCACAGCAGCAAGTTCAGCACAAACGTCTTTGGACGTCGCATGCAGTTCCCCCCTCAGGCTCTCGGTGCTTTTCTCCATTTGTGCTCTCAGGCTCTCGGTGCTTTTCTCCATTTGTGCTCTCAGGCTCTCGGTGCTTCTCTCCATTTCTCCCCTGAGGCTCTCACTACTTTTCTCTATTTGTGCCCTGAGTGTCTCGGTGGATGTTTCCATGGCTGCCCTGGAACCCCCGCATTCATTTGCATGGTCCTTGAGTAGCGTGGACACTTCCTGCTGTTGCTCGATCAGCAGGTCGAGGGACTGTTGCCTCTGCTGGGCCATGGACATTTGCGGTGGTGTGACAGGGGGGCTGCTCAACACATGTTGCCTTGGCACAGGACTTGTGGGGGTTGGCCAGTCGTCGTCTTCAGGGTGCCCCTGCGTGGTTTCGTCATGGTGTAGGGGATGGGAAATGCAGGGGGATTGGGAAAGGTCATGGATGGTACCTACGTCGCCAGCACTGTTTTCCGTGTCGGAGCATGCTGGCATGACAGCTGTGTCACCTATGGTGCTGCTACCACCAGAGGCAGTGCCATCAGATACGTTCTTTGGGGGGACCTGTGGTGCTGGGGTTGTGGACTTGCTGGCTGCTGGGGTGCCTGTTGCAGTCCCCTCCAGTGTGCTGCCACTTGATTCCTGCTGCTGCCGTGTCTTGATCCTTGCACCTGAGGTGGAGGCTCTTGGGACGTTGGTCCTGGCCCTCTTTGCAGGCGTGCTGGTAGGGGTGTCCTGCAGCTCGTCGTTGGTATCGGACCCTGTGGTGGAGTAAAGAGGGGCGAGCGTTAGTTATGGGTCTGTCGGATTTGGAATGGCAACGTATCAAATGCATTGGGGTGGTACATGAGGCTGATTTGGGACTGGGCCTTGGAGGTGGTCTCATTTTCGTGTGGATTGAGGATGCATTCATTTGGCTGCCTGCAGTTAGGGGGTGCATGCTGCACATGTAGGGGTTGTTTATGGCATCTTGATTGATTTGTTTATTCATTCTGACTTTTAGAGGGCGCTGTCAGGGCAAAGTATGTATTGCACTATGGGGTCACATGGTACTGCACATGTTCGTGGTTTGTGGATTTCGCATTGTTTCTCTTGGCCAACCTACCTGATTCTCCGGATGTCGGCACTCCTTTCTCCATCCCTCCGACTCCCTCTATGCTCTCCATTCCTATGGTGGAGGCGCAGATATCCTCCCAGGGGGTCAACTTGATGGGCGACTCTGAACCCCCCCCGGTAGCTGTGGCGATGTTCCTGTTCGCAGAAAGTATGCTGCGTACGCGGATCCGCAGGTCGTCCCACCGCTTGCGACATTGCTGTGGCGTGCGGGGTGTTGTCCCCACCGCACTTACGCGCTGTGCCACCAGGGCCCATATGGCCTTCTTGTTGGCAAGGGCCGTCCTGGTCATTTGACTGGAGAAGACGACGGCGGCATTTTCCTGGAGGGTCTCGGTGAGCACGGTCAGTTCCTCTCGGGAGAAGTGTACCTGCCGCTTGCGGTCACACGCTTTCTTGGCTACCTTTCCCATATTTATTTTTTTAACTGGGGTTGCTAACGGGTTGGGATGTGTGTCAGGGTCGGATTTTTAATGGTTGTGTTGGGATTCGGTTTTTATAGTTGTGCGGCGTGCTGTTTCCCGTTCCGGCCACATGCTTTTACTTCCGTTTCCGTATATTTACGGTGGCCGTAATTTGCGGTGCCCGCTCGTTACGGTGACCGCTCATTACGGTGACCGCTAAGATGGGTGGCGGTATTGCACCTGGTGCAGCGTACGGCGGCGGTAAGGGCCGTTTTGGGGTCATTTCCGCCATCGCAGCCTTTCGGATTCCGCCATGGCGTAATGCTCGTGCCCGATGGGTCGTGATTAGCCGCACTTTGCTCCTTCGTGCAATGGCGGAAACGCTATTTACGCTGTTGCGGTCCGGTCAGTCACTTTCCGCCAGGGTCGTAATGAGGCC
This sequence comes from Ambystoma mexicanum, assembly GCF_040938575.1. Classification (NCBI taxonomy): domain Eukaryota; kingdom Metazoa; phylum Chordata; class Amphibia; order Caudata; family Ambystomatidae; genus Ambystoma; species Ambystoma mexicanum. The sequence goes on along the minus strand of NC_090930.1, from coordinate 1,316,034,868 downwards.
CATTCAGTTTAAGGTTGCGCTACCACTGAACCTTGCGCTTTACCTTAAACCATCACTCACCTGTTGACGGACATTGCGATTTCTCCCATCTTCTTCCTGGCCGCATTCCACGTCCCCACAGCTGCTGTTGAACCGCATTTCCATCTATTGGGAAGTAAGCAGGTGAGAAAACGTTATTCAGGAATTAACAACAATATTGAGAGCAATAATACCAAGACAGAAAAGGAGAAGAGGCAAAGAGAAAACGGAAAGGGGAAGAGACAAGAGGGGAAGCATAGTCACAGTAGGACTGGACTATTACTTACCAGGGATCAGTGAAGGAACTAGATCCCTTCAACAAGCGCCCCTGCCAGAAGAAGCAGAACAGAGAGCTTACAGTCACTAACTAGCAGGTGAGCCCTATGGGCCGGTACATGCCCACAGAAAACACACCTAGGGTAGAAGGGTTTGAGCAGTGCAATAATCACTTATCAGTGCACTCACGTTTTCTCATATCCATGCAGGAGCAGTGCCACCAATTACCGCCGCTCACAACTTATCTGCAGAGGGAAGGACCTGACGGGGTGATCTAACTCCTGGGAGGGCTGCAACTCTGCCCCAACGCCTCCGCAGAGATCAGGTGAGCGTAACAACACAGTAACATGTAAAATGTGACTCGGAAGCAATGGGCCTCACAAAATGAATGACTTCTCAAAATGCAACACATCACACACATCTATGACTCCAAGAAATCAATAGCCTAGAGGACAAACACATGATACATAGATTTTAAGACAGAGCTATATTAAACATGGGCCTGCAGTATAAGAATATTGTTACTCTCTTGCCAACATGGACTAGGGGAAAAGCCATATAATTACTGCCATTTCTTCCATAAAGCTGTGGCCCTGAGGGCAGTTGTCCATTTCATGCATGCTTTTGAAGGACAATAGATGTCAGGCAGAGTGTGAGACATATGAGCCACAGCGACCTTCAGAGTGACCAGGCTGTTGGGATGTGTCTGGATTTTCCTCGGGCTGAGGCTTAAGGCAAGTAGACATTAAGGTGAAGTAGTCCCTCCATGAAGCCTATCCCTTGATGTTGACCGGGGTCCGCAGCACCGACCTGGTGGTGATGAATTTGCACATGAAATCAGTGAGAGAATTGGAAGGTCCTCTCCTTTCCTGATGTAACATTAAAAAACGAAAGGTCTGTTTTAGAAACCCTAAACTGTGCTTAATATGAGACTGCAGGATGTGGTTTCTAATCAAATTTAGAAGAAAAGCAAGAATATGTCCTGTCAGACACTACAGTCATGTTTGTGTGCAAGAATATCATGTCAGACCATCACATGGGCTGTGTAGCCTCTCTCACACCACCTGTGCTGAAATTACACACATTATTATTTTATCTGACCCATTTATCCCTCTTTATCCAAAGTTGTCACTGAGATCAGCTGGAAATTCAGCAGTCGAGGTGTACAGGACACAGTTTAGCCCCAGTCAGACCAGCATGTGCAGTTGAGTGCTGTGTTCAGCAGTGTGTTACTTACTTCAACCCAGTGTTGCCACAAACAAAGGGACTGTCAGAGGCACAGCTGAAGATCTTTGCAGATGTAGAAAGAGAATCCTGCTCAAATACGAGAGTGCAGGTGTCTGTCTCCTTTTGCTAGAGTCTCCCACAATTTTAGGGAGACTTGGCAGCTCTGTTGACAGAGAAATGTAGGGGGCACTCCATGACACAATATGGAATAGATTGCCAGAAAAAAGGGACTAGCCAGAAAGGCTGCCTGATGGTAAACTCCATTGAGGCAGTTAGTACTGTGGTAGAGTCCAGATTTGCCATACTTAGTTTCAGGAAAGTCATGATTCTATTAAAGACACAGAGGCTTGTATTATGCGTACTCTTCTTTATTAAAACTCAAGCAGCAATCTTAAAAAAGAAAAAAAACATTAAACAGAAATCAAAGAAAAACACATTTTCTTTGACAATGTAGTCTTTGCAGTTTGAAACTCTATTGCCCTTAGGCATGACACTTGTCCTATTACATGAATCACAACGTTATGGTCCTATCACCTCACAATTCCTGGTCCCCAATTCCTCTTTCTTTCAATGTCTCACTGTAGCTTCCTAATGAATGACTCCATCTCGAACATAACGAGTATAACGATGAAAAAAACCTAATGAACTGCCTCCAAATCCGGCAGGGATCTGGCCTGTATTGTCTGCCTGTTTAGTGTCCACACCTGTTGTCAGGTTCCCTTGGAGGTTCAGCAGATTCCTTCTTAGATCAGTGACTGTAAAATTACTCACAAATGCAACTTGTTATGACATATGATTGATGGAAAATTGATCAGTTAGTTAAAAGAACTTTTAAACAGAAGAGGTGATTGAGCAAACATAAGACTGTCAAGTAAAGTTTAGTCTTCAATGGAAAGTCAATACTGTGATGTTTCAAAGAGTCGTTCATTTTCTACAGGGGCAGAGACAATGCTCCAGCTTTGAGTCTGTGATAAACCGCAGGAACTCCATTCCCTGCTGTGGCCTGGTCTCGGATTTCTCCCAATTGATGAGAATCCCCACCTTCTCCAGGAGACCGGTCGTTAGGCCCATTTGCTCTGCCAGCCACGTCGGATCCTGCGTCAAGAGACACAGATCATCTGTGTATAAAATCAGTCACACTCTGGAGGAGCTTTGTGAAGCACCGCAGTGCTGAAGTTGGTCTGAAAAGACAGACACAAACTCCCACCTTTTCCCTCACCAGAGGAAGTCTAATAATTGCTGGTGCATCTCAGGAATGAGTACTACTAGATAGTCATCCCTCAAAACTATGTAGGTTAGCCAGTGCGCTTTCTGCTAAATGTCCCTGAAGAGATGGATTTCCTCCATCTTGCAGTGTCGGTACACGAGAAAGATGTTAAATTGTCTGAGATTATCGCTGGCCTGAACTTTTGCTTCTGTTTCACTAGTAAGAAATTACTTAGGAAGCATTGCGCCACCTGCTGCGCTGGGCTTATCGCCATTTACTTTAGAAACTCTCCTACTTCCTTGGCCATGAGGCTTTGTTCCTCCTCTGAAATTGCGAAAGGTTGCTGCAGTTTCGTTTGTCTGTGCTCTTTAAAAATGACAGGCAAAACCCCTGCACAGTCTCTCCCAAGAGTCCACGGTAAGCTCCTCCCAAGCACTTAGGTGCATCGCTAGCCTACCACCTATCACAGGAATTGCATTGCTTGCTGCTGCGCTGTGTAAATATGACTGTAGTCTCACCTGCTGCTGCAGTGCCAGCCCCGGCCCCTGCCTCTTCCACAGGAGGGGAAGGAAGGATTCAGCCTTCTGTCTTCCTGCTGTCACCATTTGTTTCTTCTATAGTGCCTCTGGCCTCCTAAGCGGCTGGCAGAGACGCCTCTGCTTCTGCCGCCCTGGCAGATACACAGGGCACAAACACTCTTTTTAAGAGCCGAGGATCTCAGGTGGATTAGCAGGTCTGGATGAAAGGGGTCGACCAGGGAAGTATCTCTGCATTTCTAAACGCTCTTAGTGTGCCTTTTGCATGGTTCTCCTTCCTGAGGAGTGGCCAAGCTCACAGAAAGGCGAGAACTCTCAGTGCTGTTGGAATCCCATTCAGTGCCCTCTTGGTCTTCTTGTGGGCTAAGGGGTATGTCACCTTGTCCCTTCCATCACGCCTTTCCCTTAGCATGCTTCTCTTTTGTGAGTCGTGATTCGGACAGTGGTTCGCCACTGGCCTTATGTTCCTCCTGCCAATGTCACTTGCAGGCTCTGGGCCTCACAGCTCTCGGCCCTTGCGAAAAGGTGACCCAGCCCAGGAGAAAGTCCAGCTTATGGGATAATGGCCCTAGGCCTGCTCATGCTGCTTTCTCCATCAGCTGTCCCAGAGAGGGGTCCCACAAAATGTTTGAAGGCCCTTCTCTGCTTTACTCGCTGTCAGAGGATTCTCCTCCTACCCAGACCATATTGTATAATGAACAGGAGACAGACAGCTAGCTGCCGCAAGGTGACACACAGGCTTTTTATTATTAAATTTGATTTATAACATCTCTATAACATCTTCACTTGTTTAATGTCTTTGAAGTCATTTAAACAGTACATTTTACATAAGCTAGTCCCGAGATTGGTGACATGCTGTGGCATGCTGGAGTTCCAAGTGCTTTCAACCATTCAATTGCTGAAAGTTATTAAATATAAGACAAGAGGCTAAGAGGAAAGATGCCTGTAGTACTTTTGTGGCCCTGCTTTCTGAAAAGGTCATGTTACTCACCGAACGGAGAGTGCCCAAAGACAGGATGCCTGGATTTCTCAGGGATTTGCTTGAAGGAGCCTGGTTGGGGCCTCCAACCAAGCCTCCTGTCTGCGAGGGAAAGAAAGACCTTTTCTGCGATATGACTCTCTGTAGTGCTGTATAACTAACAGAGAGACTGTTCACATAAAAGAGTTGGGAGGACTGCACCGCCACGGACCCAGCTGAAAAGAAAGGAATAGTGATGAGTCACCAAGGATATAGAGAGTAATTTCCTTATTATTAGTCATCGACTACTGTTACCTTTATGCCTTTCCCCCCCCTATCCTATACTGATCGAACAGGAACTGGACAACAGCTACCCTCCTAGGAACAGAGAGAAGAATTAGATAATAAACCCCTTAAGGAAATGAGGATAAGGAAGATGGTGTGTTTCTTACCACTGCTGGAGAATAAGGATGACAAAATCCAAGGGGAAAAACAACAATAGTATAAAATAAAAAAATAGGGAATGTTAGTAGGGTAGCTTTTGCCCTGGCGGCACAATGAGCTCACTAGGGACGGGATGGTGCACTTCAGCAGAACGTCCCGATGTGCACTGAAAGGTAGAAAGTCCAGGTAATAAAGAGGAGTTCCCAAATAGTACACAGGAGATGAACTGGGTGACAAGCATACAGTAATTCCTTAGCATCAGCAGAAGGGAGTAATCCCCTTTAATATGGGAGCAAGGATATGTCACTCTGATTTACCACTATGTAATCAGTTCCAGAGACTCGAGGGATTGCTGTTTGTAATCCAGGGACAGTCCATGGTCATGATGCAGAGTTTGCCACACAGGAAACAGAACGAAGTGGAATCGAATCCAAAGGCAGTCAGTACGTGAAAAGCGGAGTTTGGCACACCTGAAGAAGAATGAAGCAGAATCGAATCCAATATCAGTCCGTACGTGAAAAGCAGAGTTTGGCACACCTGAAGCAGAATCGAATCCAATGGTAGTCCGTACGTGAAAAGCAGAGTATGGTACACAGAAAGCAGATTTAACAAGGAGATTGACACGGAGGTCAAGGTAGCGCCGGTAGCAACTGCAAACAGAAGCAGCGTTCAGTAAACTGCCATTCACTATATCAGGAAGGAGGAGTGACCCGGCGAATGCGAGGCTCCGGTGTCTGCCAACACAGGACTACAACTAGTTTCTAAGGATCATGGGAGTTGTAGTCCGCAAAAGGGGAACCATGCTTCTTTCTCCAGGGAAGCTGCCAGCGGTTCAGAAATGGAGCCGCAACATTCCTTATGCCGCAGTGAAGTGCTATGCGTCACCTGCAGAAGTTGGGTTTGCCCTTATTATGCGATGACATAGACACGGAAGCCCCCCAGAGTGGAGGCCGTAATGTAACAGCATCCACCCCCAAAGACGGCGCCAACCCCCTGCGGGCATGAAAGCAGTGCAGCAGGGCAGGAGCATGGATGTTACCCAGAGGTTCCCAGGTCCTATCCTCCGGACCGTATCCTTTCCAGTCAATCAAATAGAAGGGACAGCCTCTACGGAGTCTGTAGTCCAAAATAGCAGCAACGTCATACTCACTACCTCCCACCACTCGGACCAGAGGGGGGCGACGAGGTAGAGGGGTAGATAAAGGACAATGTTTGAGAAGACATACATGGAAAACAGGATGCAGTTTCCATAAGGAGGGAAAAGAAAGGCGCACAGCCACAGGATTGATAACCTTGGCGATCGGGAAAGGCCCCACGTACTTGGGGAGAAGCATACGCTTCCCAGGAATCGGCAAGTTGCGAGTTGACAACCAGACTTTCATACCGCGTTGGTACTCCAGAGCAGGCACCCTGCGGTGATCTGCAAACTTCTTGGGCACGAAAGAGGTGGGTCCAGACAAACCTACAAACAGTACAAAGATCACAAACACAAGCCCGGGCTGCCGGGTTGTCCAGCGGCAGCAAAGGATCAAAAGGTAATGTACACAGATGTTGTCCGTAGAGAGCAAAAAAAGGAGTGACCCCAGAAGCCAAATGCAGCAAGTTATTTTAAGTGAATTCAGCGGATGGAAGCATAGACAACCAGGTAGACTGGAACCGCAGGCAAAGACAACGGAGGTACTGTTCAAGCGTGGCATTGATTCTCTCTGTTTGCCCATCCGTTTGAGGGTAATAGGCCGAACTGAAGCAATCGTCGATGCGGAGAGAAGCTGTCAGAGCTGGGGGGCGCTGTTGAGCAGCCAGCAAGATGGCTGCCTAGCTTTGGAGCTCCGTGACCCACTGTCTACAATCCGCAGACAACGGCGGAATCCTGCTATATACGCCCCAACTAAAGCCATCCTAGGCATCCCGGGACTGCTGCGCAAACACAGAGACAAAAACCGCCGAGATCCAACCAGCCGGGGTGAAGATACGTTTGACTATGCAACGGGCTGACGGTGGGCGGCGTGACAAGGTCCATGCTGGCCTGCTGAGGTAAGGCGTGCATTGCTGACGAGCCCCCCTGGAGGTCCGGAGTGCCGCGGAGCAGCCGTGGACATACCGGGGGCTGGGCTGCTGACTGGTGCCCCTTGGTGCAGAGGCCGCCCTTCTTCCGCCGCGGACCCTGGCCAATGGCGGGCGGTGACGGTAGGTGCCCCTGGTGGGGGCGGCTGTTTTTTGCACCGCCACTTGTTCGGCGAGACGCCCGCGGCTTGGCTCCCTCCCCTATCCGTGTTGCTCACCGCCCGCTCACACTGAAGATCTCGCTCCTGGATGGGAGGTGCACGTCCCCAGAGCTTCACCGGCCCGGCGGCGGTGGACCGGACGCCCGCGCCTTGCAGCGGGGGACCCCCCCTCCAACACCCCGAACACCTGGGCCTGGGGCAGCGCATGGTTAAACTGCTGGGACCCTCCGTTACAACAAGTGTGCCAGGACCAGGGGGAAACTGCCCTGCTTCACCAGTTTATCACCCAGCGCACATACGCAGCAATCGAAGGAGTGTCACTTTTCGCATAAAGGCCCACTTGGCGCCTACTCGGGGTGCCTGCGGCCGCCGCGGGGCGTTTGTTGGGTACTGCCGCATCACTGCCACCCGGCCGAGTGCCTTCTTTCTCCCCTCCATCCGGAGCTAATACCTGCACGTCCAAGCTTAAGTCACCTGTATACTGACACCAGTGGCACGCTACCCATCCCATTGCGGCACTCCTGTCCCACGACGACCAGCAAAACCACCAGGTGCAGTGCTGCCGCCACCACCGCAATGTCCAACAGATCGAGGGGGGCCAACAAGGTTGGGGCCATGGACAAATTTGCTAAGGCAGCGCCCAGGGCCGATCAAGCGTCCTCCTCTATGGGACAGGAGGATGTGGACATGCTGCCGGACCCCCCGCAACCCGATCTAACCACGCTGATGGAGTCCATGGCCAAAAACTTCGCAGCCTTCCATGAAAAACTGGACGATATCAACGCTAATGTCGCCTCACTAAGAACGAAACTAGACCAACACGGGGCCAGGATCACTGAAGCAGAGCAAAGAATTGACACTAATGAGGACAATGTGCATGCCCTACAGAACACAGTCGCAGAACTCGTGCGTGACATGAAGCAGGTCAAAGCTAAGTGCGACGACCTAAAATCTAGGTCGCGAAGGAATAACATTCGCATAGTGGGGGTTCCCGAGTCGGCGCTAAAGGGTCGAATGGAGCTTGCGGTTGAGCAATTACTCAAAGACCTCCTTGGTAATCCTGAGTTGTCACCATTTTTTACTGTTGAGCGAGCCCACCGCTCACTAGCGCCCCGGCCCAAACCAGGAGACTTTCCCAGGCCAATAATTGCAAAACTGTTGAGCTACAAGGATAGAGACTACATTCTTCGCCTGGCCAGAGAAAAGGGGGAACTAAGGCTAGAATCACAAACCATCAGGATCTTCCCTGACTTTTCAGTGAGCGTACAGATTGAACGACGGCAATTTGGAGGCGTAAAGAAAATGCTACGCAATAGAAAAATTGAGTATGCAATGCTTTTCCCCGCTCGCCTGAAATTCACTCATCGCAATAAACTCTATTTCTTCACGGTCCCGGACGAGGCAGTCAAGTTCATCGAGGCACAAATCCCTCTAACAGAATCCCTGGATGAACTAATGGTCAACGATTAAGGCAAATGAGTGCTACTGCTGTGGCCATTTTGTAATTGATCCCCCGGGCGTTCTCCGGCAGACGAACCAGTGTCGATGACTGTGGTAAAGGCTCTCATGGTCCTTCGGGAGCCCCACCAGTTGTCCCACACTTTAACTCTGCCCCCCCGGGGTGTATCGGCCCCCCTCCTCTACCTCTGCTCGGGCCTGACACAGCCCTCACGTTTAGATACTTGTGCGTCCTCTTCGGGGGGGGGGTACACCCTTTGACATCCTAACCAGAATGGCGCGCACTGGGCCCATGCCTTGATACTCGAGCCATACAGCCTGGCACTGGACTGGGCCGATGTTTGTTCAGTGTTATTACCTAAGAACATACTTGCTATCTTGTAATTACCTCATTTGTTAGCCGTTTCACGATTAATTATGTATTTCATGTTATGTGTCACCAATGTGGGTCAACGGCAGCGGTAACCCCCACTGCAGCTGCAATGTCGTTAAAGGCGGAGTGTTTATGGTTAAGCCCCTGTTGGGCTATTGGTCAAGCGTCGCCCAGTTGGGGATGGCACGCAGTTGGGCACTCCAAGGGTGGGTACTTATGCACTGCTAGTTTGGTTCGGGCGGTGAGGGTGGGGGGCGGGAAAGTTGGGGACTGTTATCATAAAATCGGCAGGAAAGGAAGGACTGGTTCTGTTGAGAGGCGCACTTACGCCACTGCAATACATACCGAATTAGACAGAGACAAATCCTTTGGTTGGGATGTCCCGTAACTGTCAATATGTCTATTAAAATAATGACATGGAATGTCCGGGGATTGACAAATTTCACAAAGTCACGCAAAATTGCGGCATATGCGCAGAGGCACGGGATCAAGGTGCTTATGCTGCAGGAGACCCACGCTTTGAAACACCTATCATCCAACCTTGCACAATCCTGGGGCTCGAACAGATTCTACACCCAATTCTCTACTCAGTCCAGAGGGGTCTTGACCCTCATCCACAAATCGGTAAAATTTGCACTTCACACACCCCACATTGATACAGAGGGAAGATATGTTATTCTCCACTGCACTTTGGATAATGAAGCATGTTTGCTTGTGAACTCCTTCGGCCCCAATACCGACTCCCCTGAATTCATTGATGCCCTGTCCGCCATCCTTATGAGGTATGTGGAGGTTCCCATTATAAGGGGGGGGGACATGAATCTCATATTCGACAATGTCCTAGATAGGACGTCAGCGAGCCGCAGGGTCACGACTCAAGCGGCCAAAAGACTCCTCGCATACATGGACTCCCTCCATCTACATGACGTGTGGAGGACGCTCCACCCCCAGGTTAGAGACTACACCTTTTACTCTACAGTACATGACAGCTCCTCGAGAATAGATGTGTTCCTTCTCTCTGGGTCCCTGGTGGGCAGGGTGAAGGAAGTTGAGATTCTCCCACGCACGCTCTCTGATCACTCGCCCGTGCTACTACAGATTCAAATTGGGAACACTCTGGCCCCCCGGCCCGCCTGGCGGTTTAAATCTGAGGCCTTATCCGACATTGTCTTTAAAGCGGACATCCTCTCGGATATACACACTTTCTTCGAGAACAACAAAGCGCAGGACACACTGAGGGGATCCGGTGGGAGGCATTCAAGGTATACATCAGGGGGATGTGCATCTCAAGGGAGGCCGGGGTTCTCAAGGCCATAAGGCAGGCCCTAACTAATTCCGAAAAGAAACTTAAAACCCTAGAACAAGAACACGCCACGGTGCCTGCTCCAGCAACCCTAGCGAAAATTAGGACAGAACTGGAACTCTTCGAATCCCATGCCCTGAGCGAGGTACGGTACTTCGCCCGCCCCGTGGCTGCCCGAAGATATGGGGAGGGGGAAAGACCCGGTAGAACCCTGGACAAAATAGTGCGCGCGGAAGGGGTTAGATCCCAGATAGACAGCATTCTGGATGAGCAGGGCCAGCGACACTGGTCAGACCAAGCCATTACTGACACCTTTGCTAGTTTTTATGCCAGCCTATACGGCCCCCAGCTGGTACACAACGCCCACGACCTGGATGACGTGTTAGAACGCATCCCTATGACTCTCATCTCCCAAAGCACTATGGAGCAATTGGACACCCCGTTCACCATCAAGGAGATAGTCCAGGTAATTTCGGACCTCCCGAAGAATAAAGCCCCGGGCCCTGATGGCCTCACGTCCGAGTTCTATAGGGAACATGTTGCTATCCTTGCTCCCATACTGCACGGGGTCTGGACCGAATCGCTCCGGCTAGCCACCCTCCCCCCCTCCCTGCGGGAAGCCCTAATCACCGTCCTTCCCAAACCCGGGAAACCTTTAGACGAATGTGGTTCCTATCGGCCCCTGTCTCTCATCAACACAGACACGAACATATTAGCTAAAATAATTGCGAACAGGTCCACGAGGACCAGAGTGGCTTTGTTCCTGGCCATTCTACAGCACTTAATATTCGCCGGTTGTTCAATGTAATGTCCAGAATCGACCGTAAAGCGGATGCAGTAGCGGTCACGCTAGATGCCCAAAAGGCATTTGATATGGTCTTGTGGCAGTATCTATGGGCTGTGTTGGGGAAAATGGGAGTGGGACCAAACATGATCTCCTATATAAAACTGCTGTACACGGGCCCAATGGCCAGGGTGCTTGCCAACTCTATAGTCTCCTCTCCCTTTCAGTTGCACAGGGGTACCCGCCAGGGTTGTCCGTTTTCCCCCATTCTCTTTGCGCTCGCCATTGAGCCCATGGCTGACCACGTCAGGGATCGTCACACTCACAAGGGTATCTGCTTACAAGACACACCGGAAATCATCTCACTGTACGCCGATGATGTACTCCTTTATGTAAGAAACCCCTCCACGCACCTGGACCCGATCATCCGAGCCATAACTAAAATAGGCACATACTCTGGCTTTACGATCAACTACTCTATATCTGAAATATTCCCCCTGACCGCGGCAACTCAACAACCGTCATGCGAATACCCCCTACGCTGGTCCCCAGGGGGCATCAAATACTTGGGGGTGCAGGTATCGCTTTCAAGAGCCTTTCTACTGGCCGAGAACTACGAATCGACAGGGCGGCTCATTGAAGCTAAGATGCTCAATTGGCGCAACCTCCCACTGTCCCTGGCAGGCAGACTGTCCCTATTTAAGATGATTGTGGTCCCCAAGCTTCTCTACATCTTTGCCAACGTGCCAGTGTGGCCGGGGAAGCAATATTTCAAAAAGCTCTACCTAGCGTGTGCTCAGTTCCTCTAGCACTCCGGGGCCGTTCGCAAGAAGTGGCAACAAATGACCCCTCTCTACGAAAAAGGAGGCTTCGCGGCCCCTGATTTGACCCTCTACTGGTAGCAGCACAGGCCCAACATGCTACGCACTGGTACGCACATACGAACCCGCCTCCACATGTCAAACTGGAGAAAATGGCAGGGGATGGGACCAATATCATGACCCTGGTGCTACATCATACTTATCAGTCAGATGCCCAGGCAGACCCTGTGGCCACCACAATCATGGCATGGAACAAGATCTTGAACACCACACAGGACCATCATCCATATTATAAATGGCTTCCCATATGGCAGTTCCCTGGACTCTCCCCCACGCACGACCAGCACTTTGTACGACACTGGGAGGCTCTGGGATATCGAGCGCTAACTGACCTGTTCCCAAACAGTAAATTTATCACTCCCCAAATATGGCGGCCCGAACACTCCAACTCTGCCCTTGAGCTACTGCAATACTTCAGGCTGAGAGCGGTGGTCCGTGCAATGTGGCCCTCCTACCCAGACGAGCCCCCAGACGCACCTGAACTCCAATATATAGCAAACTCTACAGGTGGCAGGGGCATAATATTCTCCTTATACAAAATGCAACTGGAAAAACGAGGGAATACATCCCTCAAACCACGTGAAGCCTGGGCCAGGGAACTAGAAATAGAAATTACTGAAGAAATGTGGGACAAAATGTGTGCATACACGCAAAAAGTCTCCCTTAAAGCTAGATTCTGGTGCATACAATATACATTTCTTAACAGGCTTTACTACACGCCACATAGAGTGGCGAAGTTTACACGCGACCCTTCCCACACCTGCCCGAGATGTAACTTTGGCGAGGCTGATCACGTGCATATGTTCTGGTCCTGTACTGCACTGGGTACCTTCTGGCTGAAGGTGACAGGGGCTCTCTCGGAGATAATTGGGTCTCCAGTAGACCCGGACCCGCTAAGCTTTGCTGTTTGGAATATGGTCCGGGGAAAATGCAAAAAAAATGTCAACCTTTTGGAATATAAGTGCAATTGTTGCCAAAAGATGCATTTTGCAGAATTGGAAGCGCTGCTCTCCCCCTACCTTCGAGATGTGGCTGAAAGCCCTCACCTGGGTACAAATGTGCAAGGAGGATTATATTGTACTCTTGCCTGCATCATCTCGCCCAAAAAATGTGTGGACAGAGTTCTGCAGCTATTTGAACAACAAAGACGAGGTGGACGGAAGCCCCACCCCACTGTTGGAGCCGGCCCACCCGGCACCAGATGACCTGGGCACCTAGCCCCTCTGGACTGTTAAGCCTCCCCACCCATGTTTCGAACTGTTGTGAGATATGTGCATGATGTAATGCCCGAACGTGACTATCTGATTTCTGTTCCTCTCTGTGTATGGTGTACTGTACCTGTCTTCACTTTCTGCCAATAAACAAAAGTTTCAACAAAAAAAAAGAAGCTTTCAGAGCTCTCCAAAAACGTGAGGTGAACTGAGGTCCATGATCAGAGACCAAAATAGAAGGAAGATCAAAGAAACGGAAAACATTTCTCAGAAAAAGAGAAGCCAGAACATGTGCCGAGAGCAGTCCCTTACAGGGAATGAATAGAGACATCTTGGTGAAATAGTCAATGACAACCCAGATCGTGTCAAAGCCGTCAACAGGCAGTAAATCAACAACAAAGTCCATAGACAACATGTACCAAGGTTTGTGCAGAACTGGAAGCGGTTGTAAAAGACCCATAGGTTTAGAACGGGATATTTTACATTGGGAGCATATCGAACAGGTGGCCAGGTAGTCTATCACGTCCCGAGACATACAAGGCCATCAGGCCCAACGACGTAGAGCCTCCAAAGTCTTCTGTTGTTCCGGATGGCCCGCAATCAAAGAATCATGAGCCCAAGCTAATGCACGAACACGAGCCTGCCCCGGAGGAATGAACAAACGACCTTGGATATAAGGCATGCCTTGTACTACGTCCAACTGAAGGTCCCTACACTCCTCAGAATGAGAGGCTACCCAATCAGAAATCAGGGATCGCAATGAGGACTGGACTGTGCATCCACAGACAACTTGACAAGGTAGCAAAAGGGGGCGATCCAGTGGAGCATCACAAGGGCCTGAAGACAGACGAGACAGAGCATCAGCACAAGTGTTGAGACGTGCCGGACGGTAAGTAATGGTAAAATCGAATTGAGAGAAAAAAAGATGCCAGCGTGCTTGTCGGGCGGTAAGGCACTTCATCGGTCTGAAGGCTAGGAGACTTCTATGGTCCGAAAAGACTGTTACCGGATGACGTGCACCAAGTAGGTGGTGACGCCATTCAGAGAAGGCAACATTGATGGCCAGGAGTTCCCGTTCCGTGATTGGGTAGTTGCGTTCGTACTTGGTGAGTTTTCTTGACAAATATGCGACGGGATGTATCTCCCCTGAGTCCGGACACCGTTGTGACAATACTGCCCCCATTGCCGATCCAGAGGCGTCGGCTTCCACCAAGAACAGAAG